>NC_041218.1:45527693-45549292 GCF_002837175.3 Physeter macrocephalus
GGTGCGCCGGTCCGGGAAGATCCCACATGCCGCGGAGCGGCTGGGCCCGTGAGCCATGGCCACCAAGCCTGCACGTCTGGAGCCTGTGCTCCACGATAGGAGAGGCCACAACAGTGAGAGGCCCGCGTACCACAAAAAAAAAAAAAAAACCCAAAAAAAAAACAAAAAAAACTAATGTTTGAGTTGGGATTTTTTTGTCCCCACAGACAGTGTAGATTCCATCTCTGAATCCACATGAGTAAAGCCTTGTGATGAAGAGTTCTTTAGGGAGAGTCCCCCTCCCTGTTTTTCATACTTTAGCCAGAGTCAAGGTCAAAGCAGTCAAGATATCCACTGTTTACCCATACTGTGGGAAAGATTTTTTAAAAAAATCTAGTTCATACAATTGAGGATGGTGCTTTTTTGGAGGTCCAATTTTTTGGTGAGAGCTCTACTTTAGCATGCCACCCCTTTTTGGTTCCAGACTTTATTTCCTGTCCTCTCATGTTCATGAGGCAAATTAAAATCAGTCCCTAAGCCAACAGAGATTGACAGATTTCTCCAGAGAGAATGCCAGTTTCAGTACTTGCTTATCTCTCTGGATTTATGGTTTCTCATTGTTCCTAACCTTTGAGCCTTTCTATAACTCTCATGCCAGCTCAGACATGTCAATGAAAAGAGGTTTAAAAATGTTTTAGTAGCATTTTTGGTATCCCTGTGCCAGGAGTCTTTTTCCTTGACTTCCAAGTCTGTCATATTGTTGAAAATGAAAGTCAGTCTATTTATATTCAGCATAAGAGTTAGACTGTTACATTTGGATGTTATCTTGATATCACTCCAGTGCAACAGCCATATGGAACTCACAGTCTATTGAAGGAGGTAGTCTTTAAACCATTATACACAATAAATCGATGTGGAGGATATGTTGGTCATCTATACAGGGTAAGTGGGGACACAAAGACATGAACAGAGGGTCCAGGGAAGTCTTCTGGCAAAAGCTGACTTCAGCTGGGGTTTGAAAGGAAAGGGTGGAGAGACGAAGGAAAGAGTGGAGTGAGCTGAGTCAGTAAAGGCAGGGGTGTGTGTGAAATAGCATCTTTCCAACCCTACAGTCAGAGCTACCTGGTCACCCCAGTCTTTGAAACAGGTCCCAGTCTTGGTCAGTCCCAGTCCCACATCCAAAATATCATCGCCTAGACCAATATCAAGGAGCTTCTTCCCTATGTTTTCCTTTAGGAATTTTATGGTATCAGGTCTTATGTTTAAGTGTTTAATTCATTTCAAGTTAACTTTTGTGAGTGGTGTAAGATAAGAGTCCTGTTTAATTTTTCTGCATGTGGTTATCCAGTTTCCCTACACCATTTGTTAAAGAGACCATTTTCTTCCCCAATGAGTATTCTTGGATCCTTTGTTAAATATTAATTGACTGTATATGCAGGGCTTCCTCCTGTCTTTCTTGTTTCCTGTGCCTGCTCCTTTCTGGGGCGTATTTGACCTTCTGGGACTTAAGCCCTGCCAAGTTCTTGCTAGTCCTCCTGGACATGGTACTGCATGTGACTACAGCCTAGCTCCCTCTCTCCACTCTCTGCTAGTAGGCATTATGCCAGACACCCTTCATAATCTTCTCTTATTTCCTTTTCTCAAATAGTCTATGAAGGAGATTGATTGAATTTAGATTTCAGTGGGTAGAAATAAAGTCCCCGGATGAGCTTCCCACCAGCCTCTGTGAGGGAGCACTCTTCTCCCTAGCAGGTCCCAACCATGTTTGCTTGTGGAGAACCTTTAGGGAGCAGTAGACAAGCTTAAGAAGGGGAGTGCCATGGAGCTACCAGCTACCTGCTCCCTGCCCCATTATATTGGAAGTATTTCAGAAGCTGCCAGAAGGAAGGAAATTGCAGCTCTAGCTTCTTTGGCATTTCAGAGAAGGGAAAAAAATATATACCTGCTGATGGCTCCCAGTTATATGTCTGTGATCTAGAACTCTCTTCTGAACTCTCTGTCTGTATATTCAACTGCTTACTTGATATCTCTACTTAAAATTTTTAGAGGAACCTCATAAGAACAGTGTGTACAAAGATAAATTCATCTTCTCTCCCGAACTTGGCTTCTCCTTCTGGGCCCCTGTCTCGGTGAATGCCACCTTGATTCGCTCAGATGCCTAAGCCAGGAACAGGAACACCATTCTTGGCTTATTCTCCCCTGACAAATCCTGTAATATTCCATCTCTGCTCATCTATTTCTGTTCCATTTGCCACTTCCTCAGCCCATTTCCTCACTATCACTTATCCAGCTGGTGTCCCTGTCTCCTTGGTTCTGCTCTCTTCCAATTCATTTATCAAAACTAGCTAGAGTGATCACTCTAAAACCTTGGTACTCAAAAGTGTGGTCCATGGACCAGCACCATTAGCATCATCTGGGAGCTCATTAGAAATGCAGAATCCTAGGCCCCACCCCAGATCTCCTGAATCAGAATTTGCATTTATAAAACACCCAGATGACACATACCTAAGTACACTGGGATTTGAGAAGCATAGCTCTAAAATAAATATCTCATGATATCTCTGCCTTGTAAAATCCCTTAAAGGCTTTCTGCTGCCCTCAGGAAAATCCGTCCTCCTTAAATGAGCCCATAATGTCTTTTAAGATCTAGTCCCTATGGACCTAGGCAGATATGTAGCTTTTCTTGATACTGTGGTGACCTCTGAGCAACAGTCACTGCCCTGCTTTCAGTTCTCTGTGTCTTTTCTCCAGGATTTGCATGTGCTTTTCCCTCTGCCTGGAATATTGTTTCTCTGAAACATTTCTACCCCAAGGAAGCCTCTGTGACCTCCCATATCTGATCTTGGTTTCCCCTCTATGTGTTCCTGTGGATTTCCCTTATCTTGCTAATTAATTCTTTTTTTAACTTTATCAAATAATATTTATACAGTACATGTACCTGTTTGCTCTGTGCTGGGATGCAAGCTGCTGAGAATACCCTGTAGATGCTGTGTTCGCCTCCATCTCCCCCTCTAGACTTGAAGCTTAGTGTAGATGGAAGCCATGTTTATTTATTCACTTGTGATCCTGGGACCTAGCATAATACCTGGAGCAAAATGACACTCAAAAATGCAAATCAAAACTACAATGAGGTATCACCTCACACCGGTCAGAATGGCCATCATCAAAAAATCTACAAACAATCTACAAACAAAATCTACAAAATCTACAAACAAATCTCCTGCTGGAGAGGGTGTGGAGAAAGGGAACCCTCTTGCACTGTTGGTGGGAATGTAAATTGATACAGCCACTCTGGAGGTTCCTTAAAAAACTAAAAATAGAACTACCATATGACCCAGCAGTCCCACTATTGGGCATATACCATGAGAAACATAATTCAAAAAGAGACATTTACCACAATGTTCATTGCAGCACTATTTACAATAGCCCCAGGACATGAAAAGCAACCTAAGTGAGACTGATGGACCTAGAGTCTGTCATACAGAGTTAAGTAAGTCAGAAAGAGAAAAACAAATACTGTATGCTAACACATGTATATGGAATCTGAAAAAAAATGTTTCTGATAAACCTAGCGGCAGGACAGGAATAAAGATGCAGACATAGAGAATGGACTTGAGGACACAGGGAGGGGGAGGGGGAAGGGTAAGCTGGGACGAAGTGAGAGAGTGGCATGGACGTGTATACACTACCAAATGTAAAACAGATAGCTAGTGGGAAGCAACCACATAGCACAGGGAGATTAGCTCGGTGCTTTGTGACCACCTAGAGGGGTGGGATAGGGAGGATGGGAGGGAGGGAGACGCAAGAGGGAAGAGATATGAGGATATATGTATACATACAGCTGATTCAATTTGTTATACAGCAGAAACTAGCACAACATTGTAAAGCAATTATACTCCAATAAAGATGTTAAAAAAGATATATAAAATAAATATATAATTAGGAAAAAAATGACACTCAATAAAAACTTGTTAAATGGATGGGGAGCCCCAAGTATACTGATGGTGAGTATGGAATATAAAGGACCTATTTGGTGAATTAAGAGGGGGTGGTGACAAACTTTACTCCCTTCAAGCTGAGTGTGCTCAAAGAGGTCTGTTCTCAGTCTTCTGGAGACTGGGAAATGGAGGCGAAGGGAACAGTTGTTTCATTTTAAAGATGCAGAAACTGAGGTTCAGAGAGGTTAACCAGCTTGCCAAGGGTTCCACTGATTGTAAGAGCTGGAGCTGTGACTCCAACCCACGGGTGGCTGACTCCAAAGCTGGGAACTTCTTCCAGAGTCAGGACCTGAGTAATGGTCAGTTTGGCCACTCCCGTCCTGAATGAGTGAATGAGTGAATGAGTGCATACAGGCATCTGTTCATCATTATGATAGTTATTTTAGTATATCAGGCATTTCACATTCAAAAAGGCCAGCCATCTCTAACGGAGAACAATCCTTTCTGGTGTTTTCCATGGACAGCAGACTCCCTCAAAGAAAACTTTCCTTTGGCCCCTACTGTGTGGGGTCTGAAGCCTCTTTGCCTCTCCATAGAATGCCGAATGTAGAAGAGATCTCATTAGAATCCAGTTGGTTCCATCTCTCTTTTCATCAAGGCTCAGAGACACAGAGTGACTTACCCAAGGTAACAAACACAACAAATAAGTGACTGAGCTGGAGCTCAAACCTGGACCTTTGAGTAGTCCGTTCAGAGCTCTATCCACTGGACTTTGCCACCTCGTATGCAATAGGTACTCAAGACATGCTTGTTGATGGTCTTGTGATTGTTGCTCACTGCTGGGAGCTCTGGCAGTGTGTGGAATGACTCAGGCCTCAGTCAGAGGCAAGTCCCCAGTGATTTTTAGTAAGCAAAAGAGAAGTTCATGTCTTGAGCTATGATTATCTGTTCAAATTCCTGCAATTAGTGTCAAAGATAATAACTTGATTGTTATTATTAAATGTAAATGGGGATAGTCCTGAGATGCCCCAATGCAGATGTCTATTAATTTTGAACAGAGATGTGCACTGGCTGAGGCCTTGCCAAATGACTCCGAGAGAGAGAGAGAGAGAGAGAGAGAGAGAGAGAGATATGGAGAAAATGAGTGTGTGTGTGCGTGTGTGTGCACGTGCACACATGCGTTTGAATGTAACACTCAGACAGCCAGGACAATATGTTTCAGAATTTTCTACCTACTGTTGCCTTTGAGATGCACGAAGAGCAAGCAGCCATGTCCGCAGGCTGGGAGAGAGTCTGCCTGGCGACAGTGAGGAGGTGGAGGGACAGCACAGGCGCTGGAGTCAGATGGACTGGGCTCAGTCCCACCCTGACCCTTGGCAAGTTTTTAAACTTTATAGATTTACAAAGTGGGTTTGATACTACCTCATGGGATTACATAAGGTAACGTGTGGGAAGTGCTGTACACAGCGCCTGGCACATTGCACGTGATTTGGGAATGGTTAGTGAACTGTACAGGAGTGACTGGTAAGGTTAGCTGGTAGTGGCTTGTGGACAGGCTTCTCCCCATGGGCTGGTTTTGGATGCAGTTACTACTAGGCTGCCAGCCACGTTCTGAGGGGTGAGCCGACCGCATGATGCTCCTGGGATGGGCTCTGTCCAGATAGCCGGATGGTCAGCGCCTGAAGGCCTCTTGGCCTATGCAGAACCAGAAGCCTTCTCGTCTCTGGGGAGGGCTCTTACAGGACCCGGTTCTGGGGACAGGGATTCTGGGCAGGTGAGCCAAGACAGAGACTTAGGACTCTTTTACCAAAGAGTAAGATGGAGATGAAGCTACCAGAATTGGGGCCCAGCTGTCAGCAGGGCAGAGCCCTGTGAGCAGAGCTGGGGCCAAGGTCAGAGCCAAGGTGCTGGATGTTAAGTCTAGGCAGGATGGAGCCTCAAAATTCCTCCAAACTACACACTGAGCTCCTTAAGGGAGGTGCATAGTGGTGGTTAGAGAGCAGGTGCTGGGGCCAGACTGTCTGGATTCGAATCCTGGTTCTGATATCTAACTAGCTGTGTGATTTTGAGCAAGATGTACCACCTTTCTGTGCTTTACCTTCTTCTGTGAAATGGGAATGGTAATCCTATTGCTTACCTTGTAGTCTCTTTGGAGGATTAAATGAGTTCATTTATGTAAAGGACCCAAATCAGTGCTTCACATATGGCGGCGCTTAATGAAGATTTAGAGGCTCTTCTACATGCCAGGCAGTGTTCCAGGCTCCAGGAATGTGGCAGGAGACCAAACAAGGTTTCTTTTCTCATGGAGCTGACATAGTGTGTGTGTGTGGGGGCGGGGGCAGACAAATAATAAACAAATACACAAATACATATATACTGTTAAGGGATAAGAAGTAAGGCAGGCTGAGCAGGGCAGAAAGATCGAAGGGGAGGAAGTATTTTTTCCTTTTTAAAAATATTTATTTATTTATTTATCTTTGGCTGTGTTGGGTCTTCGCTGCTGCGCGTGGGCTTTCTTTAGTTGCAGCGAGTGGGGACCACTCCTCGCTGCGGTGCACAGGCCTCTCATTGCGGTGGCCTCTCCTGATGCGGAGCACCGGCTCCAGGCACTCAGGCCCCAGCAGTTGTGGCACGTGGGCTCAGGAGTTGTGGCTCGTGGGCTCTAGAGCGCAGGCTCTAGTAGTTGTGGCACACTGGTTTAGTTGCCCCGCGGCATGTGGGATCTTCCCCGACCAGGGCTCGAGCCCGTGTTCCCTGCATTGGCAGGTGGATTCTCAACCACTGCACCACCAGGAAGCCCTGGAGGAAGTGTCTTGGATGAAGTGGTCAGGGAAAGTCTCGCTGGCTAGGAGACTTGAAAAGAGGCATGAGTAATTGAGAGAGTCATGTGGATATTAGAGGAGAGTAGCTTTCCAGGCTGAAGAAAGAGTAACTGGGGGGGCCTGAGGTGGACGCATGCTTGGGCGTTCAGAAAACGGTCAGGAGGCCAGTGCAGCCGGAGTGGGGGGGAGCCAGCAGGATAGTGGGGAGTGAGGTCGGAGAAGTAATTGAGACAAGTGCACATAGACCCAGGCAAAGCCACAGTGAGGATTATAAGGGAGATGGAAGGCCATGGAGGGCAGGCAATTGAGCAGTTGAGCTGTCAGTTCCACCCAGGGTGCCTGAGTAGAGAATAGACTGGTGCGGTGGGGAAATCGGGTAACTTTTGAAGCTATTGCAGTAGTACAGGCCAGAGAGAGCGGTGGCTTGAATTAGAGAAGAAGTGGTGGGTGGTAAGGAGTAACTGCACTATGATGTAGTTTGAAGGCAGAGTGGAGGTGGAGTAAGAAAGAGCAGAGTCAAGGATGACTCTTAACCCCTTCGGTCTGAGCGACTGGAAAAATGGAGTTGCTGTATCCTATCTCCTTGGATATAAAGAAGATGGGGAGGAGAAGGGGTTGAGGAGAAAACAGGCCTGCTCTGGACGTGTTAAGCTTGAGAATAGTGGGAGACGTCTAACTGAGGTTGCCAGGAAGCTGTTCAGGGGAGAGGTTGGAACTGGAGGTGTGGAGCGGGGCATGGTTAGCACGTATGTGGGCAAGTCCCCTGGGGAGTGAGACTAAATAGAGAAGAACTCAGCCCTGAGGCTCCCCAAAGTTGGAGGTCAGAAGGATGAGTCCTCAAAGGAGGCTGGGAAGGAATGGCGAGTGAGGAGGGAGGAAAACCAGGAGCGGGGTGTCCGGAAGCCAGTGAGGTGCACGTTTCCAGAAGGGGATAGCGATCAAATGTGTCACAGGTTTCGGAGGCCCAGTGAGGTGAGGCTTGAGGCTGACCATTGATTTGGGAATACAGAGTCATTGCTGAGTTTGATAAGAGCAGCGCCAGAAGAGTGGTGGCGTGAAAGTCCGCCTGGGGCAGGTTCAAGAGAGGCTGGGAAGAGAGAAGAGGCGATAATTACCGTCCTTTGAAGAGTTTTATTAGAAAAGGGAGCAGAGAATGGAACAGTATGTGGAAGAGCGTGTAGTCAAGTGAGAGAGGGTTTTCTTTTATGATGGAAGAAATAACAGATTTGTGTGCTGATGAGAATGATCCAGTAAAGGGAGGGACACTGAGAGTGCAGGAGAGAGGGGGCAATGGCAGGACCCGTGTCCTTGAGTAGACAACAGGGGGTGGACCTGTGTGCCCTGGGGAGGCGCTGGCCTTGCACAGCTGTTCACACCCCCAACAGAGCCCTAGGCGCTGACTGGGCATTTCCTGGTGGGGTAGGAGCAGCGGTGGCGTAGCAGAGAATGTTGAGAGGCTCATTCCAGAGACCAACGCTAAATTCTTTTTATAGCTTCAGAGTTTTGGCCTTACATGTACAGGGAATTTGATGAACTTATTACCGGAAACCAGACAGGGCAGCCACTAATAGCAGCTGTAGGAAGTTCTTGGCTTCCAAATTACGCAGTTGTCCATCAACAGCTCAATTAAAGCTCTCAGGCAGCAGCGGTTTGTCAGCATTAAAAAGGGTCAGAGTGAAACCCTCAGGAAAATTAATGAGATGCAAGTCCACCCGTTGGGCTTATTCTTAGATATTCTGGGCAACTCTTGTAAGGGTTGGAATCTTGGGCTGCTTTATGTCAAGGTCACTGCGCCAGGGAATTGACCATCTGAGAGGCTGGCCCTTCAAATAACAGCTTCCTGCAGCTCATGGGCAAGTGTCTTACTTTTTTACCCCAAGGCACAATTTCTTTCATTTTTTTTTTTTTTCAGGAATCCTGAGTTGTAGGCAGTCTCTATTTGCCAGCCCTAATTATAGCTTTATAACCTTGCAAACTGGCTGGGGTAGCTTGTGGCATTGTCCTCAAACAGGGCATTTGGGGATTTTGCTGTGGCTGAGAGCAGTTCTGTCTCTCTTTCTGATGTTGTTTCTGTTTTTCTTCATTATTGAAAGCCCAGCCTTCCCTCTTTGTCCCTTTGGTTTGCAGCCCAAATGATCATCTTGTTTGGTACCTCTGATCTTTCTGTCCTTAGCTCAAGGGGTCCCCACCTATGCTGTCCTAAGCGGTGTCTTGTTGTCTGGACTTGGGCCCTGTCTATCCTACCTGCCTGCAGGTCTTGCCCTGTATGGCTACTGAGTTTCTGGTTGTCAGCCCAAGATCTGACTGGCAGAGGAATGGTGCCCCAGGCCCTACCTGAGCCCTGAGGAGATCCACCTGCCTGCCTGGACCAGCCTCATACCTATATTGAAACTCTGTGCTGGGTCAGGGCTATGCTTGGCCTTGGGGACTCAGAGACAATTGGGACATGCCCTCAAGGGTCTGACAGTACAGTGGGGAGACCAGCCACAGCGGGGAGTCACCATCCTTCTCTCAGGGAACTGCACGTCCTTCAGGGCTGGAGCTGAAATGTGATAGAGCTGGAGCTGGGGAAGTAGGCGGGCCAGATCTGGGACTTCACACTGAGGGCAAGGGGGAGCCACTGAGATTTTAAGAAGGTCAATGACATGTCATATTTGCATTTGAGATTTGCATATCTCTCTGGCTTCTGCTGCTGCTGTGAGGAGTACAGGTTGGAGGGGACAGGAAGACTGGTGAGCAGGCTTCACTCATCTCTGCACCTGTCTGAGCCAAGGAGGTGGCGGAGGAGATGTGGAGGCAGACATCAAAGAGAATAAATGCACTCAGTTGGCAGGACTCCCAGCTCGGCTTTAGAACACGATGCTGCTGAAGTTTCTTGCACAAACCTGATTTCCTTCAGTCCTCATACAAACCCCTTACTCTCCCAAACGTAGGGGCTTGGCAGTGGTGTGACTTTAAATACTGTTTCCTCCTCCCAGAAATATTCTCTCTTTGTAGAGACTAGAGGAAGGGATTATCTTTCTTTGTGGACTCTAGTGCGCCAGAAATTACAATCCCAGCCTATGGACCATTGAGACAAAACCAAAGAGGAAACTCATGTGCTGTTTTCACCTTTCCTTCCTCTGTTGCTGCTTTGTTTTGCTCGATGAGAGGTAACAGAGTATAGTGTTGGAAAGCACACATTTTGTAACTGGATTGCCTGAATCCCAGCTCCACCATTTACTAGTAACTCTGGGCAAGTTACTGAACCTCCCCTGTTTCAACTTCCTCATCTCTAAAATAAGGATAGTAATAGTAACCTATATCATATTGTTACTGTGAAGGTTAAGTGAAATAATACCTGTAGGGTACCTAGACTAGGGCTTGGTCATAGTAGGACTTACTGCATCTTACCTATTATTATTGGTGACTTGGAACGTTTGAGGACCAGAAGGCAAGGATGAAATGCTTCTCAGTGGCAAAGCGACTATAAAAAGACTCACCAAAATATTCCTTCCCAACTGGGGTACCAAAGAGGCAGTGATGGGGCCCACAGACTATTTTAAACTAGCTAATAGAAAGTGCACATTAATCTTAAGGCAAGCTTCACAGGTGAATTATACTGCAATGCACGATGGTTACAATGTTGATATAAACAAAGTGCTTGGGAAAACAGAGTGATGCCCAACACTGCTTTAGGTGGGAAGGGTGTGGGCAGGGAGGGGAGGTTACCAGGTTCCCCATCTCCTTCCCAGAGACTCAGCCTTACACACTGTGACTATCTGGACCACCCTGGGGCAGCTTCCACTTTGCTCAGCTACTGAATATCCAGGGGTCATGGTCTCATCCTTTCCATTTCCTTCTTAGATTGACTGGAGAGTGGAAGGGTAGGGGGACAGGTGGCTGCAGTAGGGTACACGGTGATTTTACCTGGGCCCCTAAAGGGGGCCCACACTCAGGGAATGGCTACAGGAGGATCTTTGAAAAGGGGAAGGCATTGTATTTTTATGTTTATACAAAGAGATATGGGCTTAGGAGGCTCCAGCAAATGCTGATTTAGTCCACCCCAGGGTCCCTCACACCCTTCCACGCTCAGACCACTGTGTCTGCTTTTAACAGCTCCCAGTCAGCAATGTTTTTTTCACTAAGCAGGCATTTATCTCCCAATACCATCAAGGTAAGGTCATTGTAATTAACAAAGGGCAGAAGTTTTTTCTTTCTTTGCTGTCCCAGTGCGTGGGAAACACTAAGTTTACCAAGGAGACATTATGGTGTCTTTGCCAGTTGACCAGTGTCTTGGATTTCCTGTAGTTTTAAAGTCTGAGGGTTGGCTAGAGCCTAGGTGATCATCTGCTCCAACATTCCATCTCCGTCCTCTGACAGACCATCCATTCATTCTCTGATGGAACAGAGAATTTTTTCCATCTGAAGGTGTTTCTTAGTTCCCCTAATGTCCACTTTGTGCGTGGGTCAGGTCCTGTTGTACAATCATCTTTCAAGATATTATCAATGGATTTCTTCTTCTCAATGAGGAACACATCCCAGTGAAATGAAAAATGGTGGCCAAGTGAGTTATACTTTACACTCAAGAGTATCATGGAGTGGCAGGGGGGGATACTTTCCTGGTGGCGCAGTGGTTGAGACTCTGCACTCCCAATGCAGGGGGCCCAGGTTCGATCCCCGTCAGGGAACTAGATCCCACATGCGTGCCGCGACTAAAAGTTTGCCTGCTGCAACTAAGGAGCCCATGTGCCACAACTAAGGAGCCCGCCTGCCACAATTAAGACCCGGCACAACCAAATAAAGAAGTAAAAAAGAAAAAAAAAAAGAGTATCATGGGGGAACTTGGGAATAAATTTGTATCTTAGCTTAGATGGGGCCTTTGAGAAAAGCTATCTCTAATATTTATAAAACCTTGAAGCTCCTTTAGGAAATATCTATTTCATAAAGTTGAAGTGATAAGAATGACTGTAATTCAATTTCATTTTAATTCAGCTGACATTTGTTGAGTACCTCCCTTTTGCCAGACCCTGGGATAAACCAGGAGGGCTGCAAAGATAAATAAGGTCCCTGTCCCTGGGGAGTTCATGGTCTGCCTAGGATGCAGGTGAATAAACAAATAACTATAGTACAGCACATTGGGAGATATCTTAGAAATAGGAACAAACTGCTAAGGGAACTCAGATGAGGGAGCTCCACACCTGGAGCGTTCACTCCAGGTGTGGAGAGGCAAGGAGAGCTAAGACAGGTAATGCTACTTATGATGGAACTTACTAGATCTTGAAACATGGGGAGGAGTTGACTGGATTTGGTGGAAAAGCAGAAGCAGTGGAGGAGAACTGGTGAGGTGGAGACACATAGTAGGAAAGGGAACAGTATTGTGACACTCTAAGGAGTGAGTGCCATGATGCCTTTTCTCTGTTTCAGTAGAAATCCTTTCACCTAGTGAGGCGCTGCAGTGCATGCTTGGAGCCTGACCGCCTCTCCTGGGTGGGGTTGTGTGTTTTCTGTTTACGGTAAGTCTGTGGTGAAGAATAAGGGAGGCTTGGCTTGCTTCAGGACTGGGCTGATCCCAGCAATCTTGCCTTACCTAGATGCTTTAGTTAATCAAAAATTCAGCGGGCTTCCCTGGTGGCGCAGTGGTTGCGCGTCCGCCTGCCGATGCAGGGGAACCGGGTTCGCGCCCTGGTCCGGGAGGATCCCACATGCCGCGGAGCCGCTGGGCCCGTGAGCCATGGGAGACTGCGCGTCCGGAGCCTGTGCTCCGCGACGGGAGAGGCCGCAGCAGAGGGAGGCTCGCGTACCACAAAAAAATAAAAAAATAAAAATTCAAAGCTCCCCTTTTAACTGCAAGTACAGTTTAAATGGTGGTGACTGGCTTTCACACTTAGGCCTTCCTTTACCCAACAGAGCCATCTCTGGCTTTCTGAACTTCCTTGTGGGTGAAGGAGCTGCGGTGAGTTGCCTGCGACCCTTTGAGCGCTGCAAGAGCCTCAGGGGGTTGGGAGGGCCTGAGAAAGACTTTGTAAAGAAGGTTTTAGAATTTAAAAGAAAGTCCTAAAGAGTGGTGAGGATTCTTAGACCTTGTAGAAATCTTCTAGCCCTGGGACAGCAAGTGTGTTTCCTCTTTTGTACTGTCTCTCATTGAATGGTGGTGGTTGTTTGGAAGGCTGGCTTGAGGATGCTCTGGACAAATGGGAAAGGGTCTCATGTGAGGTGAGTGGCAACGACAGAATCCAGATCTCGTGATTCCTGGGCGAGACTTTGGGACATGTGGTGTGGCCGTTCTGAACCCATGGGGCGTAGGCTCTTTCCACTCGAGGATTTTTACAACCTCATAAAAGTCAGAAAAATTCAGAGATCTCTGGGAGTCAACTAGATAACAGCATCCTGACAAATGTCATGAATGAAGAGAAAAAGAGGATTCTCCACATTCATCTTCACTGGCCAGATATTTACATTTTATCAGAGCTCAAGGGGGTGGCCTGGGGTCTGGCGTATTTTATTCTCCTGAAATCATTTGGTAGTTAGGTCTTTTCTAAGAGATTTAGATGTCATACTAATCAGTGAGGATTACAGTCTTGTGAAGGAAAGAGGACAGGTGAATGTCAAAGGAATGAATATGCCCAAGAGTCCTGCCATTGTTGTTCATTGTTCCCTGCACCGGGGCACTCTCTCAGTAGTTTTGGTCCTTTGAGATCCGGGATTGACTTTGAAGGAGACAACATCTGACTTGTAGGATCAGAAGAGATTGTACTGATGTCATGATACTCAGTTGGGCACACTGGGAGTGAGGATACGAATGTCCCTATCTCAGCTCCAAAATGGACATTTCTAAAATAAGACTAATATGAGAAAGAGAAAAATATCTTCTTCTCTAAGATCATTTCATAGACTCCTCCAAGCTTCAGATCCTTTAACATAAGAAATTTAAGCAATCTAAAAGGCAACAAATAATACTCAACAAATTAATTGCATGGAAAATAAAGAATGGAGGTGATACCTATAGACTAAAAGAGATTTCAGCAAGTATCAATCAAGTGCCATGCACAGACTTTAGCTGGACCCTGATTCTAACAAACTAAAAAGGAACACCGCAACCGTTTGACTTTTAGGGGACAATTTGGATATTAGAACACTGAATATTTGATGATATTAAGGAATTGTTCTTCACTTGGTTTAGGTATGGTGATGGTATTGTGGTTATATTAAAAGAGAGCGACCCTTTATGTTTTAGAGATACGTATTGTAGTATGTAAGATGAAATGATATGATGTCTGGAGTTTGCTTCAAAATGATACCGGGGGAGAGCTGGATGGACGTGTACAGAGGACAGAATTTGTGGTAGATTGCTGGTAGTTGGGGCTGGTCAGTGGGTACGTGGGGGTTCATCGTATTGTTTTGTCTACTTTATTTTTTTTAAAGTTTTTAAATTAAAATTTTTTTTGTTGAAAAGGAACTATTTTTAAAAATGGAAGCATAGGGCTTCCCTGGTGGCGCAGTGGTTGAGAGCCCGCCTGCCGATGCAGGGGACACGGGTTTGTGCCGGGAGGATCCCACATGTGGCTGGACCCGTGAGCCATGGCCGCTGAGCCCGCGCGTCCGGAGCCTGTGCTCTGCAACGGGAGAGGCCACAACAGTGAGAGGCCCGCGTACAGCAAAAAAAAAAAAAAAAAGGAAGCATAGTTAATTTATAATGTGTTTCAAGTGTACAGCACAGTGATTCAGATATATATATATATATATATATATATATATATATATATTCTTTTTCAGATTCTTTTCCATTACAGGTTATTATAAGATATTGAGTGTAGTTTCCTGTGCTATACAGTAGGTCTCACAGAATATTCTAAACAGAGCTTTTTTGGGTCCACTTTAATGAATAGAGGAGACAGCTCTAATTGACAAACGCATTCCTTAATAGATGTTATAAAGGCCAGTTTTGAAAATCCTTTGCTCTCAGTGTTCTTAGAAGACAGTTCTCTAGAGAGTACAAAAGTTAACTTTAGCCCATACATTTCGGGGTGAATTTAATTTTGGATCTCCTCTCTGGAACAGGCAGTTCTGCCCTTTCTCTCACCCCTCCTCACTCAACTGTGTCTTTATAGATCAAGCATATTTGCCCTGTGCCATGGTCTGCCCTACTGTCCCGAGTTCCTTAAGAGCAAGGATGTGCCTCAATCCCACTCTGTGTCCCCAGCCACGGCCCAGGGCCTGGAGCACCATGGGGTTCAATAGAGATGAACTGAACTGAATTGAATAACATTTGATCCAGTCTCTGAACTTTCTGCCATGTCTAGAGAACTCCCAGGAGGCCACAGGTCACCCTGAGGGCTGCCTCTGTGGAGGGGCTTGGAAAGGGTCCTTGACATTTGAGAGTGAATTTGAAGTGATCCCTGTTTGAGGAGCCGGTTCATTTTTTCTTTGATGGTGTGACGCCCCCTGGTGGTTCTCTTAGAATAGCTTCTTCAAGGAGCTTGGGCTCCTTCACTGCTTGGGCTGTGTGGCAGAAGAGAATTTAGAATCCTTTGTCATAAATCCAAGCTGCAACTGGCAGCTCTTGTCATTTATTGCTCTTTAATGTAGGAGTGGCCAGTATAGGCGAGCCCACCTGCATATGCCAGGCCATTGGATGGTGCAAATGGGGTGGCCATGTACAGCTCTGTAATAAGAGCTTCAGGGAGTCACTGGCGTAAGGTACATCCTTTGCTGGCCTCCTAGGGAGTCCTCCTACCCTAGATAAGAAAGCGAAGCTGGATCTATTGCCTCTAGAAGGTCACTGTTAAAATGCACACTGACATTTTGGGTTAGGCAGAGAGGAGGAGTCTTCACATGAGTAAAGAGTAAAGTAACACTTAACTGCGTACCTGTCGTGTGCCAGATATTGCTGTAGGCCCTTTCACATACCTTCCCATTTTAAACTATGGCAACCACCCATTCTGATGTTCATGGGATAAAATTGATTTCAGACCCAGTCCCATTTCCCCTGTAAAGTCACTTGTAGTTCTCAGACTATGGATGCTAATATTCAGTTCAGTGAACACGGTTGCCGCACTTATAGTGTACTCCCATGAGCACAGCAGCTCAAGTGCCTTGATAAGATGTAACAATCTGTCTTAGGGTTGGACAGAGTTAAGGATGCCTCTTTTGTATGGGCAATAAATATTTTTCTTTCTTTCTCATTTACGGTAATGAATTATCATAAACATAGCTGTTGAAAACAACATACATTTATTATCTCCCAGTTTCAGTGGGTCTGGAGGTTAGTATAGCTTAGCTGGGTCCTCTGCTGGCGAGCTCATAAGGCTGCAGTTAAGGTGTTGGCTGGACTTCATTCTCATCTGGAGAAGTATCTGCCTCTAAGTTCCTCCAGGTTGTTGGCAGAATTCATTTCCTTACAGCCCTGTAACTGAGGGCTCCAGCTTTTTGCTGGCTTTCAGCTGAAGGCTGCCTTCAGATCCTAGAGCTCACCCACAACTCCCTGCCTGTGGGTTTCCTTGACATGCTGGCTTACTTCATTAAACCAGCAAGGACAATCCCTGACCTCGGGAAAAGCTCTCACCTGATTAAACCAGGCCCACCCTTGATAATCTCCCTTTTGATGAACAGAAAATCAACTGATTTGGAACCTTAATTACATCTGCAGTGTCTTCACCTTTGCCATATTCTATTGGCTGGAAGCAAGTCACAGATCCCGCCCACACTGAAGGAAAGAGATTATATAGGGAATGACCACGAGGGGGCAAGGATCCATGGGGGCCATCTTAAAATTCTGTCTACCACAGTAGGATTGTTCTTGATTCCTTTGTATTCCAGCATCACAGAAAATGCAGGTTCTATAAAGACAGACTAGCCAATAGGATTCCACTCTTCCTTGATTCCTTAAAAAAATTCAGTACCATGTACTACCTGGGTATCGGCTGTACTATTCCCCCTCTTGGCAGAAGGTGGGGGGATCTTCAGTTGCCCAGGTGTTCTCAGCCTCAGGGCTGATAGTGTTTCCTTGGCTTTGGACTGAGGTGTCCCTGTCCTGTGCAGCTGAGTCTGCCGGCCTGACCAGGCTACCTTACGAGATGTGTGGGTCAGTTGTGGGAAATAGGAGCGAGGACATCAGATTCTTTTTTTTTTTTTTTTTTTTTTTTTTGTGGTATGCGGGCCTCCCTCTGTTGTGGTCTCTCCCGTTGTGGAGCACAGGCTCCGGACGCGCAGGCTCATTGGCCATGGCTCACGGGTCCAGCCGCTCCGCGGCATGTGGGATCCTCCCAGACCGGGGCGCGAACCCGGTTCCCCTGCATCGGCAGGCAGACGTGCAACCGCTGCGCCACCAGGGAAGCCCCCAGATTCTTTTTTAAGCAACTTTATTGAGATATAATTTGAATACCATCAAATTTACCCATCTTAAATGTACAGTTCAATGAGTTTTAGTTTGTTTATACATTTAAACCAGCATCACAATCCAGTTTTAGGGTACCTCCATTACCCTGAAAGTTCCCTTGAGCCTTTTGTACTCAATCTCTGCTCCCATCCCCCAGCCCCAGATAACCACTGATCTGCTGTCTGACTCTATAGTTTTGCCTTTTTTTCCCTAGAAATATTATATAAATAGAATCATGTAATATGTGGTCCTTGGTGTCAGCTTGTTTTATCAGGCAGAATGGTTGTGAGGTTCACTTATGTTGTTGCATGTATCATTACTTCATTCTTCTTTACTACTGCATACTATTTCTTTCAGGTCTGGCTACATAACTTGTAGGCCCAGTGTAAAATGCAAATGCCAGTCCCCTTCTTCAAAAAGCAGGAAAAAGTGCCATTAACATTATTAAAATATAAAGCTTTTCCTTTTCTTCTGCATTCTCTTTCTTAGTCTGCCATGGTGCTTTTTATTTGCTATTTGGTGTTGTGTTTAGCACGTGGATACTTACCATGGCTCACTGTGTGCACATGGTCCTCCAGCTGCTAGGTTGCCTTTCCCACCAGCCACTGGACATGTGCTGTGGCTTGGCTGGGGGTGTGGAAGTTGAGCCAGGCATCTCTATTCCACATGGGTCTAATGCCCCAACCCATGGGGACAGGTAACCCCCAAGGGTAGTGCAAGCTTTATGCTGGGATGTGCTGGGAACCTACATCTGTCCCATGTCCCATTGGACTTCACTTACCAAACACAAATTCAAAGATAAACTTACTAAGAAGTTCAAGATGGTGACCACAGAGCATGAAACCCTATGTGTGGGGTCCTTCTGAGAGTGGTTCGTGTGCATGTACCCTGGCTGCTTGCCCATGAAGCTGGCCCGGATTCCATTGTTTGATACATCGTTTTGTTTATCCATTCACAAAGTGATGGACATTTAAGTTGTTCTAGTTTTTAGTCATTATGAACGTTCATTTATGAGAGTCTTGGTGTAGACGTGTTTTCCTTCCTCTTGAGTGGATACCTAAGAGTGTAATTGCTGGGTCATATGGAAAGTGTGGGTTTAACTTTTTGAGAAATCGTCAAATTGTTTTCCAAAGTGGCTGTACCATTTTTCCACTAGCAATGTCTGAGGGTTTCTTCCTGTCCTCACCAACACTTATTATCTGTCTTTTTGATTATAGCCTTTCTGCTGGAGGAGTTGTGATGGTTTTTCATTATGGTTTTGATTTGCATTTTCACAATGACCAGTAATATTGAACATCTTTTCATGTATTTATTTGCTATCCGTATATTTTCTTTGGTGAAGTATCTATTTAAATCTTTTGCCCATTTGTTTTAACATTGGGCATTGGGCATTGCTCACTGTTTTGCCCATAAGGTTGTTTGTCTTGTTATTGAATTGTGAGACTTAAAAAAATGTTCTGGATACAAGTTGTTCTAGTTATATGATTTGTAAATATTTTCTCCTGGGCCGTGACTTATCTTTTCATTTTCTTAATGCTGTCTTTTGAACAGCAAATGTTTTTAATTTTAATGAAGTCCAATTAATCAAAAAATTTTTTCTTTTATGGTCCATACTCTTGGTGACATCTGATTCTTTTTTTTTTTTTTTTTTGGTGGTACGCGGGCCTCTCACTGTTGTGGCCTCTCCCGTTGTGGAGCACAGGCTCCGGATGCACAGGCTCAGTGGCCATGGCTCACGGGCCCAGCCACTCCGCGGCGTGTGGGATCTTCCTGGACCGGGACACGAACCCGTGTCCCCTGCATCGGCAGGCGGATTCTCAACCACTGCGCCACCAGGGAAGCCCTGATTCTTTTTATTACTCTCTTCAGGGGAGAAATTGGGGGCCATGGTGAAAGACAGTTACTGCTTTCTTATTTGTTTAGGGGCATAGAGGGACTGATTTATCTTGTTTTATAGAAACACACAGAGAAAATGAACGTGATTTTTAGATGAACAGGACTTTTGCAGCCTCCCCTTGCCTTCCTCCCCATTGCAGACGTGCAGTACAATTTGTCTGGGGAGAGTCTTGTGGGGAGACTTAGAGATGATGGAGAAGAGTCATAGCCTGACAGTTCCTCTCTCCACATGAAAAGGGAAAACATCACATGGAAATTTCAGGCATCGTGGGATCCTCTGACCCGGCATGAGGGATTTTTCCAGAAGATCTGACCTTGTGATTATGCTGGAAGGGGAATGGTTTGAAGCTGAAGCTCTAGTTTTTCTTTTTTTCAAAATCTAAGCACCATTCAAAGTGAATGATTAGCAGAAACTTCAGTTTTAGCTAAAACTGCAAATAGGATGATAGATGTGATACTCATAAATGGTAAAGAGACATTTTATGACTCAGGATATTTTTATATTATTAATATCTTTCAGTTAGCTTAAAAAGTATTTACTGAACACCCGTTATGTGCAGGCACTGTTCTAGGCCCCCTTTGTCCTAAAAAGGACAAAGCAAACAAAAATCCTTGCTCTTGTGGAGCTTATATTCCAGGAGGGGGAGACATAATAATAAAAAGTAAGGAAAATGACACAGTATGATAGAAGTGACAGATGTTATGGGAAAAAATAGCAGGGGATGGGGGGTGAGGGATGCTGAAGATGTTTCATATCATATAGGGTGGTCAGGAGAGAACTCACTGAAGGGGTGCTATTTGAGGTAACGAAGTGTTATCTGGGGAAAGAGCAAAAAAGGAAGAGGCCCCAGACAGTGCAGAAGCTCCAAGACGATGGTTTGCCCAGCATGTTCATGGGCTCGTGTGGAGGTCCGGGTGGAAAGGGCAGGGAAGAGTGAAGCAGGAGACACACCAGAGAGGAAATGGGTCCGGATAATTTCGGCCTCAAAACCCATTAAGATCTGAGCTCTTACAGAGAGTGAACTAGAACACATTTTGTGCAACTGTAATATCCAAGTTTCTTTTCCATTCAGGTGTTTAACAGTTACATTTTCCTCAAATGATTTCCTGAAGAATACAAGGAATTCAGTGTGTGACTGAATAATAGTTAACTTTAAAAAATGGCAAATGATGCTGTGTGGATAATAAAAGATAACAAGTGGATCTAAAATGTTATTATGGAGCTGCCAAAAAGATGAAAATACTGGCCTATGTACAAATGAATAAAATTTAAATATAAAGATGCATCTATTTTCTTTGAAATAGGTTTTAAATGGGTTATTAAAAATGGAGACTGGGAAATTACAAAAGATAATTACAAAGCAGGCTATAAATGGGGAAGTACAATGTTACAATGAAGTCGTAGATTTAAAAAGCGAGTCACCAGAATATGCCATTATTAGGTACAAGTAAGATGCATGCTTAAATATATTTTTACTTATACTTGAGTAATATGGAATAATATGGACAGTGATTCAATCAGAGTATCTCCTTGTGCACTGGGGGAGGAAAGGTACAGCATGAACCCACTAACTCCTTAGGGAGTGGGCTGGGCCCACCGTTGGTGGTTTGTGAACCCAGCTCACCATCTACGAGAAAGTATGCGTCTTGCAACCAAATCTACAAGTCGGGTGACAACGTGACTCTTAGAAAAAGGTGTGGGCTATGTGGCTTAAAACTCAAACAAATATCAATCATTTAGACCAGAAAGTTCTCCAAGCCGAAACTGGACCTTTAAATGTAAAGCAAATATCCTGCCTCAGAGGGACTGGAGTAGACCCAGAAGTCATTCTGGTGTAAATTGACCTGTTTCTGCCTTTCCCAGTGCTCATTTTTGCACAGCTTTGTCAGAAACCCCTTGTTGGCGCCCTCTGGTGGCAGATTCAAGATGAGGCCTAGTGACTGGCAACACCTTGCAGTTAACATGGCCTAACAGCCCTTACTTCATGAGAAATGACTGTACCAACTCACTGCTTGTAAAATCTAGCATTTCCCTTTGTTAGTGATGCATATTCCAGAGTTTAATAAAATTACTTGAACACTGATTTGGGCTTTCAAATAAATAAGCACTTGGAATATTTCTGCATGATAATAGCTAGTACTTTTGGGGTTCTTACTATTCTGAGTGCTTCATGCTTATTAACTCATTTAAGTCATACAACAATTGTATGAGGTGCTATTATTATTATTATTATTTTAAACATCTTTATTGGAGTATAATTGCTTAACAGTGGTGTGTTAGTTTCTGCTTTATAACAAAGTGAATCAGCTATACATATATATATATATCCCCATATCTCCTCCCTCTTGCGTCTCCCTCCCACCCTCCCTATCCCACCCCTCTAGGTGGTCACAAAGCACCGAGCTGATCTCCCTGTGCTATGCGGCTGCTTCCCACTAGCTATCTATTTTACGTTTGGTAGTGTATATATGTCCATGCCACTCTCTCACTTCATCCCAGCTTACCCTTCCCCCTCCCCGTGTTCTCAAGTCCATTCTCTACGTCTGCGTCTTTATTCCTGTCCTGCCTTTAGGTTTGTCAGAACCATTTTTTTTTTTAGATTCCAT
>NC_041218.1:45549516-45566879 GCF_002837175.3 Physeter macrocephalus
CATGACTCTTTTTGAATTATGGTTTTCTCAGGGTATATGCCCAGTAGTGGGATTTCTGGGTCATACGGTAGTTCTGTTTTTAGTTTTTTTCTCCATAATAGCTGTATCAATTCACATTCCCACCAACATTGCAAAAGGGTTCCCTTTTCTCCACATCCTCTCCAGCATTTATTGTTTGTAGATTTTTCGATGATGGCCATTCTGACTGGTGTGAGATGATATCTCATTGTAGTTTTGATTGAGTGTTCTAATTTCATTCTTTTACATGTAGCTGTCCAGTTTTCCCAGCACCACTTATTGAAGAGGCATGAGGTGCTATTATATTCCCATTTTACAGAAGGGGAAACTGAGGTACAAAGAGGTCTCATTTGCACAAGGTCACATAGCTAGTAAGTGGGAGAGCTGGGATTTAAACTCAGGAAGTCTTCTTCCAGATTCTGTGCTCTTAATCACTACACTATACCATCACTTATTTGGCTGGGTACACAGTTGGTTTTGTCAATGCCTGGTTCTCTAGCATTGACTGTCATTCTTCAAATACTTTGCTTTTTGTTTTTATTTATTATTTATTTATTTATTTTTATTAATTTTTTTGGAGTATAGTTGCTTTACAGAGTTGTGTTAGTTTCTGCTGTACAGCAAAGTGAATCAACTATACGTATACATATATCCCCTCTTTTTTGGATTTCCTTCCCATTTAGGCCACCACAGAGCATTCAGTAGAGTTCCCTGTGCTATACAGTAGGTTCTCATTAGTTATCTATTTTATACATAGTATCAGTAGTGTATATATGTCAATCCCAATTTCCCAATTCATCCCCCCCTCCCCCCGCCCTGCCTTTCCCCCTTGGTATCCATACGTTTGCTGTTCTCTATGTCTGTGTCTCTATTTCTGCTTTTCAAATAAGATCTTCTATAACATTTTTCTAGATTCCACATATATGCATTAATATACGGTATTTGCTTTTCTCTTTCTGACTTACTTCACTCTGTATGACAGTCTCTAGGTCCATCCACATCTCTACAAATAACCCAATTTCTTTCCTTTTTATGGCTGAGTAATATACCATTGTATATATGTACCACATCTTTATCCATTCCTCTGTTGATGGACTTTTGGGTTGTTTCCGTGTCCTGGCTCTTGTAAATAGTGCTGCAGTGAACACTGGGGTGCATGTGTTTTTTTGAGTTATGGTTTTCTCTGGGTACTTTGCTTTTTAAAAGCAAAGCAAGGTGAAATACTTGTACATATTTGTACGTACACACACTTAAAATATATATTAAGTTAAATATATCATTTAAAGACAGCTATATAAAAAGAAAGATTATATATATGAAGGAAGATAAATACATCGCTTTGACTTCAAAAGTATTTGAATTTTTTTCTTTGTGGTGATGCATATATTCCGATAACACTTGCTGTCATTTATTAATTCAAGTTGTTCTTCAGATTGGGGTTGAAAATGTAAAGTTTGCATGTCTTAATCTCTGTGTCTAAGTTTCTTGAGAGTAGAATTAGGATATGATTTAACTTTGAGTGCCAGTAGTGGGGAATCGATCAATACTTACTGAATGAATGAATAATGGAGTAAATGTATGAGCTGAACTTTATTCAAAGTAGTGAGTATTCATAGTATTGATAGCAAAGGCTCATATGCTGTTGATGATTCATCACTTTCCTTGCTACTTTACATGTACTAACTCAATCTACAGCAACCTTATGAGGTAGGTACTGCTATTACTCAACATTCTATAGGTAAAGAAACTGAGGCACAGAGGTTAAATAAATTGTCCAAGCTGGTAAGTGGCAGAGATAAGATTCAAACCAGGAAGTTTGGCTCTGGCGTCCATGAACTCAACCACCGTGCTACATGGCCTCATGCAAACAGGCCTGAGATGGCCTTGGCTATGATGAGTGTGTTTACAGAGCTGCAGGGGTGCACCCTGCGTGGCTTTTTCTGTGCTTAGTGCTTATGATGGAAAAAGTATTAGGCATAGACTCCTTTCAGCTCCGGGAAACTCAGATTTCACACGCCTCCCCCCACCCCACAACTGAACTCACCATGCCCTTGCCACAGTCCCTATACTCACTCCTCTTCTCTGCTCCCTGTCTCAGCAGGTGGCAACAACAGTCTCTTGTCAGGGCTTCCTTTCTCCAGGGTTACCCCTGTCCCATCCATGCTCCACACAGCACTCCAGAGTGATTTAAAAAAATAGACTTAATTTTTTCTAGCAGTTTTAAGTTCACAGTAAAATTGAACATAAAGTACAGAGTTTCCATATGCCCCCTCCACACAGCCGGCCTCCTGCACTGGCTTCTGCCAGGAGTACGTTTGTTACAATTGATGAACCTGTGTTGACACATTATTGCCCAAGTCCATAATTTACCTTAGGGTTCACTCTTGGAGTTGTGCTTCTTTGGGTTTGGACAAATCTATAATGACATGTATCCACCATTACAGCAGCATACAGAGTAGTTTCACTGCCTTAAAAAGCCCCTGTGCTCTGCCTATTCATTCCTTTTTCTCCCCTAACTCATGGTAATTGCTGATCTTTTCTTTTTCCTGTCTCCATAGTTTTGCCTTTTCCAGAATGTCATATAGTTGGAGTCATACAGGATGTAGCCTTTTCAGATTGGCTTCTTTCACTTAGAAATATGCCTTTAAGTTTCCTCCATGTCTTTTCACGGCTTGATTGCTCATTTCTTTTTAGCACTGAATAATACTCCATTGTCTGATGTATCAGTTTATTTATCAGAGTGATCTTTCAAAAACACAAGATTGTAGTTCTCTCTACTTAAAATCCTTTAATAGCTTCCCTGTGGATAAAAAATAAACTCATTTGCATGTGTTCCAGCGTCTTCACAAAAATAGCCTTGCAAGTGATCTTTCAAAAACACAAATCTGATTGTAGTTCTCTCTACTTAAAATCCTTTAATAGCTTCCCTGTGGATAAAAAATAAACTCATTTGCATGTGTTCCAGCGTCTTCACAAAAATAGCCTTGCATTCTATCCATTACCTTCCCCATGGTAGTCAGTTCTCCATCCTTAATGAACTTCTTTCTGTTCCTCAAAGTGACATATTCTCACTTACCCCAGGGCCTTTGCACATGCTGTTCCCCCTTGCTTCACATCCTCCCCCTACTCTAGCTCTTTGTTCTCCTCCTGTCTTGTCATTCTTCATGGTGACTTTAGCATCAATGTAGGTGGTCCATTCAATATTCTGGACTCTCAGTTCCTTGACCTCCGGCTCCAAAGACCTTTCATTTGACCTGATTAAGCCGCCTATTCGCAAAGTCATGGACAATAACTGCCCCACCTCTTAAATCTGGATTTCTGGCATCCTGCTCTCTGATCCTTCCCTCCTATGTCTCCAGCTCACTTGTTTAAACAGGACTCCCACCCAGGCAAGTCCCAGACCACAGTGCAGCCTCTACTTCTATACCCATCCCCCTCCTCATACCCTCACTTCCCTCTCTGTGCAGCGTAGATTCTATGGCCTGGCATTTAAGCCTTCCCTTGCAAAGTCTTATAAACCTCTTGCCTCTCTCTCTCCTCTATTGTCCTTGCCTGTAAAAAACCACAACCTGGTTAAAGCCACTAACTCTGCCCCTGCCCCTGCGCAGCTGTGCTCTGCTGGAGAAAAGGCCATAACTGCTTGTTTCAATACATAAGACCAGAGAACCCAAACGGTGGCACCACAGTTCCCCATGAACAGCCTTTAATCTTGCTCATCGTCACCCTGCCAGCCTTGACCCCGCCTCCTCCTCCAGCTATGGCCGCATCTCTGTGCTTCTGTTCAAAGCTAAGAAGTTTGAGAAGTCATGTGTCCTCACTTGCTTGATTTCCTCACCTCCTGGTCTCTTTCCTCCCTACGTTTCCATAAGGCTCCATAACTCACTGTACTGAAAGGGCTTTATCAAAGCCTCCAACGCCATATCTTGCCACAGACAGTTCTGTCCTCATCTTGTTCAACCTGTTAGTAAAATGGACTACTTATTCATTTTTTTGTCCTTCAAAAAAATTAAAATTGTGGTAAAATACATGTGATACACAATTTACCATATTAACCATGTTTAAGTGCACAGTTCAGCAGTGTTAGGCACATTCACGTTGTTGGCAGCCAGTCTCCAGCAGTCTTTTCTCTGCACCCATTAAACAACAACTCCGCATTCCTCTCTCCCTGCAGCCCTGGCAACCAGCGTTCTACTTTCTGCCCCTGTGATTTTGACTACTTTAAATACTGCATATAAGTGGAATCATAGAGTATTTGTCCTTTCGTGACTGACTTATTTCACTTAACGTAATGTCCTCAAGGTTCATGCATGTGGTAGCATGTGGCAGGATTTCCTTCTTTTTTAAGGCTGTAAAATAGTCCATTGTATGTACACAGCATATTTTCCTTATCTGTCCACACGTTGATGGCCATGTAGATTTGCCTCCACCCTTTGGCTGTTGTCAATAAAGCCGCTATGAACATGGGTGTACAAATATCTGTTCAAGTCCCTGCTTTCACTCCTTTGGAGTGTATACCCAGAAGTGGAATTGCTGGATCATATGGTAATTCTATACGTAATTTTTTTATGAACCTCCAAAACTCTTTTCCTTAGTGGCTGCATCCCATTTTGCATCCCAACCAGCAGTGTACAAGAGTTCCAGTTTCTCCACATCCTTGTCAACACTTGTTATGTTCTGGTTTTTTTGATAGTAGCTGTCCTAATGAGTGTGAGGTGGTATCTCACTGTGGTTTTGATGTTAATTTTTCTAACAATTAGTGATGTTAAGTATCTTTTCATGTGCTTGTTGGCCATTTCCATATCTTCCTTGGAGAAATGTCTATTCAAGTCCTTCATCCATTTTTAGATTGGATTGTTGGGTTTGTTGTTGTTGAGTTGAATGAGAGTTCTTTATATATTCTAGGTATTAACTCCTTATCAGATAGATGATTTGCAAATATTTTCTCCCATTCTTTAGGTTGTCTCCTCATTCTACTGACTGTGTCCTTTGACACACAGAAGTTTTAAATTTTGATATAGTCCAGTTTATCTATTTTTTCTTTTGTTGCCTGTGCTTTTGGTGTCATATCCAAGAAATCATTGACAATTCTATGTCATGAAGCTTTCCCCCTATGTTTTCTTCTGAGAGCTTTATAGTTTTAGGCCTTATGTCTACATTTTTGATCCATTTTGAGTTAATTTTGATATGTAGCATAAGGATCCAAATTCTTTTTTTTTTGCATGTGGATATTTCATTTTCCCAGCACCATTTGTTGAAAAGGCTCCACTTCACTTCTGAAACACTTGCTTTTCTAGTGCTCTGTGACTCTGCATGTTCCTGCCTTGCCTCTTACCTCAGTGACTGTTCCTTCTCCATCTATTATGCTGGTTCCTCTTCTTTCTGACCTCCAAATACTGGATCTCTATAAGCTCAGTACCTGTCTCTTTCCCCTCCCTTCCCTCCCTTCCCTAGGTGATCTCATTCAATTCCATGTCTTTAAATCATGACAACCCCCAATTCTCTATCTCCATCCCAGATCCTGTATTCCGGGCTCACACATCCACTTATCTTTTTGATATCTTCATTCAGATGTCTAAGAAACATCTTAACCTCACAGTATTGATTACCCCATCAAAGTCTGCTCCTTCCTTGTTTTCACCATCTCCCAGTTTGCTGATCTTCCCCAAAAAAGAATAATCATTTTTTAACAGCAACTTTTTTTTTTCATTTTACTGCACTGGTTTGGGTCTCCCAGTTACCTGCTCTCATAGCATATGTTCTTACCTACCAAAGCACTCATGACTCTAGTTTATCGTAATTATTTGTTTCTAGCAATTGGCTGTCTCCTACACTAGACTATCACCTCCAGGGGTGTGCCTGCTTTGTTCAGGATAGAATCCCCAGCCCTCAGCTTATTGTCTGGGACATAGTAGGGGCTCAATAAATACCTGTTGATTGAATGAATGAATGATCTGGCAGTGGAGTATGAGAGGTTTAGAGGTGAGGAGACTGGAGTTAGGGAACCCATTTAGGAATCTCTCTAAGTAAGAGGTGATAAATATCTGAGCTAGGAAAGTTGGGGTGGAAAGGAAGAGATATAGTTAAGAATCATGAAAGCTGAATCCATAGAATATGAATGTCTGGGGATGAGGAGGGAGGGGTGACTCAGAACTTGTGAAGAAAGTATGCTTCAGTGATGTGGCTTGGTACTTGATAAATCATGCTCACCAGAGTTGTTTAATATAATTTACTGAAACACTGTTAGCAAAGAACTATATTAGGTAGTTTCCTCCTTTCCTGTAGAGAATTCTTTTCTTCTGTGTAGAAAATTTCCTTTGCTATGGAAAGTTCTTTTCTATAGGCAGTTCCTGAAAAACTGTACAAACGTTAAATATATGAAGGCTGTATAAGATATTTGGATGCTACAAGGGAAACTCCATTCTCCGAGAGCTAAGACGCACTTCCCGAGTTACATCTTGTCTTCTAGGTGCAATCTTGGATCATCTGGTTTTAGAACCTAATCTGTGTTCTTTAGCTTTTTTTCTTTTTCTTTCACAGATGTACACACATCAGCTTAAGTTCAGTGAACTCCCAGTTGAGAGAGTCCCTGATTCAAGCTCAAATGACAATTCCCATTTTTGTGTCAACTGTAGTAAGGTTATGAGACTTAATGTGTCTAATCACTATAGTTACAGTCTGTCATTTTCCCATTGTCTACACCTTTATTTGACATAATAAGGGCAAAATGCAGTAAAATATTCAAATAAGTGTGTAAACAATCTCTAATGGATAGAAGTGGGGTGCTGCTAAAATTGAACTATGAGCTGTTGGCTGGCATGACAGTTTGAACGGTTTGCTTGTTGGGTAATATACAAAAGATACCCCATGCTAAGGGCACCTTTGTTAAGAAGTGCCCTGCTGTTGGGCTTCCCTGGTGGCGCAGTGGTTGAGAGTCCGCCTGCCGATGCAGGGGACGCGGGTTCATGCCCGTGGGAGGATCCCACATAACGCGGAGCGGCTGGGCCCGTGAGCCATGGCCGCTGAGCCTGCGCGTCCGGAGCCTGTGCTCCGCAACGGGAGAGGCCACAGCAGTGAGAGGCCCGCGGACCGCAAAAAAAAAAAAATGGAACTCTACTTATATTTCAGGAAATTTGCAGGTAGTTCTGTATAATACCTTTAATTGGACTCTCCTGCTTCTATCAGAACTAGCCTTTCTACTCACTATGTTCGTTTCTTTGACAGGAACCTGTTATGTGCTCCACCCCCTCCCCCCAGCTGAATTCAGATGTTGAAATCCTAGCCCCTAGTGCCTTAGAATGTGACTGTATTTGGAGATAAGGCATTTAAAGGAGTAATTAAGGTAAAAAGAGGTTATATGGATGGGCCCCAATCCAATATGACTTTTAAGAAGAGATTAGGACATACACACACAGAGGGAAGACCATGTGAAGACCCAGGGAGGAGATGGCCATCTGCAAGCCAAAGAGAGAGGCCTCAGAAGAAACCAGTTCTGCCAACATCTTGATCTAGGACTTCTAGCCTGCCAAACTGTTTGAACATTAATTTCTGTTGTTTAAGCCTCCCAGTCTGTGGTACTTGGTTATGGCTGCCCCAGCACACTAATACAGGACTCCTTGACCAAACGCCACCAGCCTTGCTGAGACCCCCTTGGACACCCTCTCAGCCTTGCAGGGTCCTCTTAGAGGTGGAGAAGCATTCCCTTAGGGCCCAAGCAAGGAACAGAGGTTATGAGTGGCAGGACGACTTGTCCAGAGGCACACGCCCAGGAGGAGGCCAGATTGTAGACTTGAGTTTACTGTTCACCACATAGCCCCCTTAAGAGATTTGGACCTGTCAATTTTTTAGTCTATTTGATAAAATGCTGGTTAAGGCATACCATTTTGAATACGTCCATGTAATCACTTGTAAACAGATGCTATCCTTCTTTAGATTTCATGATAATGTTCTTAAATGTTTCACACGAATGGCCAAAATGAAAGAAGTTGTAAGGGAGAGAGCAATGATGGGAGAGGGGAGATATTACAAACCTATTACAAACACTTAGATCTTTGCCAAGATGTAAAAAACACCAAAAAAGTAAAAATCAATTACAGGTCATTTTTAAAAAGAAGAATATTTTCTTATGTTATTATAAAAGTAATAAATATTTATGGTGTAACATTTGCAAAAGCCAAAAGTTTAAAGAAAGAAACATGTATCCCTCACAATCTGACCATTCAAAGATAACTCTTAGGAACAATTAAATAGCCATCTTTCCAAAATTTTATTCTACCTATGCAAACATACATATGTATCACAAAAATGAAATTACAGTGTACACGTACAATTTTATAGCATCTATTTTATCCGTTTGGAAATATATATATATATATTTTTTAAAAATTTTATTTATTTATTTATTTTTGGCTGTGTTGGGTCTTCATTGCTGCATGCGGGCTTTCTCCAGTTGCTGCGAGCCGGGGTTACTCTTCGTGGTGGTGTGCGGGCTTCTCATTGAGGTGGCTTCTCTTGTTGCGGAGCACGGGCTCTAGGTGCGTGGGCTTCAGTAGTTGTGGCATGCGGGCTCAGTAGTTGTGGCTCGTGGGCTCTAGAGCACAGGCTCAGTAGTGGCACACGGGCTTAGTTGCTCCGTGGCATGTGGGATCTTCCCGGACCAGGGCTCGAACCTGTGTCCCCTGCATTGGCAGGCAGATTCTTAACCACTGAGCCACCAGGGAAGTCCCCGTTTGGAAATATTTTATGGATATTCTCCCAAATCATCAAATAGTCTTTGAAAACGCAACTCTTATGGTTACATTTTTAATGTCCATTATACAAATATGCCACACTTTATTTAATTAATATCCTAGTATTCAGGTAAAGTAAGTTCATTTTCTTCTTTTTTTACCATTTTATTTATTTATTTATTTTTGAAGCATAAAATACATTTATTGGAAGAGTATTAGGTAGCTGACAGATTCAAAGGTGACCCTGTTGAATGAGGCTTGTCGAGGAACCAAAACTGGCAATGCTTCGGCAAAATTCTGCCACTAAAATAGTCAGCTTGGAACAATGCAGCTGGCTCTTCAGCCCCAGGAACTTTTTACTGAGGAAAAAGGGATTTATAATAAAAATTTATAATAAAATATCTATGTGTGTAATAAAAACATTTAAGTTCCAAACTAAGAAAAAGATGTTTTCTATTTTTATTGGATCAAAAAGACTTAGTAACTTTGAGACATTTAATACATTGGAAGCTTTAGTCTAGAGTACAGTTGACAGTAAAGATAGGCAGCTAGCTAGAAGATTAAGGGATTAAAGAGTGCGTTAAAAGAAAACAGACAAATGACATCCCTACAGAATGAAGGGGCTGAGATGACTCCAGGGAGGCAATAAGACGTAGAGGTAGAGAAAATGCAAGATGGTACAGCTGTTGAGCAAAGTGACGGAGCTCCCAGATTACAGCATGGAGAAGAAGAAATGCATGTTCCATCAGCAATGCTCTAATATCAAGCCTCCCCCCCACACACACAAGGCCAGACACACATGGTATTTTACAGCACTTGTTGAGGAACCGAAACTGGCAATGCTTGGGCAAAATTCTGCAACTGAAATAGTCATCTTGAACCATGCAGGTGGCTCTTCAGCCCCAGGAACTTTTCACTGACAAGGCTTGGCTAGTATGTGGCCACTGGAAGCTGACTGTGGCTCCCTTCTCCTCTTCACTAAGTTCATTTTCTAATCACAGGTGTGGTCAAAATGTTAGTGGAATTATGTTGAAAAAATATAGGTCAGGAAAAAATTTTTAAAGGACATATTCTATATTTAGTTACCCCCAAATTAAGGACTTTTATTTAGACAATTGCAATTGAAGTTATTCTTTCTCAGTAATTATGTATTGTCACTGTAGGTAGTTTAGTTTTACTGAAAGAAATTTGATTGAATTATGAAATTTGAGTAAATTTACTTTTATGAATTTTATTTTGAACCTTCTTTTCATTGAATCGTTAATTGGTGGTTCATTTTATTTTTAGTGTAAGTGTGTGTACCTGAAATGGTGTCTGTTCCATGAATTCCAATTTAAGGTTCCAATGCTTTTCCTCCTTGTATTTGTCTGCTTTTCTTTCTGAAATGACGGGGCCTGGCACGTTTTTAAACATTTTCTGAAAATGTTTATGAAGCAAGTTCAAAAGACCTGAACTTTTGTCCTCATTAAGTTGTGGAGAAAATAGAGAATGTTAATGTGTTTACTTTAAAATGAGTAGAATTGCAAGATCAACTATCTGCTATGTTACTGCAACTCTCTAGCATTTGTCAAGGGCTTAATACATGGCAGGCACTTTCCTATAAATTATTTCATTTAATTCTCACTCCAGTCTCACAATTTATGTAGAATTTCCTCCATTTTATATGAGCAGAAACTGAGCCAAAGAGTTTGAATCACTTGTCCAGAGGCACATAGATAAGTGGTGGGCTCCAAAGCATGTGTTCTTTTTCATTACACAGCACAGTTTTTTGATGACCAGGGCAGCTCCTCAGATCGTTTTTGGACTTCTTTAATGGGCATTCAGTGGCAAGGAGCATGCACACATAGACCAGGTGTGATGATTAAATAATCAGACTCATTTTGTGGGTGGTTATGGGAATCATTCTCATTGTTTTATAGTCACAAACTTACATTATGTACAGTATATATCCTTGTGGGTAGTGGGTGTGTACATGTATATACAGGTACAAAAGCCTACCTTGAAAAGGATAGAATGATGCCTTTGTAAGCCTCCAAAACCCAGCCAAATCCTATAGTCAGAACACAGGTTGGCAGCCAAATGCTGTAATAACAGTACATCAAGGCTCAGAAAATTAATATTTGAAAATAAAGAGGTTTTACTATTTATTATTATTTTTTCATCCTCATTCTTTTAGCTGGTACTTGGCACTGATTGGCTATGACCTTGGTTTACCTTAACTATGCTTTTGGTTATTTATTGCAGCTGTATTGCCCCTGGTTGCCATAGGCAAACACTCTTCCGAGAAGTTTTTAGAGTACATTTTTTTTTTTGATGTATAACATAAATATGTTTCAGTGTAGACAGATCACAAGGTACAGGTTGATGGATTTTCATGAAATGGACTCACCCGTGTAGCTGATGCCCAGATTAAGAAAAAGAACATTACCAGCATCAGAGAAACCCCCTCATACCCAGTCTTAATCGCCATCACCCCCTCCCTAAAGGCTTCCACTCTCCTGACTTTTATCACCAGTTTTGCCTGTTTTCGAACTTCATGTAAGTTGAATCATAGAAAATTTTGCATTTGGTTTCATTTTTCAATGTTATTTTGTGAGGTTCATCCATGCTCTTACATGCAGTATTTGTTTATCCACTTTCATTTCTACATAGCATTACTTTGTCTGAATAGGTCACAATTTATTTTATCCATTCTCTTATGGATGGACACTTGAGTTTTCCCCAGTTTTTGGCTATTATGCGTAGTGCCCCTAAAAACATTCTCATACATATCTTCTGATACAAATACATATATATTTCATGGGATAAATGCCTAGGAGTGGATTGCTGGGTTATGGGCTATATACATATTCAGCTTTAGTAGATGCTGCCAAACACTTTTTTCCAAAGTAGTTGTACCAATTTAAATTCCCATTCATAATATATAAGAGATTTTGCTGCTCTGGATCTTTGCCAAAAATCGATACTGTTAGTCTTTTTCATCTTAGCCATTTAGTGGGTAGGCTGATTATGGTTTTAGTCTGTGTTTCTCTAATAACTAATGAAGTCAAGCACCTTTTCATATGTTTATTGGCAACTTGGATATCCTTTTTTGTGAAATGCCTGTTCACATCTCTTGCCCATTTTCTATTGGGTTGTTTATGTTTTTTTTTTATTGATTGCAGGAATTCTTTGTATATATATATATATATATATATATATATCTCCCAGATAATGTAGCAGCTAGAGGCAGCATGAAAGTTCTGGGATCCTGGAAGGTGTGATACCGAGGGGAGAAGAACAGAAAGGAGGTTGGGGCACCTGGGTAAAACCCCATTTGCTTCTCCTTTCAGCCCTGACATGGGAAAGGTATTTTAGGCGGCGACGCCTTTAGTCCCTGGTGGCTCTGTACTTCACCAAGGGGTAGGCTGGCCCCACCTCTTGCCTATTGATCTGGATTTTGAAGCCCCATCATCTGGAATCTATACATTATTCTAAACTCACAATTTCAGATGCTCTTGTCTGGTCCCAAACTTGGGCGTCGTCTCTGTTTCCTCACCTCTCCTCCAAGCCCTCACCTCTCCAGTCCCACCAAGTCCTGGAGATTCTATGTCCAATATATGCATCCAGTTGGATCACCGTGCCCCGCTTCTACCACCAGCACCCGGTTCAAGGCACATCGCTCTTCCCTAAGGCCAATGAGATGGCTTCCAAATGGGCCTCCAACTGCCGCAGTGAACTGTTTTAAAACACAAAGTGAACCTTTCTTGAAGTTCTTTATTCTCCCTGTTATTTTTCCTCATAGCCCCTCTTCTTTCCCTCATAGCTCTATCACAATTGTTAATTACTGTTTCTTTCTGCCTTTGTTTTCATGTCTGTCTTCTCCACTGACCTGTCAATTCCATGAAGGGATCAGACCTGCTTTGTACACCAGTGCAGCTCAATAGTTGTTGCATTTGAACACGAGAGATTGAACGAACACCTCATGTCAAATCTGAATCAAGTCCCCAGTGCCCCTTTCAGGTGGTTATCCAGCCTCTTCTGGATACTTCAAGGGATGGAGTTCTCACTACCCCTGAGGCCACCTGTCCTGTATTTGAAAGAAAAGCAACATACCTAACTTCAATGTTCAAAGAGGAGGCAAAGTGTGCAAGCTGAAGGAATGCTGAGGTCCCAGTAAGACTGGAAATAGGAAAATCTTCCCAAGGCACCAATGTCCTTGCTTAATTGTTTTAGTTGGAAAACTCCCCTTAGTCATCAGATGCAGTTCCTGGCTCTTTGGCCCTAACTTCCCTCCCACCCACAGTGCTTCTAGGGAACACAGTGCACTTCTGTTTTGGGGGCAAAACAAGCTTGGGGGGGGCAGTGTCGATCTTGTTCCCATGCCATGCCTCTGACCTCTCCCTCTGGAACTGAGGTCCAGAGTGGAACACATCATGACCTGGGGCTCCAAAATGGGCCTCACCCATCTCTCAATGGCTCAGCTCCTTACCCAAATGTGGATTACTGAACTCAACTTTCATCAAAGGTGGTGGCAGGGAGCTAGATATCCAAATGCATCCCCTGAAAGAGACAAGGCTGCAGTTTGAAATTCTGGCTGTATTGAGGCCGTGTCCCCAGTGCTTAGTTAAGTCTATTAAGTAGGAATCTCACCCTGTGATGATCTCAATTAATTTGACGTTTTCCCCAGTTCCCTTTAGATAGTCTGTACTCAGCACTGTGGGTTCATGAGCAATTTTAAATCCAACACAGGAAAGGTCCTCCTTGTATCCCCACAGTTCACAGCCAAGGCTAAGTCTATCAGTGTAGCTCAACAAGGCCTTGGAGCCAGAGAGAGCTGTGTTCTATGTGTTCTAGCTTGATCAAGCCACTTGTCAAGTGGGACCGCAGACATTCACTTACCTTGCTGAGTCTCAATGTCCTCATCTGCAAAGTGGAGCTAATTCTTACCTCCAGGGCCATTGTGAAGATTAAGTAAGTTATGGAAGGTGTCCAGCACTGTAGCTAGTATGACTAGGTGTCCTGTATGAGATGATTCTTTTTCCAAACAGAGTCTCCCATCTTCTGGGAAAGATGGTCTAATATGGCTTACTGAATCTATTTGGTTGTTCTGGGAGATAACTACATTTACTCCTGATTCTAGGACAGTATTTGCCGAATTGCTGTACTGCAAGGTACTGCCAGCATCCTTGGCATCCTTGATGGGGAGACAAAGGCAAGGTGTAGAAGCTGATTTGAGCAAATGAGCTGGAAACAGGCCCAAACCCTGAAGCTTTTAATAATCTATCTTCAGTTCATTCCCAATTAATTCCCACCAGTTACGGGTGTAGAGAACTTTAATTCCCTCCACTCCTAGCACAGGCCTGAATAATTAGAATCCCCCAAATGCCCTACTTTGTTCAGCAGTTCTGGGCATGTGCTCTTGTGAGCCTTCTGAGCAACACTGACAGCCAAGGGAAAAAGAAAAAGCGAAGACTTGGAAGAGATCTGCTGATTTTTCCTGGGTAGTAGAAGTATGGATGGTTATTATTTTTCTCATCTGTGTCCCGCATTTTGTAAGTGATAATTTATTAGCATTATTTTCAGAATCCCCTTCCCCCCAAACTTTCTGAATTAAAACACCGGGCAAGTTAATTTAAATGCTGCTGCACTTCTGAAGTAAGGGTGAACCTATGTAAAGTGGTCAAAGCAGGGAGCAGGAGGCCCAGGGCACCTCAAGGTCATACATACTAGATTAAAAGCTCATCAGCATTAAGAGGGAACATGAATGTGGTTTCTGTTGCAGAGTACAAGAGGCTTATTCCTCTTGTAGGTGGAATAAGCTACTCTTGTACACCTGCTATGAATGTGCTCACTGTTTACTGAGCACATTCATAGTAGGTGCTCAGTAAACAGTGGCTAAGGTGATGAATGAATGATGCTTCTCTTCCGATGATCTCAGAACATTTTGCTCTCTCTATTTTCCTCAGTGAGAAATGCCTGCTTAGCTTAGATTCCCCCCAGATAGGGATAGTATTTTTATTTTTATTTTTTTTATTTTTATTTTTTTGTGGTACGCGGGCCTCTCACTGTTGTGGCCTCTCCCGTTGCGGAGCACAGGCTCCGGACGCGCAGGCTCAGCGGCCATGGCTCACGGGCCCAGCCGCTCCGCGGCATGTGGGATCTTCCCAGACCGGGGCACGAACCCGTGTCCCCTGCATCGGCAGGCGGATTCCCAATCACTGCGCCACCAGGGAAGCCCGGGATACTATTTTTAAACCAACAAGCTGATAAAAATTTATTGAGTTCTTATTATGTGCCAGGTACTGGGTATGCAGTAGTGAACAAGAGAGTCATGTCCTTGCTGCCTTGGACCTCATAAGCTGGTGGAGAAGACAGAATGTGGTCAAATAAATAAAGAAATAAGATGTGTAGATGTGTAGGTGCTGCAGAGGAAATAAACTCTTGATAGGGAAGTCAGGTAAGAGTTCCCATCTAAGGAGGTGACTTGTAAGTTGAGACCTGAAGGATTAAGGCAAGAAGGTGGGGTGGGGGATGGAGAGTGGGGCTGTGTTCCAGGCAGAGAAGACAACGTACGCAGAGCCCCTCAACTGGGACAGAGCTTCGCTTGTTCCAGGCAGCGAAGGAGACTGGTGTGCCTGGAGCACAGCGAAAGACAGGGAGTATGGTTGGCGTGAGATGAAGTGGACAGGTGGGTAGAAGCCAGATCATGCAGGCACTTGGAGGCTGTGGTTATGTGCTTGGGTTTATTCTGAATTCAGTGGGAGCCCGCCCTTCTTCCCCCAAACCTACTTCACCTGCAGTTTTTCCATTTCAGTTTTTGGCAATTCCATCTTTCCAGTTGCTCAGGTCAGAAAGTTTGGCATTATCCTTGACTCTTTTTTTCCCCTCTCAGACCACACCTGCCCTGCCAGCAAATCAGCTGCCTCCTCCTTTAAGTTATAATAGAATCTCACCACTGCTCCCCACCTCCACTCCGCCACCCTGATCCAAGCCACCATCTCTCTAGTCTGAATTATTGCAATCACTTCCCAGCAGCTTGGCTAAGAATGCTGTCACATTATCTCCCTCTTGTGGTCAAAACCTTCCAATGTTTCCCCATCTCAGAGTGAAAGCAAGCTTTCTTACCATTGTACAATCTGGCCCCTCCCTTTACCTCTTAGATCCTGGGTACAAAGCCAGTGGGTACACACCGTTCAGAATGGCCATCATCAAAAAATCTACAAACAATACATGCTGGAGAGGGTGTGGAAAAAAGGGAACTCTCCTACACTGTTGGTGGGAATGTAAATTGGTACAGCCACTATGGAGAACAGTATGGAGGTTCCTTAAAAAAACTAAAAATAGAGCTACCATATGATCCAACAATCCCACTCCTGGGCATATATCTGGAGAAAACTCTCATTTGAAAAGATACATGCACCCCAATGTTCATTGCGGCACTGTTTACAATAGCCAGGACATGGAAGAAACCTAAATGTCCATCAACAGAGGAATGGATAAAGAAGATGTGGTACATATATACAATGGAATATTACTCAGCCATAAAAAAGAACTAAATAATGCCGTTTGGAGCAACATGGATGGACCTAGAGATTGTCATACTGAGTGAAGTGAGTCAGAGAAAGACAAATATCATGTGATATAGCTTATATGTGGAATCTAAAAAAATGGTACAAATGGACTTATTTACAAAACAGAAATAGAGGCACAGATGTAGAAAACAAACTTATGGTTACCAGGGGAAAGTGGGGTGGAGAGGGATAAATTGGGAGATTGGGATTGACATATACACATTACTATATATAAAATAGATAAGTAATAAGGACCTACTGTATATCACAGGGAACTCTACTCAATACTCTGTCATGGCCTATATGGAAAAAGAATCTAAAAAAGAGTGGATATATGTATATGTATAACAGATTCACTTTGCTGTATACCTGAAACTAACACAACATTGTAAATCAACTATACTCCAATAAAAATTAAAGAAAATATTAGATATGTGGACACCTCAAAAAAAAAAAAGCCAGCGGGTAAAACATTGGAGGGGGAAATCAGTGGCTATAACCATTTATTCATTCAGTCATTCCTTTAACAAATAGTTATTTAGAGCCTGCCACGTGCCAGGCACTCCTCTAGGTGCTTGGGACATGCTGGTGACAAATCAGATAAGTCTCTGCCTCATGGAACTTACATAGTAAATAACTAAATTACATAATTTGTTAGAAGGAAATAAGTGTTGGGGGAAAAAGTAGTTAGGGTAAGGAAAAATCCAGAGTCTTGGGTTGGGGGGAGAGTGTGGTCTTTCGTTTTTTTTAAAATTTAATTAATTAATTAATTATTTTTTTGGCTGCATTGGGTCTTCCTTGTACACAGGCTTTCTCTAGTTGCAGTGAGTGGGGGCCACTCTTTGTTGTGTTGTGTTGTGGTGTGCCGGCTTCTCATTGCAGTGGCTTCTCTTGTTGCGGAGCACGGGCTCTAGGTGCGCAGGCTCAGTAGTTGTGGTTCGCGGGCTCCAGAGTGCAGCCTCAGTAGTTGTGGTGCACGGGCTTAGTTGCTTCACGGCACGTGGGATCTTCCCGGACCAGGGCTCGAACCTGTGTCCCCTGCATTGGCAGGTGGATTCTTAACCAC
>NC_041218.1:45572235-45579991 GCF_002837175.3 Physeter macrocephalus
GGGGAAAGTGGGGTGGAGAGGGATAAATTGGGAGATTGGGATTGACATATACACATTACTATATATAAAATAGATAAGTAATAAGGACCTACTGTATATCACAGGGAACTCTACTCAATACTCTGTCATGGCCTATATGGAAAAAGAATCTAAAAAAGAGTGGATATATGTATATGTATAACAGATTCACTTTGCTGTATACCTGAAACTAACACAACATTGTAAATCAACTATACTCCAATAAAAATTAAAGAAAATATTAGATATGTGGACACCTCAAAAAAAAAAAAGCCAGCGGGTAAAACATTGGAGGGGGAAATCAGTGGCTATAACCATTTATTCATTCAGTCATTCCTTTAACAAATAGTTATTTAGAGCCTGCCACGTGCCAGGCACTCCTCTAGGTGCTTGGGAGGCTCCAGAGTGCAGGCTCAGTAGTTGTGGTGCACGGGCTTAGTTGCTTCACGGCACGTGGGATCTTCCTGGACCAGGGCTCGAACCTGTGTCCCCTGCATTGGCAGGTGGATTCTTAACCACTGCGCCACCAGGGAAGTCTGAGAGTGTGGTTTTAAATAAGGTGGCCTTGCTGAGAAGGTGATATCTCAGCAAAGCCTTGTAGGAGTGGGGGGAGTTAGCACTGCAGGTGACAGTGGTGATGAGGTCTTCAGTCAGTGGCCATGATGGGAGTGGAGCAATGGCTGCTCCCTCCAGTGTGATGCAGGCTGAAGCTGCCATGGAGATTATGCTACCCACAGCCAAGGAGTGAGAGTGGTGGTCATGGTTAAGCCAAATAAGTTAGGTCAGAACAATGAGCTCTCCATGTAGCCTTGATGGCAATATATTTGTCAGATCCCTACTTCCTTTAGAATCAGATTCCCAAAGTGGATTCTGAGCAACAGTTCTCAGCAAAATGATTTCATGGGCAAAGAGTTTGGTAAATGTTCCTTGGAGTTGCACAGGGAACGTCAGCATCTTAAAGGCTTTGTGGGATTCTGTGCTAAAGAAGCATGTTTGGCTCAACATTTATTAAGCTTATTTAGTTGTGGAATCCTTTTTTTTTTAAATGGAACTTCTAGTTAAATTCCATAGAACTGCAAACTTGGAAATACTTACATAGACAGATTGGAAGCAACCAATCTGGGAAGATTTGACTGGGTTCTCACTAGGAGCAAAGTGCTTGCAGGAGCTGGAAAACAAAGCTAGTTGCTAGGGTGAGTGGGGTCCTCCAACCAGGAAAGTCTAGATAGTTATGAGATTAAGAATGGCTGGGGATGCATCTAGGGTCAAATAATTATTAATCAAACATTTGTTCAATGTTTCCTTTCTTGTGGCGTCTACGTGCTGAGAGTTGGCAAACTTTTTCTGTAAAGGACCAGAGAGTAAGCATTTTAGGTTTTGTGGGCCATATGATAGTATGAAAGCAGCTATAGATAATACATTAATGAAGGAGCATGGCTGTGTTTCAATAAAACTTTGTTTATGGATACTGAAATTTGAATTTAACATAATTTACATGTATCATAAAATATTATTTTTCTTTTTTTTCTTTTCCCCACCATTTAAAGTTGTAAAAACCATTCTTGGCTTGCATACCCTTTATTTATTTATTTATTTTTAAAAATTTATTTATTTATTTATTTTTGGCTGCGTTGGGTCTTCATTGTTGCGCGTGGGCTTTCTCTAGTTGCGGCGAGCGGGGGCTACTCTTCGTTGTGGTGCACGGCCTTCTCATTGTGGTGGCTTCTCTTGTTGCGGAGCACAGGCTCTAGGCGTGTGGGCTTCATTAGTTGTGGCATGCAGGCTCAGTAGTTGTGGCTCACGGGCTCTAGAGCACAGGCTCAGTAGTTGTGGCGCCCGAGCTTAGTTGCTCCACGGCATGTGGGATCTTCCTGGACCAGGGCTTGTGCACCTGTGTCCCCTGCATTGGCAGGCGGGTTCTTAACCACTGTGCCACCAGGGAAGTCCCCGCATACCCTTTAAAAGCAAGTGGTGGGCCACATTTGGCGCACTGGTTTGCCAACATCATGTGCTATATGCCTTCAGGAGCTCCCAGCCTAGTGGGAGACATCTACATGGGTAATTACAGTGTGTTGTGGAAAAGGTTGTAGTGGGGGTCGGCACAGGATGCTCTGAGAGACCAGAGGAGGTGCTGGGAGGGAGTTGGATGGGTTAGGCGGGGAGCTAACAGCCAAGGCACTCTGGATTCTCTGCTTTGTCTTCAAGACCTGGTTGGATGTTGCCTGAAGGGTATGCCTGCCTGAACTCAGTGTTTCCTCTTCTGACTGGGCATTAGTGTTCACCTAGAGTCTCTTTTCTGGTGCTACTATTTTCCTTTTGCCTCCTTGACTTGTTTCTGTGGTTTCATATCCTCATTTGCCCCCAGTTTACTTTGGGGGCTTTAACTTTCGAGTACCCTCCTGGCTGCTGCAGCCTTCTAGAGATTGAGCACGTGTTCCCTCCCTCCTGAGTGCCCTCGGCCTGTCTCCCTCGGGGGTGGTATTTCCCCACCCACCTAGCTCTCTGCTCCCTCAGTTTCTGACACTTACTACAGGAACTTCACACAGAGGTGCTGGCGCAGATCGGCTCACGAGACCCAAACGTACACATCTCATCCCAAATGAGTTCAGTGATGTTTGGTTGGTAGCTTGAAATCTGCTGTGGTGGAAGTATTTACCCCATAGTAATTGGCAAAGAAAACCTGCAAATACAAATCAGCACTACCCCCTGCCCCTTCCCCTCGGCTGTGGCCATTTCTGCCCAGAACTGTTTTACCGGCACAGCACTCTTTATAAGCCCAGGCAAGATTATTTTTTAGGATATTATACAACCCTACTCAGCCTGGGAGAAATTTGGATCTAGGTGTAGTGTCAATTACTAAACTGTTAAAAATGCCTGGAAGGTACCGCCCTCCTGTACCTTCCTGACACATTCCTACTAGACTCTCCCAGTTTGTGTTGGTCTCTCTTCCTTGGTGTGTTCAATCATATCACACTTTTGTGTCATCTTCTTATTCTATGTGTGTCTTTCATTCAACTGTGATCTCCTGGAATGTGGGCCTGGAGAGGCAGCCGTAGAGTAGTGATTAATTGCCAGGACTATAGAGCCGGGCTGTCTGGGTCCAAATTCTGGTTCTATCACATATGATCCGAGTAACCCTGAGCAAGTTATTAAGTAACTCAGTTTACTTCATCTGTATAATTGGTCAGATTTGCAAGGGCTAAATAATTTCATGTACACAAAAGCACCTAGAACAATATCTGCCCTTAGTAAGCATTCAGTGAATTCAGCTATCATTCGTAATCGTTCTGTTTTCAATTCCCATCTGTTGTCTGGCACATGTTGTATGGTACACACTTAATACATTTAATATGTATATTAAATACTAATTGTATGAGCAAAAGGACAAATAGAGGTAGAGAAGGGAGTGATCCTTGTGGGCTGTAGTAAGGGGATTTGAACAGCTGATGGGGTTTGAAATAGGGCTTGAAGGGTTGGTTGAGTGTGGATAGCTGGGGAAAGTTAATGGTTAATTCAGTTGGCACTCCAAAAGTTAGGTCATTTGGTAAATATAGAAACTGAATGTGAAAAATAATTAGCATTAAGCTGATTTCATCTCAAGTTAGTAGCAGACCTGCTATTAAAATTTCATTTCTCTCCTCCTCAGTGTCTGCTGAGGTGTTACCAAGTGTTTTGCTTTAGGAATATAATAGATTTTAATTATTGAACGATGCACTTGAAGGGAAAAAGCAGGAAGTCAGGAATGTTCTGTAACTCGGGAGCATCAATCTTATGCATTCTGGAGAAATTAACATAAGATGGTGACATTTCCACAGCATCCAAAAGTAATTTTACAATGACTGAGAGATTGTGACCCCTTGACCCTTTCCATTCTCACATGCATTGTCACTTTGCCTTTTGTGAATTATTTTTCCTTTCAGAACTCACCTGTGCTGTCTTTTGGCAAATCAAAGCCAAGCTAACTAATAATGCATGGCTCTGCCCCGTGATTGTGTTAAAAGAAAGACTGCTTCCCCACAGAAGGGAGGGGTATTAATTTGCCTTTTTTAGGACCTGCACAGTGATTGAGGTTGACATAATTCTCTTTGAGGTTTTTATTCCTTTGTCATTGAGTAATTGTTCTTCACCTGCTAGGAGTAAATCAGAGCAAAGGGATGAGGACTGCTGTAGACGAAGAATCAGGACTGTTGTGAAATGTATCCTTCGTCTTCCCCCCACTCCAAAATTCATAGCCTCTGGGGCAAGACAGATCTGGTTTGAATGAGGACTCTGTCACTTTGCAGTGATTGATCTAGGTAGGCCCTGTGATGCACCTTTTATTTTGAGCTTCACTTTTGTCTTCTGTAAACAGGGATTATGACACCTACCTGGCTGGAGGTGTGGGTTTCAGTGAGATGGAGCTCTGCGGTGACAGTATGAGGCAGAGCCCCAGTGGCTTAGTAGGTGCTCAAGAAATGCTTCTTTCCTCACGTTTCAAAGTTTTTTTCTCCCTGAAAATGTCCTATGAATGGTAGGATTTTCCTTAAACATATTTAAATTGACAAAGATATGTGAAAATTAACATCCAGATGAAACATCTATTGTGTGAATGTGTACAGGACTATGGGTGTACATGTTTGTGTGTGTTTGCTCTTGGAGGGCAGGCACGTACAAGAGTGACAATATTTCTAGAACAATTACTTGCATACTACCTTCAACTCCAGCTTTTTCTTCTCTTCCATCAAGAAAGCAAATCCATTAACAAAGAGGAACAGAAAAAAGTAGCAGAAAGGTCTGAAAAGGCATCGGACAAGAAAACCCCATTCCATTCTTACAGAATCTTTGCTATTTGTGACAAGCATGATACTTGAAATTCACAACACACAAGCAATTGTCATTCTCAAAATATACTATACATTGTGTAGTCTCAGTGACACCCCAAATTTGTGAATTTTATGGCATGTCACTACAGACAGGAGTCTGTCAGTAATCTGCCAATTAGCAGGTTGAAGATTAACTGTTTGGGAAATTATCATTTTTAAAATGATAAAATTATTATAGAATTGACATAAAATCACAAGTCGGCTGGGTTGTGGGCAGGGAAGCTTTGCTTTGTGTCCAAGGCCATGGCATTCTGGATGGTCTTTTACCCACCCTGTTCATTAGGATTTTGGGATAGAAAAATGTATAATTATATTTTATTTATCTATGCTCAGGAGGCATAAAAACTATAGAAAACAGAGAATATGCTTTGTCATCGTAAAATACGTGCAATTAAACACCATCTTAAGAAAAATTTCTGTAGGAGTATTTTCACTTTAGAATGGACTTAACTTTCCAGGCTTCGTATTCAGAGGGGTGGCTGCGGGGAGGAAGTAAGTGCGCTGGACCTGTTGAAGACCCATGTTCAAACCCTGACTCGCCTCTTATGAGCTCCATGACCTTGAGCATATTACTCAACCTCTCTGAGTTTATTTTTCCACTTGAAAAATGGGAGTCATTATAACTACTCACAGAGTTGCAGCAAGTGATATTCTATTCTGAAGTTTGTCCTGTGTTTCTATTCCTGTCTCCTCTGGACCAGTGCTCTCAAGATGCAGGAATATTTGCCTCCTCCAAAATGATTTGTGGGGATCGTCCCAAGTGTCTGGAGAAAGCTCCTCTCACTTTTCCAGCTGGTCCCTTTCCAGGGTTGGTTTGCCCATTGCCCAGATGGCTCAGTCGCTTCCTGTGCTGGCTGAAGAGATTAGGAGTCAATAGCATCCGAGGGGGTGGATGCCATCCCTTGGGGAGTGAGAAGAGAAAAGGGGTCTGGAATAGAACACCAGCGTTTAGGATGCAGAAGAGGGTCAAAGGCCAGCCAGGAGGGAGCTGGGCATGGGAGTGCAGGAAGACCCAAAGTCAAAAGTGAAGGCAGAAGAACTAGTCAACTGCGGCAGACACCCCAGAGAGGTCAGCGAGGATGGGCTCCTCTGGTTACCTTCAGGTGGCTGACGGCATGTTTCTTTTCTTTGCGGATAGAGGCAGGAGCCAGGAAGACAACCATGGAAGAAGAGTGGAACAGCCCCGAGGAAACCAAGGAGAAACTCAAAGATGCAGGAGAGCAAGGTCAGCCCCCCTGTGCGCAACTGACTTGGTTCAGAATCCTCCAAACACTCTTCTTTCCTCAGCTCTTGCAACAGCTTAAGGGAACACAGAAGTGACCAGTACTATCAGTTTCAATGAAATGATGGAAAAATCAGGACTCAGAGTGCTAATGCTTTTTTTCAGCCATGGAGAAGCTAGGTTTGAATCCACCTCTTCTGAACCTTAGTCCTGAGCCCTTCTCACTGAACCGGCCGTGTCTTTATGGAGGTTCCTAAGCGTTTACCAAAGCAGCAATGCAGCGCTTCCTGCAGGTCTCTTGGCCACGCAAAAGGCCACCATGCAGGACTCCACGCTGTCTCTCCCCATGGAAAAATATCCAAGCAAATGTGGTCCATCTTAACATCCTCATGGCTAATCACTTCATGATTTCTCGCCTTTACTCCTGCTCCTGTGCTCACTGCCCTTCGCCCTGATCACTTCTGCCAGTTAAGTCGTGGGGGAGGGGGGGGGGTCCCTTCGTCCCGGTGAGAAGAGACCAGGGGCAGCCCGAAATTGTGCTAGGAGTCCTCCCGGCACAGGGCGCCCCCCAGCGGTACTGGCGGTAAGCGCAGCTGTGTGCACGGCGCCCTAAGGACCTGGGCAGGGGAGGGAGAGCCTGTGTTTTCCAAAGTGAGGTTCCTGGTGCTGTGGGCTGTGGCAGTTTGGGGGATGTTGGACAGAGGAACCCCGTGAGACTTTGCAGGGATTTTTATCACACTCAGAAGGACGTTTGGTTTGGATTCTAAGTATTCCCAAATTAACCCTAGGTGTGGGGTCCTCCAATCTGTTGAATGTTGACAGTCACATTGTCTCCTAGTGCCATTTCCCTCCTTGTTTATGTGAAAATTAAGGCTTTTAAAGGAACTTTCATCTAAGAGCTCAGGGTTTTTAAAAAAAATTTTTTTGAAGTATAGTTGATTTACAATGTTGTGTTCAGAGTTCAGGGTTTTAAAACAATTTTATAAAGTGTTGTGAAGCGTTAGAAATAACACGGGCTGTCAGAAGTTCTGGTTCCAGAACTGCGCTAACTAGCTGTTAGGACAACCTGTTTCCCCCTCTGACCCTGTCACTTTACCTATGACTTCCTACCCTTCACAGGTTACTACTGTGCAAAAGTGCACCGAAATGCATAAGGTGTGAAAACAAAGTAACAATGACATGATAGCAGCAGCTGATGTTTGTTGAGTGGTTACCTTGTGCTAGATACCGCTCTAAGCACCTTTCATGTGTTAAGTCATTTAGTCCTCACAGCAGTCAAATAAGGAAACTGAGGCAAAGCCCAGGGCATACAGCCAGTAAGAGCGGTACCAGGATCTGACCTCGGCAGGTCAGCTTCAGAACTTGCGCTGTTCATCGGTGATGTGTTACTGCGTTAACATGAGTGAGGTAGAATGAAAATGAGTATGGTTAGGGTGAAAATGACACCAATATTGTTATAAAAACAAACAAAAGACAAACCGAAACCTTATCATTTTTGCTCACTTTTTTTTTTTTTTTTTTTTTTTTTTGTGATACGCGGGCCTCTCACTGTTGTGGCCTCTCCCGTTGCAGAGCACAGGCTCCGGACGTGCAGGCTCAGCAGCCATGGCTCACGGGTCCAGCCGCTCCGCGGCATGTGGGATCTTCCCGGACC
>NC_041218.1:45580101-45584842 GCF_002837175.3 Physeter macrocephalus
CCCGTGTCCCCTGCATCGGCAGGCGGACTCTCAACCACTGCGCCACCAGGGAAGCCCGCTCACGTCTTTTTATCACTCTTATCTCAAAAAAAAAGAGACTAGTGTGGATGTTATCTCCTCCAGGAAATTGTGGGCTGTACTAATGGCCCCATGCTGGGCTCCCCCCACCTCTTGGACGTCCCTCTGTCTATGCATCATGTTCAGTTATCATTTGTTCACTTGTGGGGCAGTACACCTAGACAGTGAGCTGCCTGAAGGCAGGGACAGTGAGCCTGGCAGGTAGATTGTGGAGCTTGGACACTGGGCCTCTGGGTACTGTTGGCATTTTCTCCCCTTCCTCTCTCCTTGCCACTTCTTTGAGGCAACTAGATCTCCCTCCCATCTTCCCAGGAGAGTCCCTGTTAAGTGGTTTCCAGGGTCCATCTGGGTATCAATCAGGGAGGCAGGTCTGCAGTCCTCTGAGGGGCTGCTGACTGTAGGTGAGTCATCGTCATGATGCTTGGGTTTTCTCACTTCCCCTTGTGTAGCAGGAAGCTGAAGGTGGTCACTGTGGCTGGGGCTTGGCCAGTATTGTGGATGGGAACCAGGATCACATAAGGTACTTGGAGGATGGGCTGGGGGAGAGGCTTTGAGGTGGCTAAGGGCTCCTCTCCCAGGGACAGAAACCTCAAGGACAGCTCAAGGGCACAGTTCTGTATTCCAGGTGGGAGATGGGAAAGGAACAGGGCCTACTCTGTGGGCTCTAACTAGCACCTGTCTCCTCTCTGCTTATGTATTTCTTTGGACTTGATTAAACAAGGGAGAGGTTGAAAAAGTAAGAATGGGTGGAAGGGCCAACAGATGGGAGTGTCTGGAAGTTTGCACCCTCTGAGAAGATGAAGACAGGCAGCCTAGCATGATGGATGGAGGTCTGGGGAGAAGTCAGATTGGTCCCCATTTAGATGTCACATCCACCTTGCTGCACCTGGCCTCAGTTTCTTAATGTGCAACATGGGAATTGTTGTGAGGGCTAAGATTCTTTCTGGAGATGAAAGGGTCTGTCACAGTGGTTGGACCACAGTGAGGACCTCGACAAACAGGAGTTGAAAATGAGGACCCACTGCCTCTTCTTTCAATTTAATCACTGAGTTAACACCTCATTTTTACCCTTTTTCACTTCTTATTTCCAACAAGTGGTCTTGATTTCCAGCATACTTCAACAATTCAATTTTCCTGTGATTTGCTTCAGTTGTCACACATTTTGAGTCAATCCCGTAACCATTCGCTGAATGCAGGCCGTGTGTCAGTGACAGTGCTTTGTGGTTTGGAGGATATCTTCAAAATCACAGGGAGATTAATTAAGCCAAGAGGCAACTCATGTGAAAAGGGGAAACCAAATCGCTTCCATTCTCTCAAATGCCCTTTGTTGGCCTGAGAGTCATTTTGTTAAAAATTCAGTTGCCAGATGTATGTGTAAGAATTTATCACAATTAAAAAAATGCCTTTTGGTAACTTAAATACCTGACAAAAGCATCTCAGCATTAAATCGTTAATACTCCCACCTGCTGCCAACATAACTGCTTTCTTTTGTCATGATAATACAGACTGTCTGATTCTCTGGTAGAGTTTTTGGGCGGCAGCATAATCAACATCTGGAAAAATGTGCTTGTGATTCTGAGATTTCAGTCATCTTGTCAATGTAGAGACTTTGTGCTTTCCCCACCCATGAAGTTTTTTATAATTTAAGATCGTAATTTAGAATTTCCACTACACAAGACTACAATCTCTTTCTTTTTGTACCAGGTTGCCTTGTATGGTGAACATGCCTAATATTTGTTAAAGTACCAGTAAATAAGGTGTCACTGATAATGTGGTAGCAGGACTTTTCCATTAAGTCCTGGTATGATGGAAGAATGAAATCTCTTCTGAGAAGAGGAGCCCAAGAGTTTTTAGACAATGAATATGAATTCTCCTTTACGCAGTTGGTGGTAAAGATGGACCATTTATCCTGATTCATGGAGGCTGGTTAGAGCACATCCTTGACTGAGAAGGCTGACATGTTAATTTCTTAACATATTTCTTCTTAAAGCTACTGTCAGAACCAGAATATTCATTCAACAAGTATCTATTAACTGCCTACTCAGTGCCAAGATTGTTCTAGGTATTTGGAATACATCAGTGAACAAAACAGACGTAGCCCTCATGAAGCTTACAGTCTAGGCACGGGTCACTGATCTGGCTCAGGATAATTTACTTTTAATATATTTTTTAAATCATAAAATTTTTAAAACAGGACAAATACAGGAAATAATTTAGAGACCCATGTTTGCATTGACAACTGACTTTTTATTTATTTTATTATTATTTTTTTGACTGCTCCTTGAGGCTTGCAGGATCTTAGTTCCCCGACCAGGGATTGAACCCTGGGCCGATGCAGTGAAAGTGCCGAGTCCTAACCACTGGACCTCCAGGGAATTCCCGACAGCTGACTTTTTTTCTTTTTTTCTAATAATGGGCAGAGTAAAAACTTTGGAGGACACATAAAAGAAGAAACTAAATTCTACCAAGGTTCCTGGGTGGGAGGATAAGCCTGAACTTGTTGCCTCTGGGTAACCAGGTTACCTGTAACTCCAGCACTAGACTGTAATCACTATCACCATTTTGGTGTGTTTTCTCCCTGTCTTTCTGAAGTGCATTTTTTACATAGTTGTGACCATATTGTATCCTACTTTGCTCTTTTTCTTAAATATAGTTTTTTACTCTCACCAACTATGTTTTTCTGTGACATTTTCTCCAAAACCCCAGCATGCTTATCATTATCATCAGCAGCAGAGACCACATCCAGGACACAAACTGTGGGTGGTGTGTGTGTGTGTGTGTGTGTGTGTGTGTGTGTGTGTGTGTGTGTGTGTAGCTAGCTGTGTATATCTGTGTGGGTGTGTGTTTGCTGGTGATAAGGTACATGTTTGTTAATTCTGTTTGAAGTGAATCACTAAGCTGGAACAAAGTCCTGGATGAATTTAGCTGCTAGTGAACAACAGATGGGGGAGAAACTCTCTATTACAAGTCATTCCAACAAATAGTTGGATCCACTCTGGTGTCAGAAATCCCCTTTTGAGCTGCCTGTCTGTTCTCTTTGGTTCCAGTGTTCTTGGTGCTCTTGATGATTCTGTTGCAAGGTTGCCACTGAGAGGACTTACCTTCTCCAGGGATTTCAGAACCACAGTAAGAAAGATTTTCAAACTAAATCTAACACCATAATTCCATTCTTTGTTATTGGAGGGCTTGAAATGAGATGCATGCGTAAAATACTTAACACAGAGCTTGGCACATGGTGGCTGTTAGATCCCTAAGGCCACTATGTTAAACCCCTAAGAAACCATGCTCCCTTCCCCACGTTCAAGTGCAGGTGCGTGCTGACTCTACCTTTAACAGTTATCCATCTGGGACCTGTTGCTGTGCAAGTTGTAACCCTGGCTGCTCTGTATTTATTCTAATCCCTATTCCCCAGAGCCTCGTCAGATATCTTGGATGTGGCAGATTTTGCTGGCCTACAGAAGATTCTTCACCGAGTTTCTCTCTGTTTTGCCCCTTGCCTCATAACGTACTGACATTTTTGTGTTTCTATATATTTATGTTTTCTATTTACAGAAAGGAAAAAATCATATGTCATAAGATGATGTAATTTTCAGCTACTACTAATGAATTAGTCTTCTGGCTTGCTTACTAAAGCCAGAGCTATAATGTACTATTGAAATTGTCTATACTCTTAAACCTTCTGTAAGTGATAATACCAACATCAGGCCACATGAAAAAGAGGTGTTCTTTCTGGGGCAAAGCTTTAATTGATATATCATGGCGGTAGGCTTAGGTACTTTTTTCAACTTCAGACCGAAAGTTTACAGCTGTGATTTGGGGGCAGATTTTTCCCTCAGCCCTTGGCAGACAGGTGTACCATGTCTGCACCTGGTGAATTGGAAATTTGGTCAAAACGGTGAAGAGGGTAGGGTTTCAAACGGATCCACATGTTTACCAAACCCTCTTTTCTTTCCTAATTTCATTTCCTGGAGCCCCTCTTGCACTTTGATGGGGCCATATGACTAATTTCTGGCTAATGGAATGTAGGAAGAAGGGATATGTGTTTTCTTCCAGGCTCTTGAGGGAGGTCATCGAGGAGATGTGACCACTGGTTGACCTGTGAGCTGGACCCAGGCAACTGGAGGCTCCCCACCACCTCCCCTGTCCTTGGCCCCTTGCCTTCTGCATTTTCAGAAGCTTCTCTAAGGATACAGCCTTAAGATAGAAGTGTGGTGTTGAGACTATCTGGATGGTATATGTGACTGAACCCAGCTGAGTCCTCTATATAAACTTTTAAGATTTGGTGGGTGTGTGCGGAAACTTACTCATCTCGCGGCTGCCCAAGACAGGCCTGGTAAGAAAGTTCCCTTGTTTATTAAACCTGCCACCCACCAGTCTGGAGTGGTCTGCCTCTTTCTTCAATATCTCCCTGCCCTCTGCATATAGGGCTTTGTAATGAGCAAGAAATAAACCTTTAAGTGGTGTCAGGCCACTGAGACTTTGCATAGTTGTTATAGAAATTAGTTACACAGAGCTTCCTTGGTGGCGCAGTGGTTGAGAGTCCGCCTGCTGATGCAGGGGACACGGGTTCATGCCCCGGTCCAGGAAGATCCCACATGCCGTGGAGCGGCTGGGCCAGTGAGCCATGGCCGCTGAGCCTGCACGTCCGGAGCCTGTGCTCCAC
>NC_041218.1:45584879-45587795 GCF_002837175.3 Physeter macrocephalus
AAAAAAAAAAAAAAAAAAAGAAAAAAGAAATTAGCTACACAAACTAATACAGGATTTGGCACATGAATATTAGTTCAGTAAATATTAGTGTGTTTTTCTTTTGGTCCTCAGGAAGCACGGAGTGTCAGAATCCTCTCAAGGAAATCTGAACTGAGAAGGGTTGATACGTCTAAGCAAAGCCCTTGAGAGAAAGTCAGCAGTCAAGCAGGAAAGCCAAATACATTGTCAATGGCATATGGTGGGGTTTGTGAGGAAGACAGGGCTTTGGGCCAGGAGCCAGATAGGAACATCATGATGGAAACAGTTTGGAAATAGACCAGGAGTATTTGGGATGAATGTTGCAAACTGGCAGTGGTTCTGATCCTTGGCTTCTCCCTAGAATCATCTGGTGAGCTTTAAAAAATACCAATGCTTAGCCTCCCATCCCCATTCAGACCAGTGAATCAGAATCTGTTTTGGTGAGCCCTGATGTCTATATGATCGACTCATTCCACAGGTGATTTCAGCATGCTGTTCTTGTTGAGAACCACTGCTGTGAACAGTATTGAAGCATCTGTGCTTCATCTTTACTGAGCAGTGGGTACTAGTGTGAGGCATACTTGGATGACCCAAAGGTACTGAGTAATATTATGGCATGCTAAATAAAGGTCAGAGATAGTTGCAGCCAGAAGAAATTACGGCTCAAACACACCGGGACATCTATGACTTTTTTTTCCCTTGGCGTTCAGACCTTCCTTGAGGTGCAGAATATGATCCGTGCAGGTTCTCTGATTCCTGGGTCCTCTCAAGCTACTTGATGGCCACTAGTATCCATTTCCCATCTTCTCCAAATTCCTTCTTATTTCCCTTGTATTAGAGAAACAGAACCAACAGGATGCACCCATCCGTCTATCTATCAGCCTGTCTGTCTGTCTATCTATCTATCTCTCCAGAGAGAGGTTGGTTTATTTTAAGGAGTTGGCTCATGTGATTGTAGAGGCTTGGCAAGTCCAAAATTTGCAGGGTAGATTGACAGGCTGGAGACCCAGGGAAGAGTTGCAGTTTGAGTGCAAAGGCTGACTGTTGGTAGAATTCCTTCTTGCTAGGGGGAGGTCAGGCTTTTTTGTAGCGAGATCTTCAACTGATTGGATGAGGCTCACCTACATTATGGAGTGTAATCAGGTTTCCTCAGAGTCCACTGATTTAAATGTTAATCTCATCGCCCCCCCACCACCCCAGATATTCACAAAACATCCAGAATGTTTGACCACAGCGCTGGGTACCATGGCCTGGCCCAATTGACATAAAATTAGCCGTCACAATCTTCTTGCCCCTCACATGCACTCTCTACCTGTCAAAGCGTGCATGAAAAATGAAGCATCCGAATGCCCATTCTCTGGCTTGTTCTCTGCAACTGTAGTTAGAGTCTTCTTTATACAAAGCAAATCAGATGAGCCCAATGTAGCAGATTCTGTCAAGGCCCGGTCTCCGTCCCATGCTCTTACCACTCCCAATTGCTGAACTGGCATTTCTTTGCTTGAAACCTTCATCTGTCCACCAGATTTTGCTCTGCTGCCATTTCAGCAGGCCAGGAATACGGTTCGTCTTCTGTTTCCACGGTTCTGCATCTGTGGATTCAGCTAACAGCATATCGAAAATATTTGAAAAAAAAATTCCAGAAAGTTCCTAAGAAGCGGAACTTGAATTTGCCATGCTCAGTCAACTATTTATGTAGCATTTATATCGTTTTAGGTATTATAAGTAATCTAGAGATGATTTAAAGTTTATGGGAGGATGTGTGTGGGGTATATGCAAATGCTATACCTTTGATGTGATACTCGAGCATCTGAGGATTTTGGCATCCGAGGGGGTTTCTGGAATCAATCCCCTGCAGACAGCAGGGGGTGACTGTGCCAGGGAATTGGTGTCTTCTGGGAGCAGCCCTTCACCAGTGACTGAAGGAATGCCCCGGCTCCTTCTCTCTTCTGGTTGACAACCGAGGCAGGTGCCTCACGCTGGCTCCTGATGATCTGTAGAGGATTAAGCTGCAGTTGCCCACAGAGCTAGCTTGTCTTTACTGCTGATTTCCCTACCCTGTCAAACTTTCCCACTCCCTTCCTGATAGTCCCCATCTCCTATAAAAGCATTTCACGCTTTCTACTTTCTATAGGGGAAAGTCCAAACTTCCCATCATGAAAACCAAGGTCCCTCATGATCTGACTCAGACTTACCTCTCCCAGTATCACCTATACTCCCCTGGACTACTCTCAGTTCTCCCCAGGATCCTGTAGGGCCTTATGAGCCAAGGTAAGGAGGTGGGTTTTTTGTTGTTGTTGTTGTTTGTTTGTTTTAACTAACTTTTAAGTGTTTATTCTGTTAGTTTATTCTAAGAGGTTTTACTTTGTTCTGAGAGTTTTTCTAGAGTGATGGGGAGTCTCTGAAGTGTTTTAGGCAGAGAAAGGACAGGACTAAGTTTTTGTTTAAAAAGGTCATCTTGGCTGCTGGATAGACAGAGGCTTGGAGCAAGAATGTCAGCAGGTTGCAGGGTTAGGAGGCTGTTGTGACAGTTCACGTGAGAGATAGTGTAGCATGGACTGGGGAGGGGGAGCATGGAGAGGGGTGGATGGATGCCAGACATTTAGGTGGTAGTTCTGTCGGGACTTAGTGGCTGTTTAGATGAGGAGCGAGAGGGGACAGTCATGACTCGTAGGTTCTGATCCGATGGTAGAGTGCATGGGAGGACCATTTACAGAGATGGGGCGACTGGAGGTTAAGAGTGAGGCTTTGGGGCTTCCCTGGTGGCGCAGTGGTTGAGAGTCCGCCTGCCGATGCAGGGGACACGGGTTCGTGCCCCGGTCCGGGAAGATCCCACATGCCGCGGAGCGGCTGGGCCCGTGAGCCATGGCCGCTGAGCCTGCGCGTCCGGAGCCTGTGCCC
>NC_041218.1:45587829-45607993 GCF_002837175.3 Physeter macrocephalus
ACAGTGAGAGGCCCGCGTACCGCAAAAAAAAAAAAAAAAAAAAAAAGAGTGAGGCTTTGATGATATTCTGGAGGTATTATGGCGAGGAACCCCAAGATGCCTGAGGACTACAAGGACAGTATGGGAGCAACACTCAGCCCATGTCCACTCACCAAGCTCTGTGTTTGTCCTTGCCTGAGCTGCTTCCCCCAGGGGAAGGGGTCCCTTTTCTAACTGTCACAGAGGTGCCGGGTGGCTCTTCCTAGCAGAAATCCTTGTCCTAGTGAGTTTGGCCCGAGGAATGCCTTGGAACCCTAATCAGCCAGAGAAGAAATTGGAAGGAGGGTGATAAAGGTGGGCCTGGCCTGGGAAGGGGAATAGAAGCATTATCCCCCTTCTCCAACACCCCAAGGGAACTCTGGAGGTGGGTTAGGAGGATGAAGAGTTCAGATTTGGCTGAGTCGAGGTTAGGTGCCTATAAGGCCTTCTGAAGAAAAAGGAGATACCCTGTTGCTTGGGGAAGTGATCTGAGCTGGAAATAGATACTTGAGAGTCATTGACAGAGCTATCAAAGTGAAGAGGATTGCTCAGCGGAGAGAGAATAGAGTGAGAAGAGGTTCCTGGATAAGAGCTTCTCTGGTTAACAACAGTAAAGGAAGTGGCTAAGAAAGCTAGAGGGAAAGCCAGGAGCAGGTTGTGCCCTGGATGCCCCGGGAACAAAAGAAATCCTAAATGATGCAGCTGTGGTCCACAGAGTTAAACGCTGCCAAGAGGCTGAGAAGATGAAGGCCACAACATGTCCACTAAACGCAGTGATGCCTAGGTGACAGAAGTGTCGTGGAACAGGGAGGGGGACGGAGGCTGGTGGGTGGGAGAGTACCTGAGCATTTCCTGAGGGTGCTTTCTGAGCCAGGCCTTGTCCATGCTCCAGAGGCCAGCTCTCAGGAAGCCCGTGGGTGTCTGCAGCTCAGTTGAGTGATGGAGGCTTAGAACCTCTGGCTCCATTGCTCATGGGGTGATGGATACTCTGGGGCCTTGGGCCCAGGGTGAGTGAGCTCTGAGCCTGTCCCTCTTGCTTCTGAGTATGCATTATCTCAAACACTCTATGCAGGAAACAAGCACAAAAGGGACCTAGTGTCCTAGTGATGATGATGATGTTAAAAAATAACCTATATTGATGGGAATTCCCTGGCGGTCCAGTGGTTAGGACTCCACACTTTCACTGCCGAGGGCACGGGTTCAATCCCTGGTAGGGGAACTAAGATCCTGCAAGCTGCACGGTGTGGCCAAATTAAAAAAAAAAACCAATACACCATATATTGAAAGTTTAATGTGGGTCAGGTTCAGGGACCGTCTTTAACTTATCTCGGTATAACTCACATATTCCCTGTAAGGTAGTTATTACATCTCCGTTTTACAGAAGAAAAAATCGAGACTCAGAGAGGCTAAGCAACTTGCTCAAGGTCACACAGCTAGCAAACAGAGGAGCTTTTTGTTTTATTTATTAGTTTCTTTTAAACATCTTTATTGGAGTATAACTGCTTTACAATGGTGTGTTAGTTTCTGCTGTATCACAAAGTGAATCAGCTATACGTATACATATATCCCCATATCCCCTCCCTCTTGCATCTCCCTCCCACCCTCCCTAACCCACCCCTCTAGGGGGGCACAAAGCCCCAAGCTGGTCTCCCTGTATTTATTAGTTTTAAATGTTGTTAACCTGTTTATTATGAGCTGGCGCCAAAGCTCATCACAGAGGAAGATAGAGGGTGAATGGAGAGAGGGAATGACTGAGAATGACTCTTCTGCCCCAATCACGTCACCTGCTGGCTGTGCAGCACTGCATGTTACATCTGTGTTCACTCCTTAATTGATCAGATGTTTTAGCAAGGGCCTACTCTGTGCCAGGCACTGCTGGGGCTGAGATGGAAGACCCATCCCTGCTACCAGCAGCTTATATCCTTGTGGGGTGACCAGCGTGTAAACAAGCAGTGTGAGTGCAGTGTGATGGTTCTAGTATGGAGATGCGGAATGGGGTCCAGGGGATGCTTAAAGTGGAGTGGCCACCTCCCTCCAGAAGAGGCAGGCAGGAAATGCTTTCTGGAGGACTGGGACATCAGCGGAGACTTGAAGGGTGAGGAGGAGGTCTCTAGGCAAACCAGGTGGGCTGAGGGGGGAAGAATAGTCCAGGTTTGATATTCAGGATTATGAAAAAGAAACTCAAGACCATCATTTTGGTCTCTCCACCTCCACTGCAGAGTGTCTCCAGTTCTAAAAATCTCCTAACTGCAAAGGCTACCAGAAAATTCTCCCTAAATTCTTAGAGCAAAAAAGAATTAATTTACTCTAAGTTGCTCCTGCTGTTATGGGGGAAGCATCGGTCAGCTAATATTTTTTGAGACACGGAAGGATTTTTTGAGACACTGAAGGCAGGTATAGAAAAATAGTCATTTTCACGGATGCACTAATGATATGTAAACTTAGAAAAAAAGTTGAAAAATAGACAGTGGCCATTCCTATCACAAAGACAAATTGCCTCATTGTGCAAATAGAATTCTGTAATTTCCATCAGGGATTTCGAGTCACCTTTCTGGGAACTTTCTCTGACCCTCAAGTGTGTAGGCACTTTGCTTTTTATTCTCTCTATTTAGATAGTCGCTGCCATCCCTGGGCCTAATAAATACGAGAAACAAAGAATAGGCTTTAGGGAAGCAATAAGGTAGAAGCAAAATGAAACAGAGAAGGGTGTTAGTGACAGCTGAAGGGAGTCGCTTCCATAGATACAGATTTTCTGAGACTGCTCTCTTGTTTGGACCCCTGGTTCCAGAGACTGTTCTGGGACTTTCTCTTCTTGTAAAGTCCTCAAAGGCAGGGACTATTTCTTGGTTAGCACAATGCCTAACACATAGTTGGCACTCAGTAACGTTAATTTAATTCCACCCTTTCTTTCTCTGTTTATTTTTTCCTTCTCTCCCTGAAAGGGAGTGTGTTTGATGGATTAGTTAGGACTCATGTTTGCAAGCAGCAGAAAATCCCTTATGCTGGGTCACTCACAAAAAGGGAATGTAGTATGAGGTACTAGGGCATCTCATAGAATTTGGGAGGAGCTGATTTTTAGATGCAGGCTGGAACTGGGACTGGAATTTCCTGGAACTTTCTCTTCACCTCTCACAATTCCTACTCGCAGCAAAGATACTCATTAGCCTTATCTGGACTGTACCAGTTACAGCCAGAAGAACAGGGTTGCAATTCAGAAACTTCATTGCCTTTAGCCATTTCTGTGATGATGTGACTGCAAGGGGGTCCTCTCCAAAAACTGGAGTAGTTGTCAAAGAGCTGAGGATGTCCATGAGGGGTATAAACAATGCTCTTATTGGGGCAACTCAGGTTTACAATTCTTGGGCCATTGGCTGTTGGGAGAATTCCAAATGGTAGATGGCTTCCTATCTGAGAATGGTTGAAATGCATTAATGAAGTGCTGAGTAGCTGTCTTCTCTTTGGTATGACAAATAAAAAGTTATTTTCTTAGAAAACGGACTTTTTTGATAACATATGCTACACATATATATATGCTCATCTTTTTCTAGAGGTTTAAAACCAATGAACAATAAGTACTTTCCACTTGACACTCTTTCTTTTACATAGAAACAGTTATCAGCCCCTTCACAAGGATCAAAGGACATGCTATTAGCACCTGAGTCAGAGGAGTATCCTGCCAGATTAAAATTTTTCCTTTATAGTTGTTATAGTTTGAAGGATATTATTTGATCCATGAGCTATGAACTAATTTAGGTACTGAATGCAGTTCCTATTCTGCTTTCTTGGGATGAAACCAGGGTCATGCATTATCTTGGGAGAAATTAATTCTAACCTAATTAATCTTGGCTAATAACTGGATCAAACTATTATTATGTATATTGCTTCTTTCCTTCCTTCTTTCATTCATCAAGCATTTGTTGCTGTGCCTTCCTTGTTAGAATCCATTCCAGTAATTAAAAGCAGATCAATGATTTTCCAAACTTATTTTAAAGTAAATATAATAAAACTAGAAGTTATCTAAGCCTGGACAGGTGTAAGATATTTACTATAATCTAGGAGTCAGCAAACATTTTCCATAAAGGGACAGACAGCCTTTTTTGGCTTTGTAGGCCATGCAGTCTTGGGCACAACTACTCAGCTCTGCCTGTTGGTTTCAAAGCAGCCATACACAATATGTAAATAAATGAGCGTAGTTATGTTCCAATAAAACTTTATTTGTGGACACTGAAATTTGAATTTCATGCAGTTTTAATGTGTCACATGTTCTTCTTTTGAATTTTTTTTTTCAATCACTTAATCACTTCTTAGCTTGACGACTCTACAAAAACAGGTGACAGGCTGGATCTGACCTGCAGGTCTGTTTGCTGACCCCTGCTCTAACAGTTAGAGCATAGGATTCACCCATCTGCTTGGGTATCTTGGTTTAGTTTCCTTACTTCACAGGCATTCTTAAAGGAGCATTTCTGAAAGAACAAGCAAAAGCAATGCTTCTTTTGATCTTAGTCTTGAGCTCATTCTTTCTCGGCTTATGTAATGTCAGCACTCGACTTCACTTGGTTTCGTGTAAGAGCCCCACACTGAGAAAGCTGCTTTCAGACTTTGCACTTGAAGCAGTGCATTCAGTGGTTCTGTAGGTGTGCAATCTCTAAAACCAGGGAGAGAGAACGATTCTGGGGAGAAGCAATTTAAAAACAGTTCTAATTGTTCAGGCAAGTTATTTTTACCAGTCTTTAGGGGACAGATAAATGATCACATTGTTATTATTTTTATAGATTATATTTCAAAAAGCTTTTCTGCTAAGAGTGATTAAATACCAAGTTTTAATTTCACTCACTCAGGGAAAATTTTCCATCACATTAGGATTTTTTTTTCTTGATAACTTAACCATAGGAGACTATAACTCAGGGCTTTCCGGATCCTCATTCCAGAACTTACAGTGCCAGAAAAGAAGGCATGTGATTCTGCTGAAGGTTTGGGAAAGTGGGAGAAATACAGGGAAATGAGAACGATAAGAAACTTTTGGGGGTACTACATTTAAAATACTTTATATATAATACATATAAACATTTTACCTATACAATTTTCTTATAAAATTAATGATAACAGGGACTTCCCTGGTGGCTCAGTGGTTAAGAATCCGCCTGCCAATGCAGGGGACACGGGTTCGAGCCCAGGTCCAGGAAGATCCCACATGCTGTGGAGCAACTAAGCCCATGCGCCATAACTACAGCCTGCGCTCCAGAGCCCACGAGTCACAACTACTGAGCCCGTGTGCCACAACTACTGAAGCCCGCATGCCTAGAGCCTGTGCTCTGCAACAAGAGAAGCCACCGCAAGGAGAAGCCCACGCATCACAACGAAGAGTAGCCCCCGCTCCCTGCAACTAGAGAAAGCCCGTGCGCAGCAACGAAGACCCAATGCAGCCAAAAAAAAAAAAAAATTAATGATAACAGTAATGAAAATATATTATTGCTGTGAAGAATTTTCTGCACTGTCTACATAATGAAACTTGGGAGTCACCTGGTGATTGCAATAACTGAAGGCCCGCTGCATGCCTAGGTTTCACCCATTTCCTCTCCTAATTCACATTGTAAGATGAGGAAAGCAGACTTAGGGAGGTCTAGCTTCTTGCTCAAGATCATATAGCTGGTAAGTGGTGGAGACACATTTCAGACCCAGGTCTGTTTGTTCCTAGAGCCTTTTTCATGCTTTTGTGTTGTAACAAGTTCCAGTCTCAAGGAGTGCCTCAGGGTTTGAAGCACTCTCTTACTTCCAAGCTGGGACATGCCATTCTGTGTGACACAGGGTCTGTGACATCCGTTGCCTTTTGGATCAATTAATCTTGCCATTGACCTGAGAAAACTATCAATGTGGTTCTAGGTCTTACCAGAGAGAATTTATAATTAACGTTCCAACTACATCTGACATTAAAAAAATACCCATTTCTCTAAAAATATATGGTAAATTGAAGACGATTCAATTCCTGAGATATTCACTAACCTGGCTGCCAGTGGGCTTGAGGGTTTTATGGGTCCCCTGAAATTGCATGTGGAATACTGCACATGTGTGTATATGTGCCTTTTTTTTTTGGAGAAGACTTATAATTTTAGTTAGATTCTGAAGACATGTGCACCCACTGTTCTCTCAGAAACAATGAGGGATATACCTGATTGACTCTGTTAGTACTCACAAGTGTTTGGTAATTGTGTCAAATTCCATCATGACAAATGAGGTTAAATTAACTGTAGTCCCTTAATAACCTGAGCGTAGCACTGTCATGCCATGTGTTACACTGCGTGGACTCCACCAAGGGACTCAGCTCTAGTCTCATTACATGAGCTCCCCAGCCCCTGACACAGAACACTGCAACTGTAAATCCTTAGCAATTGCTTGCTGGTTGGAGGGAATGATTTCCCCTGTACAAACCTTGCCTAACTCAGTCATTTCAGGTACTGGAAGGACCAATGATTTATTTGATGTCATAAGTGAAACTCCTCTGTCCAAACGCTGCCACTTTTTACCTGTAGGACCTTAGTGAAGCCCCTGTCGACCTCAGTTTCCTCTACTGTAACAAGAGGGGTTAGCTGTAGGATTGGTTAAATTTCTGCCACCTCCACAAATTCCAGGAATCTTTACTTGGCAACACATTCCAGGAGTCTCTATTTGTCAAAACCAAATTGGAAAGAGCTTGGACAATTCGTTTGGAATCGACTAGAACTTGCACACCTTAGAGCCTCTGTGTGTAAGCGCTTAGCCACAAATATGGGTTACTTTGATAATTACCTTCTGGCCAGGGACAGCCGAGAAGTAATCTTACCGGAGTTCCAGGCTAGTTAGGGAGACAGCTGCTGGGAGGAAGTGGGCGTGGCGATTTTCCCGACTTCCTCGTTTGGAGCAAACTTTGGCAGCATCTGACCGGCTTAGATGTTTGCTTTTCCATCTGTTGATGTGCTTTTTGGGAGCTCTCTTGTCCGCCAGAGAAAACATCTAGAAGAAGCCCGACGCCAAATCTTAGCCATTCCCTAGAGTCCCCAAACCCCACCAGCCTCCAGAGAGGGGAAGGCGAAGCTGAGAGAAAACAGGCGTGCCTGAAGCGTGCCGGCTTCAGCGGCTCCCAGGGAGTAGGGTGGCAAAGACAGGGATTTCGGCACCCACCCACCCACCGGCCTGCATCCACGCGCACCGGTCCGCGTCGCCTGCCTTTCTTAGCACTCCTCTCGTGGTGTCTGGAACTTGGCACTGGAGATGGAGCAGTTGCGACGCTCGCTGGCTGCGCCGTGTGCCTAGTGCGTTCGTCGACCTCGCGGTCGCGGTGCCTGCAGCCGGCGCGCTCCGCTCGCAGCGAGCGGTGGACCAGCGGGGCCAGCGCGCGGCGCGCCGGAGGAGGGGACGCGGCCGAGCGCGGGGCGCCGGCGCGGGGCTGCGCGCTCCGCCGCGGGGGACCCCGGGACGCCGTCGGCCGAGCCATGACGGACGCCAGCAACAGGAAAGAGGGCTTCAAAAAATGCCGGAGTGCCACTTTCAGCATCGATGGCTACAGCTTCACCATCGGTGAGAACTTTCCGCCCTCTGTTGTTCTACTCCCGGCTGGGGCAAACCCCCTCTCCGGTGGCGCCGAGGGTCCTCGGGGTCGGGCTGGGCCGCGAGGCGAGGCGAGGCGCGGCGCTCGCCAGGCGGGAGACCCGGGGAGCGGCAACGGGGCCGGGAAGTCGCGTGTGTGGCCCGGCCGCCTCACCGGGGCTGTCCCCGCGGTGCCCCTCCCGCCGCTCTAACCCGGCATCCCGCTGAAGCTGGTTTTTAGGGTCACAGCTTTTGGAACTGCTCGATTTCCTCTCTGCGATTTTAGTAACACAAGCCGGGAGAGGAGGGATAGAGACAGAGATGGAGGCAGAGAGATGGAAATACCGGGAGAGAGAGAGAGTGACAGAAAGACGTGGGCATGACAGGCACTAAGACAGAGACACAGAGACACATAGAGAGACAGAATGACAGAGACGTCTAGACAGAGACATTAGTAGAAACACCTAGACAGCACGTCAGAAATACAAAGTCGGAGATGCCAAGACAGAGACTGACTGATATAGAATGTCAAAGACGTGGAGACAGTTACAGAAACAGAGAGGCAGAGGCTTTGAGAGACAGACACATAGAGAGATTCAGAGAAAGAGATTGAAGGATAGGTTCTACAAAAATTGAAGCAAGAAGAGAGAGGGACACAAGGAGAGAGAGAGAAAGAGACAGGAAGGAGGGAGGGAGAGAGTGAAGATAAATCAGAAAAAGAGGCACATTTAGAGAGAGAGAGAGAGAGAGAAGGCAGGGAGGGAAGGATGTATCATGCTACTGAAATATTTGAGAAAAATCTGTCTCCTGTCCTCTGGACTCCTAGTGGCTCCTTTCCCAAACCCTTTACCAAGAGGGGTACCAGAGGGGGCTGGGGGTGTCTTCATGGCTTTTAGAGGGAACAGGACCACAGGGCTGACCCTCTGGAAGCTGAATTTGCAGAGATCAGTTCTTGGTGCTTTTACTGCCCATTCTATGCTGCACACCAGCTGGTCCAGGGATTGCCTCCTCATCTTCCCAGGAGATGGGCTAAGCCAGGGCAGCTTCCCCTCTGGAATGTCAGAGTTTGGAGAATGGCAGGGCAGAGCCAGGTGTCAAGGAGCTGCTTCAGCATTTCTACTTCTGTGTGTGCTCAGGTCACTATGGCTTTAACTCTGAACTTCACCCCAGAGCCTTTGAAAGTCAGGGGTGTATTAATGTGCTTTTTGGAAGTATAGCAGGAATTTGCCAGGGGCAAGAAGAAGTTGATGGACAGGAGCTCATCTCTGGACTGCTTTTGCTCCTTCTAATGAAGTGGCCCAAGATTTGGGGGGCATGGGCTGAACAAGTATTATCAGAATTAAGTCTAAACTCCTTTGCCTGCTTCCCAAGCCTCTCCATTCTGGCTTGAACTTGCTTTTCCTGCCTCAACTGTCACTTCAAACCTGTTTCTTCCACACACACTCATGATAGTTTGCCCTTGCCCACATCCCACCCTTCAGAGCCTCTGCTCAGGCTGTTCCCTCAGCCAGGAATGCCATTTCCCCCAACTCTGCATTGAGAAATCTTGTCTCTCCTGGCTCTCATTTGCTACCTCCTCTGCTCTCCTTCCGCATCAGAAAGAATTTCTCTCTCTGCACTCCTCTCAGCCTCTTAGTCCTCTGTGAGAGCTCACACCGGGCCTTGAATCACTTATTTCAGCAACTATTTGTTGTCCTCTTGCATTACAGATTCCTTAAGGATGAGACTGTGTCTAATTTATCTTTCATAATGGTGATGGTGGGAGCTTGGGAGTTTTTGAAGGAATGAATTAAAGGTTGCCAAGGTCAAAAGTGATTCATTAAAAGGCCTTTGCCGTCTTAATATTAGTTTTTTTGAATCTGATAAGGAAGCTCCCAAAAATGATTTTGAAGTTTTACCTGGCAGTTCCCTGTGAAATCTTATCTTCCAAAAAGTGTGGCTTCTAAAACCGAGGTTTACAGTGTAGCCCTCCCCGCCCCTCTTTTTGCTCCCATCCTCACTAGAGGAAATGGTCTGGCACATTGGTGTGGTCTGCTAGTCAGAAGGGACCTCAAAAGTGAGCAGGTCACTTCCTGGTGAGAGAGCTGCCAGCTTGTTTCAGATCTTTGGGCATTTATTCATTCACTCCTTTCCATCTGCCCTCCTCCTTTCCTGCCTTCTTCAAAAACTGCTTATTGAATTTTACCGTATTAAAAGATACAATTTAATACAATGCCTGCCATATGGCAAACATTCAATAAATGGTAATTGTTGTAATTATTCAAGGCCCTAAGCTAATATCATGGGGAGTTTATGATGATGAATCAGACTTAGAACCCAGTGTTCAAGGAATTTGTACTCTTGGGATGATGCGATGTGTTCATACATAACATTTTACAAAGTAGAAGCTACTAAATGCCATAAGAGACATTTTAGAAGTTTTAGGCCAGTATAGACATTTGAGCAAACACAGATAATCAAAAAGAAAGAAAGAAAATCAGTTGTAATTTTATCACCCGATGCTAAACATTATTAATGTTTCTTGTCTAGACTTCCAGTACTTTTTTTGTATATGCACAGTTTTTTTTAACAAAATGCAGTCATAATGTTTGGTAATGTTATTTAATATCATAATAGCTTTGTTTCAAGCTATATTCAAAGTTTTTATTTAAAAAATCTTCTATTGTTGGCTATTTAGGTTGCTTTTAATTTTTACCATACTAGACAATGAAAACAGGCTCAATCTTTGAGTACATCCATTAATACTGCTGAGAATAAATTTCTAGAAGTACGATTGCTTGGTCCAAGACTATATATATTTTTAGGGATTTTAAAACATATTGCTCAACTACCCTCTGGAAATACCAACTTACACTCCCATCAGCAACATATCAGGTGCTCACACACTCTCATGAGACCGGACACTATAATTTTTCAAAAGCTGTTGGTTCGAGAGGTGGAAGGTAGTATCTTACTTCCACATGTTATTTCACTTCTTTTGTGAAATTGCCATTTTATGTTCTTTGCCTGTATGTTTTTCCTCTGGGGGAATTTCATCATTTATTTTTAATTTGCAAGTACAGTTGACCCTTGAACAACGTGGGTTTGAATCGCGCAGGTCCACTTATACGAGAATTTTTTTCTATAGTAAATATTACAGTACCATACGATCCGCAGTTGGCTGAATCTGCGGATGTGGAATTGGGGATATGGAGGAATCACATATAGGAAAGGCTGATGGTTAGTTATAATGCAGATTTTCAACTAACCATAACCCCTGAGTTGTTCAAGAGTCAACTGTACTCTTAATGTACATAATACATGTTAGTTACACATATAATCAATATATTAATTATATATAATATATAATTATAATCACTCTATATTAACTATACAATATACTAATCACATAATTATATAATCAATATGTATAATAATACACATTATATACAAACATGTACGTGTGTGTGTATAATTTGCAAGTGCTGTCTGTCATATATGTTACATGACATTTTTTTCTGAGCAGGGGACTTCATATTACTGCAACGTCAGTGTGTGGCAGGCAGGACTTGATTTCAGGACATACAGATATCTTGTAGCCCGTGCCCATGGTTGCCAGCTTGTCCCATGGTTTCAGCAGGGTGGAATAGGTGGACAGTCCCCCTCTTACCACGTGAGAGGAGGATCCTGAAGAGATCCTGGTGCCCAGGTCACTCCCTTTCTCAAGCGTCTGACATTCTGTCATCAAGAATCACCTTCTCTTCCAGTCTGTTAATTATGTAAAATTTCCAGGTCAGAGAACTTTACTAAAGGAACTTATGTTATGGTCCTGGCGAGTCAAGAGATTCTTACCAGGGGAGGCTTATGAGGACAGTGGGGGTCTTGAGGGTTCTTCAGAAGGAGAGGCGTGACCCACCCCTGTGGCAAGGTCAAGAATCACGTGTCCTTGGAGGGCTCCTGACAGAACTTCTCTCTGTTAAATGGATGTCTCTGGGATAAGAGGAGGCATCTGGCTCAGAGACTTGTGGTTCAGATTGGCAGGGAGAAGGCTTCAGCTGTGGTTCTCTGCCAGGAATGATACTCCCCAGGGGGTGTTTGGACACATATGGTACACTCTTAGTAGTTGAGTTCTAGGGGGCTGGGGACAGGCTCTACAGACGGTGAGCAGAGATCGGAGGGGTTAAACGTTCTGCAGTGTGAGGGGCAGTCCTGCACAGTGAGGAGTTGCCCTAAACGCCAGTGACACCCTCAGGGAGAAACCCTGTGAGGGTTCCCTCTGACATGGAAGCCTGGGGCTCCTGAGCTGGCCTAGGCCCTGGCTGCAGGGACTCTGGGACACTGACGGTCAAGGCTGCACGAAGAACAGGCCCTGCCATTTGCCATGCATAGCTATGGGGTGTGGGCCAGGCACTGAACTAGGTGCTCTACTCAGCTCATTTGACCACCTTTCCCAACAACTCTGAAAGGTATGCGTCATGACCCCCATTTTAGGAGAAGAAGCTCCTGAGACTCCGAGAGGAAGTAATCTGCCGGAAGTCACAAGCTAGGAAGTGGCAGGGTTGGGTTCAGATGACATCTGCCCTGACTCCTCAGCCCAGGGTTTGTCCTAACCGTGCTCCCTCCCATGGTGGACTTTATTTGTGCCTGAGCCTTGGGACCAGCCCATCATACTGATGAGGACAGGTCAGGGAGTTTGCCGAGGTCTGATGAGCGAGCACAGGCTGGGGCAAAACCAGAAAAAGATGGACCATTGTCACAGGTAGGGGAGGGCTGCTCCTGAGAGGAAGATCAGGTTGAAGAAATAGGCTTGTTAATCCGCCTCCCACCAGGGCCGCCTGTTCAGCGCTCCCCTCAAGTACCTGGGAAATGGTCTGTGTCCTCTCTGTATGATGTTCTCAGGTCATGAAATCAGGTATGCGATCAAGAGGTCTGGGAAACGAGACCATGAGCTTGAACACATGCCACATCCAGAAAGCACTACTGTCATCAGCCTTCGTGATTTGAGGGTCCCATCCCTAGGAAACCACTGAAGTTATGATTGTAGCCAAGGATTATAACTGTTAACATTAATTGAAGCCCATATGTAGAAGTTCAAGTGTAGTTTGACTGTGAACTCACATTTGAATATGAAACGTATGGTTGTTGCGGGCGTTGCAGTATCGCTGCTTTCCAGAAGAACTTTCCTCGTCTTCGGGGGCTGGGTTATATGTTTGGGTTTGTATTCAGTGGATTTGCAGATTCTTACTTTCTCCATGAGGCTGCCTGAAATACAAGCACACACCTTTTCCCCCAAAGTGAAGTACGTCCACAGAAAACAAAAGCACTTTTTTTTTTTCCAGCCGCCTGAGGGGGCCTCCCTCGATCTCCCTTGGTGCTACTCACCACTCAGTTTATAGCTGAGAAAATTGGGCTCGGGGGATCCTCATTTCCCCTTCTCCCCTCGGCCATGACCTCCAGGGTGTCAGAAGGAAGTGGGTGAAGCCATGGGCTGGGAGGATGTGAAGTTGGTGGGACGTATGGAAAAGAAGCTGCCTCCTTCAAAAATGAACCTGGTGGTGTTGTGGAAAATTCTAGGCCTGTACTGAAGAAGTGTTGCTAACAGAGGGATACGTTTCCTGTAGCAGCTGCCACTGGCCCCCTTGCCCCTGTGTTTCTCTCTGCAGGGTTGTCCCAGAGGAGGAAAAACAAGGGGCCCCTAGACAGCAATCAGAGGCCCAAGGGGCTAGGAGTGAGGGTTCCCTGTCCCACCCTGGGACTGCCGGGTGCTGGGAAGCCCCGCTAAGTGGGGAGGTCTGCTGGAGGATGCTCCTTTCACAGAGGTTCTGGGTGGGCAGGGCTCCGTGGGTGGCTGGGGTGATGGGGCTGCATGCACCAGGGGTGTGGCCCCTCTCCAGCCCAGGCATAGCGGCCCCTGGCCTCCCTTGGTGCGTATGGCTGGGGACTTTCTCAGCCCAGACCGGTCTCAGTGCTCTCTTGACTGAGTGTCACGTCTGCCTGCTAGTTTGTCTGGGTGGAGGCGAGACCTTTGGGCATTGTACGCCTGGTTGGGGGTGATGGTGGGTCGCAAGGAGCTGAATAAGGATCCAAGGCAAACTGTCCTGCCGCCACCTCCCAGTGCCTGTTGCCCTAATTCCTTCCTCCTCCTCACATCCCTGGGAAGACTGGAGCAGAGTGAGGGGAGGTGGTGTGTGGACCGAGGGCTCACGCAAACTGGGACTGTGGTCTCTACTGTGGCTCTCAACTGCCCCCCTCGATCCCCACTCCTGCATCTGAGCCTCAGTTCCTCACATGTAAGATGCGGAGCGTGATCCTTAGTTACGGGATGTGGGGAGGGTCAAGTGAAGTTATGCATGAAAAAATTGTTTGTTAACCCTGAAATGCCATTAAAATGCTTCTTGTTATTAGGGGAGACTTAAATACTGGTTAAAACTTGTGCACCCCTCTGCACAGCATTTGCACTTCAACAAAGGGAAGCTTGAGGAATGGGGCTCTTATGACGGGGTTCTGATTGTCAGCCAGCAACTGGAGTGCATAGCTTTAGGGATGTCTGTCAGATGAGAGAGGGCATTTGTAGTGGGAAACCCTGGGCTTTGGAGTCACACAAAGACTTATTGTGCTGGTCAGGCAAGTCAGTTAGCTTCTCTGAGCCTCGGTTTCCTTCCTAGAATAAACGGGGCTAGTGACACCTTCCTCGTGCGTGAACGCGGCCTGGGGAGTGAAGTTCTATGCCCAGTGCCTGCTGTCACACTGCGTGTTTGCTCAGCAATCCTTCCCTTCCCCTGAAATTATAATGACTAGAGCTGGCTCTGGCTGTGAGTAGGTGAGGGTCGGTGGTGTGATCCTGAGGGTTTGTGGGCGTGTTCTGGGGCAGGCTTAGACGTGGGTCACTACTGGTCTGTGCTGGTGCCGGAGTGGCCACCAGGAAACCCTGTACTGTATCCTGGCCCCTGACGCCAGATGGGAACAAGAGCAGAGTGGGCGCTGGACACCCTCCTGCCCTCTCGTGGACCGATGCACCTTCTGGGGCCACACGGTGTCCCTGGCATGTCTACCAAGCCTCGTGGACCTAGCAGAGCAATGGGCACAGTCCACCTGGGGCCATGGGGACGTTGGGGGTAGTGGGGAGAACAGCGTTGCAGGAAAGAGCTTCTGAACTTGACTTGGGGATTGGTCGTGGGACACAGAAAGAAAAGGGGACCAGGATGGTGAAATGGGACCTCACAGAGTCCAGAATATAACAAGCTCTGGAGTTAGACACTTGGGGTTCAGATTCTGAACCTCATCTTTTGCTATGATCTTGGAGAGGTGGCATCAGATGGCTAAAGTTTAGTGTCTTAAGCTGTAAAATGGACATAATAAATATAGTATCTACCTTGCTGGGTTGGGCAATTAAATGAGATAACGCAAGCAGAGCTCCTAGGCATTATCTTAGTCCGTTCAGGCTACCATAACAGAATACCATAGATTGGGTGGCTTAACAGAAATGTATTTCTCACAGCTCTGGAGGCTGGGGAGATTTGGTGTCTGGTGAGGGCCTGCTTCTGGTTCATAGAGGGCTGTCTTCTCACTGTGGGCTGTTCTCACATGGCAGAAGGGGTGAAGGAGCTCTCTGGGGTCTCTCTTATAAGGGTGCCAATCCCATTTATGAGGCTCCACCCTCATGACCTAATTACCTTCCAAAGGCCCCACCACCTAATACCATCACAGTGGGGATTAGGTTACAACATATGAATTTTGAAGGGACACAAAATCAGTCTATAGCACTATTATTATTGGGGGTTAATAAACATTTGCTGAATATAGCACTGTAGAAGAGCCAGGCGAACCACGGGGGAAAAAAATGCACAGTGTAGTGGAAAACATATATCAGACTCAGAATTGAAAGTTAGGGTTAGTTTCTTCCTAACTCGCTCTGTAATCCTGGGCAAGTCGCTTAACATGGGCGACAGTTTCTCCACCTGTAAGTGAGCTGGTTGGGTACACAAATCTCTGTGGTTCCTGCCACTCCAGGAAGGGAAGGCGGTGAGCTTTGAGTCCTGAAGGCCACCGTAGCTGTCCCAGAGCCGGAAGGTGCAGGGGAATGGCTAAGTTTGGCGCTCTCAGGATTTCTGGTGAAAGAAATTTGCAGAGTTCAGAACAACACAGAGGCAAATTGAATGTAGGACTAGCAAAGAGCTGAAATTGTTCTTGAAGTAAATAGATTTTGTGTACACAACTTTGTATGGTAATTCACTGTACTCACAGTGAAGTTTGATAACCACTGAGCTCTAACCAAAGACAAGTCAATGTGTAGCTGCCTGGGCCTTCCAGCTGTTTCACCTTTGTGATATCAAATCCCATGAGAAATGGGGGGCTGGGTGGAGATTTCCAAGTGTTTCTGCTTGCCCGCAGGGTTAGCTCCATTCTGATGTGTTATGAAGCCTTCATGGCTTCCGTTCATGTTGCTAGATTTGTTTGTAATGAACAATAAAGGTGATAATAGATAATAGTCATGGAAGCACCTAGCATGGATCCTGCTTAATAAATGTTTGCTGTATTTGGGAGGCAGTAGGTGTAGAGGTTAAGAGTATGGATTCTGGAGCTTGACTACCTTGGTTTGAATTTTGGCTTCACAGTTTATTAGCTGTGTGATCACTGTGACCTTGGACAAGTTACTTACCCATTCTGTATCTCAATGTGCTCATCTGTTAAATAGAGATAATTATATTACCTGTCTCCTACGGTGTTGGAGGATTAAATGAGTTAATGTACATCAAGCACTCTGAACAGCACCTGGTACATAGTAAGTTCTCTATAAAATGTTATGATATTTTTCCATATTATTATAATATTCATACTGTATGTAGTAATAATAATAATAAATTTCCATAACAATATTATTAACATGAAGATAATAATAACCATCTCTGAGTCCTGCTTGATCAAACACCCATTTATGCTGTTCCTTGAAAAGCTGTAAGGATGACCTTGGTCTTCTGCTTTCTGTTGTTCAAAACTGGCATTTCCTGCCAAAAGGCATTCACTTCTGCGTGTTCTCGGACATTGGCGTCCCAGTGCTGTACAGTTGTTCTTGATGAATCCATGGTGGACCTACAAATGTTCCCATCTTCTTAACCAGTTAATCGTCTTTTAGGACTTAGTGTGTCACTTGTGATGGCTTTGCAGAGTGAGTCCCTAACTGCCAGGCCCTTTTCAGGTGGTTAGCTCTCCTAGGTCAGGATGTTATGTGGAAAGGAAGGAGAGGCAGAAGACCCGGGCTCTAGATCCAGGCCTGGGGCTTCCTGTCTCTGTGACTGTGGGAAAGAGCATCAGTCTTTCTGAGCCTAGGGTCCCTCATTTGTAAATGAGGATAACACTTCCTTCTTTGTTGTGTTGTTGGGGGAATTCAGTAGGATGGACAACGATGGAACCCAGCATACTCTAGATGCCCAGTAATTGGTAGCTGTTGGTTGTCACTGTGGAGAGGCTCTGAAATCAGGGAGTGGGCAAGTCTCCCAGACCCACAGCTGCTTCCTTGGCTGGTGCTCCCCGGCCTGCCCCCTGGCTGCCTCTCATAGCCCCCGACCAGCCACTTATGTTGGATGCTGGCGCAGCTGCAAGGCTCTCTTTGTTTTAGTGTAGGATTTCCCATCAGGCCAGGGATCTGGAGCCCAGACGAGTGTTTCCAGCTGGCTCTGGGTAATTGGTGCCAGCTACTCTGGGGAGAGCTGGCTGGCACTTCCTGTGCTGTTTGGCAGGCAGGCTCTGGAGTGTGGCAGCAGCTTGGCCTGAGAACCAGGCCTTCCCCAAGGGGCCCGCGGGGGTCTTGGAAGCCGAGCTGCTGGAAGTTGGTTTTTACCTGTTGGAGGGCAGTATCTGCCGGACCAAGGTCCAAACCACTCAAGACTCCATCTATGAGTATTAGTCCACTAACGCCGCTGCCGAGGTTCGTTTTTCGCAGAGGAAATCACGTTAATTGATTTGCTGATTCCTGCCTTTTCGCTTTGCTTCTCCAGACAGCTGTGCTTCCTGTCTTCTTGATAACGGCATAGAGTGGCTCAGGTGTGATTCCCTGGGCTTGGAGAAGAAAGTAGGAGAAGGATCAGCTATGCTGGACTTGCATCACTACTAACTACCAGCGTTTGTTTAGCCTTTAAAAAGAGATCTCTAGGGACTTCCCTGGCAGTCCAGAGGTTAAGACTCCAAGCTTCCACTGCAGGGGGCACGGGTTCGATCCCTGGTCGGGGAACTAGGGATCGACTGTTTGTTTTCTGGCACAAACCAGAAGTTGAATTGCTGAGCTCTGATGTTCACCACTGATGAGATATCTGACTACAGTCTTCACCTTTCTGAATCCTGTAAAGTAGGAATAATAATGTCTGTATTCGATTATGCCATTTATAAAGTGCTGGCCTAGTTATGAGACCATCCCAGGTACTTATAAATCTTAATTCCTTTCCCTTCTCTATTCTCCTTCCTTAGCTCATATGCCAAACCTGAAGGCATTTTGGCTGGGTTAGATGTTCACCTGTGATACAAAGTATGGGAGCCCTCCAGTCCTTTGGAAACTTCATCTCTCTGAGAGGCCCCCCCGAAAAAGCTGGCATTGATTTACTCCTGACTCCTGGGCACGAAGATCCCAAATGAACACATGGGATTTAGGCAGCGAGTGGGAAAGTGGATGGATTTCTATTTTAAAGTCATTAGTTTACAATTTCCAAGAAAGGCTCATTGTGTCCAGTGACTCATCTTTCTGTAACAGTTGGAAGTTTAGATTTTCAAAATTTGTCAAGTCAGTAAGTATTGAAGGGGAATCCAGCATCTCTTAAAGAGAGACCCAGCAGCACTCTGAACCGGACCAGATCCCAGCCATCTGCTGGGCCCCAGAGAAACCCAACTTTCCAAAAAGATGCCTTTTCTTCTTTTCTTATCTGGGTCATTCATGAGGCTAACTGTTTAAAAGTTTAAAAGATGCAGAAATTTGGCCAGTTGTGTAAGACTATAAGCCTGGTCTTGGTGACCATTCCAAGGAGGCTGGTTTTTTTTTTTTTTGGAATACTGGTCTTGCACAACTTTTTTCAGATTTATTCCTAGGTATTTGTTGTGTTCTTTTTAAAAAAAATTAATTAATTAATTAATTAATTCTGGCTGTGTTGGGTCTTCGTTGCTGCACGCGGGCTTTCTCTAGTTGCGGCGAGCGGGGGCTACTCTTCGTTGTGATGAGTGGGCTTCTCATTGCGGTGGCTTCTCTTGTTGCGGAGCACGGGCTCTAGGTGTGCGGGCTTCAGTATTTGCAGCCTGCGGGCTCAGTGGTTGTGGCTCGCGGGCTCTAGAGTGCAGGCTCAGTAGTTGTGGTGCATGGGCTTAGTTGCTCCGTGGCATGTGGGATCTTCCCAGACCCGGGCTCGAACCCATGTCCCCTGCATTGGCAGGCGGATTCTCAACCACTGTGCCACCGGGGAAGTCCCCCAAGGAAGCTGTTTTCTGGAGATGATTATGCAGTTGTTTTGTAAGCTGTTACCCCCATGTTGTTGATGATAATAATAAGGTTTTACCATTTGTGAAGCACTTGCCCAAACAGCAACTCATTTGATTCTACCAATAACCCTGCAAGAGAACTATGAGCAGCTCCATTTCAAGGGGGCTTCAAGAAGTCAAAGTGCCTTATTTTGGGAGCAGTGACCTAAATCCAGTTTCTGCATTTTGGAAAGCTCATGCATCTGAAGCAGAAATCTGGGAACCATCTTAATCGATTCCTTTTTCTGTGTCCCTACATCTAGTCAGTCATCAGGTCCTGTGGATTTTCTTCTCTAAGCTCTTCCCTCTTCATACTTTGCCCTCCAGCTCCCCTGCCTTAGTTTAGACCCCCTTTTCTCTCCCTGAGTCTACTGCGATATTTCCAAGTGGTCTCCCCACCTCCCCAACTTGCCTCCCCTCCAAACGCCTCTCAGCACCACAGCTAGAATGTTCTTCTGGAACACACAGCTGACCCTGCTGCCCTGCAGTTTAAAACTGTCCAGTAGCTTCCCGTCGCATGCAGGATCAAGCCCACATTCCCAAGTAAGGCTTGCAGGCCTTCTGTGATCTGGTCTTTTCTCTAGGCTCACACTTTGCAGTGTCCCTGCCTACCCGTGGATGGTAATCATTCACTTGGCCTTTCTGTATGGGGTGCCCACCACATGCCAGCTCTTGTGTTAGGCAGTAGGGATACAATGTGAGTCAAACTGACCAGTTCAGTGGAGCCCACAGTGGTGTAACTGTGCTCTGATGGAATGGCTGGGGTGTTGTCCAAGTGCCCAGAAATGGCATGGAACCTAGTCCGGGGGGCGTTGGGGTGGGCTCCCCTGATGGAAGGGGGTGGGAGAAGGAGGTGGGGAAGCATCCAGATGGAGCGGGCAGCCCAGGCCCTGCGCCTGGAGGGTGGGTAGAGGAGGAATATGGGTTAAGAAGAGTCTGGAAAGGTGGGCAGAGGTTCTTGTGGACCAGCTGAAGGGTTTGGTCTTTTTCCCAAGAGCAGCGGGAGGCAACTAATAGTTTTAAGCAGAAGTGACTTGAGGGGCTTCCCTGGTGGCGCAGTGGTTGAGAGTCCGCCTGCCGATGCAGGGGACACGGGTTCGTGCCCCGGTCC
>NC_041218.1:45608066-45614348 GCF_002837175.3 Physeter macrocephalus
GTGCGTCTGGAGCCTGTGCTCCGCAACGGGAGAGGCCACGACAGTGAGAGGCCCGCATACGCAAAAAAAAAAAAAAAAAAAAAAAAGAAGTGACTTGATCAGATTTGTGTTCACGAATGGAGGGGCTGGCTGCACTGGGGCGAATCATTGTGTGAGTGTTGACTGGTCCTGCTGTTGTGTCATAATGGGCAACTACCGTGCACATGGTGTTCCTCCTCTGTATCTGGGCCTTCCTATACCCTTCTGAACATTCATTCTCTCTTCGGAACAAACCAGACAAACTTTCAGGCTGCCAGAGAGGCAGGTGGTCCGTGGGGGCAAGAGGCTTTCTTCACTTTCCTAATCACTTAATTCATTTTTTAAACACAACGAAGATGGGATTATTAATTTCATTTGCCTGTAAAAATGATCCGTATTCATTTTGGGAACTCAGGAAAGAAAAACTCATTATCTAGAGATGACCTCTGTTAATATTTAGGTGAATCTGCTTCCATATTTTTTTATCTTAAATTCACATAATATTCTATAGCAGTTTTATATTTAAATGGGATCATCCATGTTGTTCTGTTATCTGCATTTAAAAACTTAATTGTATGCATGGACATTTAAAATTACTCAGCTCCCTCTCTCTCTTAGTGCCTTGGCCCTCTTTTGCGCTGTTCTTGGCTTCTTCAACCTGGATACCTCAAGAGCCAGGTGAAACTTATCTGAGCATCTCACCGTGTGGCCTGTTTGGGCAGTGCTCTCTCTCCAATTATACACACACACATTTTATGTACAAACACACACACACCACATACACTTATTTTCTCTCTCTCTCTGTGATTGAGCATTTGCTGTTCTCCAGGCAGTACTCTAAGGGCTTTGAAAGCACTAGCTCATTTAATTCCCCATTTTCTGATGAGGAAACAGACACTTGCCCTGAGAAGTGAGGAGCCCAGGGCTTGAATCCGGGGCATCTGAAGCTAACATGGTTGTGTGTGAGCCTGACCATGCATGGGAGATGTCAGAGGAAGGGCCTTCTTACACCTGTGGCACATGCCTTTGGTAAAAATTCAAAGCACTTTTGGGACATCCAGCATCACCTCTTAGCCTCCCAGTAAGAGGGTTTATGACCTTGAATGGGGGAGGCAACTGGGTATGAAGGTCTTAGGACCAGAATGTTTCTTAGAGTTTATTTCAACAGAAAGCTCGGTCAGCCACTCATTCCTTCTCTTACAAACATTTGCTAGGTGCCCTTTGACTGCCCTGCAAATATAAGGAGACATTAGACAATTTTCTCATTCTTGAAAAGTGTGTGGGCTTGTGAGGAGACTGATATTAAAAAAATAATATCCATGGGCCAAGTGTTGTTTGAGGGATTTATGAAGAACGAGGGTAACACAAGCGCAGGAGGGGCTCACTGCCTGCAGGAGTTTGGACCCAGTTTTTTCCTGTCTCGTCTTATCTTGTCTTCCTTTTCCCTCCCCCTTCCCTTCCATTCATTCAGCTTTATTCAGTTTTTATTCAATTTACATACCATAAAATTCACCCATTTAAAAAGTACAATTCATGATTTTTAGTAAATTTACAGAGTTGTGCAATCATTACCATGTATAATTACTTCACTGTTTCCATTTTTTGGCTACTACGAATAATGCTGCTGTAAACATTCACATACAAGTCTTTGTGTGCACACGTATTGTCATTTTCTTGGGTAGATTCCTAGGAGTGGAATTGCTGGGTTGTATGATAAATTAATGTTTAACTTTTGATGAACTGCCAAACTGTTTTCCAAAGTGGTTGTACCATTTTACAATTCTACCAGCTTGTACAGGAGTCCCAGTTTTAAACCAAGTTTTAACGAAGTAGGAGTTAGCTATATCAGTGGTTTTCAGATACTGCAAGGGCAGGGCTGGCTGCATACGAACCAAATGGGGAGGTTGTTAAAGATTTCTGGGCCCCATGCTTTGGAGATTCTGCTTCTGTAGTTATGGAGTGGGACCTGGGCATGTGCATTTTTAGGAAGCTGTCTAAGTAACCCTGATGTGTGGTTTTGTTTGGAAATCACTGAACTGGATGAGGTTCAGGAGGGGATGGGAAGGGGAGAGATTCTGGGAAAATTCTAGGCAGAGAAAATGGCATGTGTAAGAACAGCATAATATGTGCTTGTAATGAATGGTTAGCAGTAGGAGTGGCCAGAGAGAGAGGCCAGTTAGAGATTTTTGCCTCGGTACAGTCAAGACCAATTAATTCCTTGACCTATCCATTTAGTTTTCTGTGAAAATTTTTTAGGGGAACTAACTTTTTTTGAATACCAGGCACTAGGCTCAGAGCTTTATATTTAATTTTCAGCGATCCTTTTTAAACCTTATTATTCTCAGTTTACAGGTAAGGAAACTGAGGTTTCGGAGATTAAGTAGTAGGGTTGGGACTTGAAACCGGGTTCGTCTAGCTCTTTCCATTATAGCAATTTGCCCCAACTCTGTGCAGAGCACTGTATGAACAGGGTCTTGGGATTTCATATTCATTATAGAAGAATTCATTATGCATTTTCATATTACACTTGATTCTCCAGCTTGCTATGTGATCACTGCTATTTGCTCTTCCTTTCTGTGGGTTAGAGGTGTATTAGATTTTCTCTAATGGAAATGACAATATTTAAACATTCTAACACCTTGAGACTTTATGTCTGCTTCAGTGAAAGTCCTCTGGCTGCTGCTTCTTTCCTGGTCCCTGTTGATCCAGGTTGCATTTACTGACTGTGCCAACACTTGACCGGGATCTCTGGTGGCTGTCAGTCTGCGCTCTACAGAAGGGGGAGATTAAGCCCTCTGTGAATCAGGAGTTGGAAGTTCTGCAGTAGGGCTGTTTTCAGAGTTGGATGCATGATGAGGGGAAACTTCTAGTAATTACTGAACAGCTGCTCTTAATGAGGTCTCTGCTGGATTTCCAGCTGGCAGTGAGAGCTCTGCATTGGGACAGAGACATTGCAGTCACTGGATCATTATGTGACATCACATCCTCCCCTTGTTGTCATAGCAGCGTAATCATCCCACTGAAAGTGTCCCTCAGGGTGATGGGAAGCCACATCTTTTTTCATTAATGGGAATTCATGGTGCTCTCTTCCATGATGAGGGAAAAAGAACTAGCATATTAATGCTCTTTGAAAGGAGAATAAAGCTTAATGATTTTCAACATATTACTTCTATTGTTATTATTTTAACAATTATTATGGAAGTTGTACATGTTGATTGTGGAAAAATTTATAAAATAAAGATTGACAAAGAGAACACAAAATCCTACTTATAATATCAACACGTACAGAGAATTACTGTTAACATTTTGAGAAATGTGTTTTCTGCTTGAGTTTTAACACATATGAACATTCATTATTATTTTTTCAAATATGAGACCATTATTGTATTGTTGTTTACTTTTTTCCTCCTACCTAACAATGTGTAATTAATATCATTTCATTTCAATAGTCTTCCTCAACAGAGTTTTTAAGGTACCATGGTTTATTTAACTGGTCTCTACTGTTGGACGTTTAAGTTCTTTCTGCTTTCTTGCTGTCACAAATACTGCTCAGTGACTACCATCGTTTTTACATCTTTATAAATCCTTTTTAAAAAATTTTTTAAAATTTTTGTCTGCGTTGGGTCTTCATTGCTGTGCGTGGGCTTTCTCTAGTTGAGGCGAGTGGGGGTTACTCTTTGTTGCAGTGCGCGGGCTTCTCATTGCGTTGGCTTCTATTGTTGCGGAGCACGGGCTCTAGGTGTGCAGGCTTCAGTAGTTGTGGCATGCGGGCTCAGTAGTTCTGGCTCGCTGGCTCTAGAGCACAGGCTCAGTAGTTGTGGCACATGGGCTTAGTTGTTCCGCGGCATGTGGGATCTTTCCGGACCAGGGCTCGAACCCTTGTCCCCTGCATTGGCAGGCGGATTCTTAACCACTGTGCCACCAGGGAAGCCCTATAAATCCTTTTTGCCTTAGGATACATTCTTACAAGTAAAGTTGTTGAGTAGAAAGAGTTGAATATTTCTGAAGCATTTGAAATATATATTCTACCCCCGCAGTATTGAACTAGTTTACAATTCCACACACAAGTATGACTTCGCCTGTTGACCCTTATATTGGATCTCAACCTTTAAAAAAAGCTATAATTTGGTAGGTCAAAAAATGGCATATAACCCTTTTGTTAATTTGTTTGATTATTTGTGAATTTGAACCTTTATTTCTTATCTATTATTTCTTTTATAAATAGCACCTGTATTTCTTTTATAGATAGCATACTCGTTTTTCTATTGGGGAGTTTTCTGATTTCCATAAACTTTTTATATATATAGTGCTGGTGGGCATCATCTAACTTGTGGCAGATCATGGGACTTCTTGCTTCCGTGATTGTGTGAGCCAATTTCTATAATAAATCTCCTCCTATATATCTCCATATGTATCTTATTGTTTCTGTTTCTTTGGAGAATTCAGATTAATACAAACAGCTTTATCGAGGTGTAATTTACCATAAACTTAACCTACTTTAAGAATACAACTAAATGGGCTTCCCTGGTGGCGCAGTGGTTAAGAATCTGCCTGCCAATGCAGGGGACACAGGTTCGAGCCCTGGTCCGGGAAGATCCCACATGCTGCGGAGCAACTAAGCCCATGCGCCACAACTACTGAGCCTGCGCTCTAGAGCCCACAAGCCACAACTACTGAAACCTGCGTGCCACAACTACTGAAGCCCGGGGGCCTAGAGTCTGTGCTCCACAACAAGAGAAGCCACCGCAATGAGAAGCCCACGCACCGCAACGAAGAGTAGCCCCCTCTTGCTGCAACTAGAGAAAGCCTGCGTGCAGCAACGAAGACCCGATGCAGCCAAAAATAAATAAATAAATTTATAAGGAAAAAAAATAATACAACTAAATGATTTTTAGTAAATTTACAGAATTGTGTCACCATCACTACCATCCAATTTTAGAACATTTCCATTACCCCCCAGAGAGCTCTTATACCGGCGGAGCAACTAAGCCCATGCGCCACAACTACTGAGCCTGCGCTCTAGAGCCCACAAGCCACAACTACTGAAACCTGCGTGCCACAACTACTGAAGCCCGGGAGGCCTAGAGTCTGTGCTCCACAACAAGAGAAGCCACCGCAATGAGAAGTCCACGCACCGCAACGAAGAGCAGCCCCCTCTTGCTGCAACTAGAGAAAGCCTGCGTGCAGCAACGAAGACCCGACGCAGCCAAAAATAAATAAATAAATTTATAAGGAAAAAAAATAATACAACTAAATGATTTTTAGTAAATTTACAGAATTGTGTCACCATCACTACCATCCAATTTTAGAACATTTCCATTACCCCCCAGAGAGCTCTTATACCCATTTGTAGTACATGAATCTGGTTTCATAGCCAGCTTTCTGCCAGTTGATTATCTATTTAACTAGTTTTACTTTTTACTGCCAGTCACTTTCATGCCTTTCTGGAACTCTTGTCTTAATATTCAGATTGTTGGATTACAAATTCAAGAGATTTTCTAGAAGCTCCTGTGTGAGCTTAAGAGCTTACATACCTGAAAATCCTTTCCTAACGTAACAAATAAATTGGTGGCATAAAATTGCTGCATGGTAACTTTTTTCTTCTTTAAAATTCTGTAAGCATTGATTCAGTATCTCCTTGAATTTAGCCTAGCATTGGGGAAATCTGGGGCCTGACTTATTTTTCATATTTTCTAGGCAAGCTGGTTTATCTGCCTGAGTACTTATATATATTTTTTTAATTAAAAAATTTATCCTAGGGCTTCCCTGGTGGCGCAGTGGTTGAGAGTCCGCCTGCCAATGCAGGGGACACGGGTTTGTGCCCCGGTCCGGGAGGATCCCACATGCCGCGGAGCGGCTGGGCCCGTGAGCCACGGCCCCTGAGCCTGCGCGTCCGGAGCCTGTGCTCCGCAACGGGAGAGGCCACAGCGGTGAGAGGCCCGCGTACCACACACACACACAAAAATTTATCCTTGTAATTAAATAATTGTACAAGCATGTGGGTAGTTGTGGGTTTCTTTTAATTGACTTTTTTTTAACATCTTTATTGGCGTATAGTTGCTTTACAATGGTGTGTTAGTTTCTGCTTTATAACAAAGTGAATCAGTTATACATATACATAGATCCCCATATCTCTTTCCTCTTGCATCTCCCTCCCTCCCACCCCCCACATCCCACCCCTCTAGGTGGTCACAAAGCACCGAGCTGATCTCCCTGTGCTATGTAGCTGCTTCCCACTAGCTATCTATTTTACATTTGGTAGTG
>NC_041218.1:45614641-45615230 GCF_002837175.3 Physeter macrocephalus
TTGATGGACACTTAGGTTGCTTCCATGTCCTGGCTATTGTAAATAGAGCTTCAGTGAACATTGTGGTACACAACTCTTTTTGAATTAAGGTTTTCAGGGTATATGCCCAGTAGTGGGATTGCTGGGTCCTATGGTAGTTCTATTTGTAGTTTTTTAAGGAACCTCCATACTGTTCTCCATAGTGGCTGTATCAATTGACATTCCCACCAACAGTGCAAGAGGGTTCCCTTTTCTCCACACCCCCTCCAGCTTATTGTTTGTAGATTTTTTGATAATGGCCATTCTGACTGGTGTAAGATGATATCTCATTGTAGTTTTGATTTGCAGAGGTGGGTCAAAAAGGATCTTGCTGTGATTTATGTCATAGAATATTCTGCTTATATTTTCCTCTAAGAGTTTGATAGTGTCTCACCTTGCATTTAGGTCTTTAATCCATTTTGAGTTTAGTTGTGTGTATGGTGTTAGGGAGTGTTCTAATTTCATTCTTTTACATGTAGTTGTCCAGTTTTCCCAGCACCACTTATTGAAGAGGCTGTCTTTTCTCCACTGTATATTCTTGCCTCCTTCATCAAAAATAAGGTTAACATAT
>NC_041218.1:45615287-45615702 GCF_002837175.3 Physeter macrocephalus
TATTTCTGTTTTTGTGCCAGTACCATACTGTCTTGATTACTGTAGCTGTGTAGTATAGTCTGAAGTCAGGGAGCCTGATTTCTCCAGCTCCGTTTTTCTGTCTCAAGATTGCTTTGGCTATTCGGGGTGTTTTGTGTTTCCATACAAATTGTGAAATTTTTTGTTCTAGTTTTATGAAAAATGCCATTGGTAGTTTGATAGGGATTGCATTGAATCTGTAGATTGCTTTGAGGAGTATAGTCATTTTCACAATGTTGATATTTCCAATCGAAGAACATGGTGTATGTCTCCACCTATTTGTATCATCTTTAATTTCTTTCATCAGTGTCTTATAATTTTCTGCATACAGGTCTTTTGTCTCCTTAGGTAGGTTTATTCCTCTATATTTTATTCTTTTTGTTGCAATGGTAAATGG
>NC_041218.1:45616269-45618026 GCF_002837175.3 Physeter macrocephalus
GATCGTTTTAATGTGTTGTTGGATTCTGTTTGCTAGTATTTTGTTGAGAATTTTTGCATCTATGTTCATCAGTGATATTGGCCTATAGTTTTCTTTCTTTGTGACATCTTTTTCTGGTTTTGGTATCAGGGTGATGGTGGCCTCGTAGAATGAGTTTGGGAGTGTTCCTCCCTCTGGCATATTTTGGAAGAGTTTGAGAAGGATATGTGTTAGCTCTTCTCTAAATGTTTGGTAAATTTCGCCTGTGAAGCCATCTGGTCCTGGGATTTTCTTTGTTGGAAGATTTTTAATCACAGTTTCAATTTCAGTGCTTGTGATTGGTCTGTTCATATTTTCTATTTCTTCCTGGTTCAGTCTTGGCAGCTTGTGCATTTCTAAGAATTTGTACATTTCTTCCAGCATGTCCATTTTATTGGCGTACATTTGCTTGTAGTAATCTCTAATAATCTTTTGTATTTCTGCAGTGTCACTTGTTACATCTCCTTTTTCATTTCTAATTCTACTGATTTGAGTCTTCTCCCTTTTATTCTTGATGAGTCTGGCTAATGGTTTATCAATTTTATTTATCTTCTCAAAGAACCAGCTTTTAGTTTTATTGATCTTTGCTATTGTTTCCTTCATTTCTTTTTCATTTATTTCTGATCTGATCTTTATGATTTCTTTCCTTCTGCTAAATTTGGGGTTCTTTTTTTCTTCTTTCTCTAGTTGCTTTAGGTGCAAAGTTAGGTTGTTTATACGAGATGTTTCCTGTTTCTTAAGGTAGGATTGTATTGCTATAAACTTCCCTCTTAGAACTGCTTTTGCTGCATCCCATAGGTTTTGGGTCGTCGTGTCTCCATTGTCATTTGTTTCTAAGTATTTTTTGATTTCCTCTTTGATTTCTTCAGTGATCACTTCGTTATTAAGTAGTGTATTGTTTAGCCTCCATGTGTTTGTATTTTTTACAGATCTTTTCCTGTAATTGATATCTAGTCTCATAGCGTTGTGGTCAGAAAAGATACTTGATATGATTTCAATTTTCTTAAATTTGCCAAGGCTAGATTTGTGACCCAATATATGATCTATCCTGGAGAATGTTCCATGAGCACTTGAGAAAAATGTGTATTCTGTTGTTTTTGGATGGAATGTCCTATAAATATCAATTAAGTCCATCTTGTGTAATGTATCATTTAAAGCTTGTGTTTGTGTATTCTGTTGTTTTTGGATGCAATGTCCTATAAATATCAATTAAGTCCATCTTGTTTAATGTATCATTTAAAGCTGTGTTTCCTTATTTTTTTTCATTTTGGATGGTCTGTCCATTTGTGAAAGTGGGGTGTTAAAGTCCCCTACTATGCTTTTGTTTCTGTCGATTTCCCCTTTTATGGCTGTTGGTATTTGCCTTATGTATTGAGGTGCTCCTATGTTGGGTGCATAAATATTTACAATTGTTATATCTTCTTCATGGATCGATCCCTTGATCATTATATAGTGTCCTTCTTTGTCTCTCGTAATAGTTTTTACTTTAAAGTCTATTTTGTCTGATAAGAGAATTGCTACTCCAGCTTTCTTCTGATTTCCATTTGCATGGAATATCTTTTTCCATCCCCTCACTTTCAGTCTGTATGTGTCCCTAGGTCTGAAGTGGGTCTCTTGTAGACAGCATATATATGGGTCTTGTTTTTGTATCCATTCAGCCAGTCTGTGTCTTTTGGTGGGAGCATTTAATCCATTTACATTTAAGGTAATTATCAATATGTATGTTCCTATTACCATTT
>NC_041218.1:45618122-45627650 GCF_002837175.3 Physeter macrocephalus
CCTTGTCTCTTGTAACATTCTTTATTTTAAAGTCCATTTTATCTGATATGAGTATTGCTACTCCAGCTTTCTTTTGATTTCCATTTGCATGGAATATCTTTTTCCATCCCCTCACTTTCAGTCTGTATGTGTCCCTAGGTCTGAAGTGGGTCTGTTGTAGACAGCATATATACGGGTCTTGTTTTCGTATCCATTCAGCCAGTCTATGTCTTTTGGTTGGAGCATTTAATCCATTTACATTTAAGGTAATTATTGATATGTATGTTCCTATTACCATTTTCTGAATTCTTTTGGGTTTGTTATTGTAGGTCTTATCCTTCTCTTGTGTGTCCTGCCTAGAGAAGTTCCTTTAGCATTTGTTGTAAAGCTGGTTTGGTGGTGCTGAATTCTCTTAGGTTTTGCTTGTCTGTAAAGGTTTTAATTTCTCCGTCAAATCTGAATGAGATCCTTGCTCGTAGAGTAATCTTGGTTGTAGGTTTTTCCCCTTCATCACTTTCAATATGTCCTGCCACTCCCTTGTGGCTTGCAGAGTTTCTGCTGAAAGATCAGCTGTTAACCTTATGGGGATTCCCTTATGTGTTATTTGTTGTTTTTCCCTTGCTGCTTTTAATATTTGTTCTTTGTATTTAATTTTTGATAGTTTGAATAATATGTGTCTTATTGTGTTGTTCATCACTGTTGGTTTGCTCTTTAGTTCTTCTAGGTCCTTGTTAATCGTTTCTTGTATTTTCTCCTTTCTATTTCTCAGATTTTGGATCATCTTTACTGTCATTATTCTGAATCTTTTTCAGGTAGACTGCCTATTTCCTCTTCATTTGTTTGGTCTGGTGGGTTTTTGCCTTGCTCCTTCATCTGTGGTGTGTTTTTCTGTCTTCTCATTTTCCTTAACTTACTGTGTTTGGGGTCTCCTATTCGCAGGCTGCAGGTTCGTATTTCCCGTTGTTTTTGGTGTCTGTCCCCAGTGGCTAAGGTTGGTTCAGTGGGTTGTGTAGGCTTCCTGGTGGAGGGGACTGGTGCCTGTGTTCTGGTAGATGAGGCTGGATCTTGTCTTTCTGGTGGGCAGGTCCACGTCTGGTGGTGTGTTTTGGGGTGTCTGTGGCCTTATTATGATTTTAGGCAGCCTCTCTGCTAATGGGTGGCATTGTGTTCCTGTCTTGCTAGTTGTTTGGCATAGGGTGTCCAGCAGTGTTGCTTGCTGGTCGTTGACTGGAGCTGGGTCTTGGTGTTGAGATGGAGATCTCTGGGAGATTTTCGCTGTTTGATATTACATTGAGCTGGGAGGTCTCTTGTGGCCCAGTGTCCTGAACTTGGCTCTCCCACCTCAGAGGCACAGCCCTGACACCTGGCTGGAGCACCAACAGCCTGTCATGCACACGGCTCAGAATAAAAGGGAGGAAAAAAAAGAAGATAGAAGAAGATATAAAATAAAATAAAATAAAGTAGGGCTTCCCTGGTGGTGCAGTGGTTGAGAGTCCGCCTGCCGATGCAGGGGACACGGGTTCGTGCCCCAGTCTGGGAAGATCCCACATGCCGCTGAGCGGCTGGGCCCATGAGCCATGGCTGCTAAGCCTGTGAGTCCGCAGCCTGTGCTCCGCAACGGGAGAGGCCACAGCAGTGAGAGGCCCGCGTACCACAAAAAACAACAACAACAACAACAACAACAAAAAATAATAAAATAGAAGTTATTAAAATAAAAAATAAGTATTAAAACATTTTTTAAAAAAGTAATAAAAAAAAGAAAGAAAGAAAGAAACAAGAGAGCAACCATACCAAAAAACAAATCCACCAATGATAACAAGCGCTAACAACTATACTAAAAAAAAGAAAAAAAGCAAAAAAAAAAACCGGACTGACAGAACCCTAGGACAAATGGTAAGAGCAAAGCTATACAGACAAAATCACATACAGAAGCATACACATACACATTCACAAAAAGAGAAAAAGGGGAAAAAAAATCATTGCTCATTCAGGCCGGGGAGGAGGGAGGGGTACGGAGTGCGGGGTGAGCCTCTGGCAGCTGGCGTAACATTGCAGCAGCCTGAGGTGCACCGTGTGTTCTCCCAGGAAGTTGTCCCTGGATCACAGGACCCTGGCCATGGCAGGCTGCACAGGCTCTGGGGAGGGGAGGTGTGGAGAGTGACCTGGGCTTGCACACAGGCTCTTGGTGGCGGCAGCAGCAGCCTTAGCATCTCATGCCCATCTCTGGGGTCTGCGCTGATAGCTGCGGCTCGCGCCCATCTCTGGAGTTCCATTAAGCTGTGCTCTGAATTCCGTCTCCTCGCGCACCAGGAAACAAAGAGGCAAGAAAAAGTCTGTTGCCTCTTCGGCAGCTCCAGACTTTTTCCCGGACTCCCTCCCGGCTAGCCGTGGCACACTAGCCCCCTTCAGGCTGTGTTCACGCTGCCAACCCCAGTCCTCTCCCTGGGATCTGACCTCCGAAGCCCGAGCCTCAGCTCCCAGCCCCCACCCATCCCCCACCCCAGCAGGTGAGCAGACAAGCCTCTCGGGCTGGTGAGTGCTGGTCGGCACCAGTCCTCTGTGCAGGTATCTCTCCATTTTGCCCTCCGCACACCTGTTGCTGTGCTCGCCTCCGTGGCTCCAAAGCTTCCCCGCTCCGCCACCAGCAGTCTCCACACTGCTTCCTGGTGTATGGAAACCTTTCCTCCTTCACGGCTCCCTCCCACTGGTGCAGGTTCCGTCCCTATTCTTTTGTCTCTGTTTTTTTTTTTTTCTTTTACCCTACCCGGGTACGTGGGGAGTTTCTTGGCTTTTGGGAGGTCTGAGGTCTTCTGCCAGCGTTCAGTACATGTTCTGTAGGAGTTGTTCCACATGTAGATGTATTTCTGATGTGTTTGTGGGGAGGAAGGTGATCTCCACGTCTTAGTCTTCCGCCATCTTGAAGCTCCCCCCGAGAAATTACCAGCCAACAAGTATTTATCGATCAACTCACTATGCACCAGGGAAAGACAGAGTAAATTGTTGAGCAGGAAATCATTCTATGAAACTATCCTCCAGAGAAAGTTGGACAAATTCCATTGTTTCTATCAGTGAGGAGTTGTTCCTTGTTCTTCTAGATCTTTGAAAATCAGAGTGAGAGTTTAGGTCTCAGGGTACACATAAAAGTTGTTTTTTGACTTTCCACTTCAAACACTGGTATTGGAGGACTAGGTTAAAATAATAATAAGAGTCATGAATCCTCGGGTGGTGGCACACAGGCACGGAGATATTCAAGCAGAAATTCTGGGTGACCGTCTATCAGGAATGAGTTCTGGAGGCTGAAAGTCCAAGATCAAGTTGCCAGCAGTGTTGATTTCTCCCGAGGCCTTCTTAGCTTGTACTCATCATGTGGTCGTCCCTCTGTGCACGAGTCCCTAGTTTCTAATGGACTTTTAAAGGAATCCAAAGGCCCTTTTGATCTGCTAATGCAGCTTCTCTTCAGGTTAAGAATGATTTCTTCTATTATATCTTTGATTATTCTTTTCCATTTGTTCTAAATTCTCCTTCAGGAACATCCATCATCCCAATACTGACTTTCCATTCTCTGTTTTCCACAACTAGAATCACTTTAGGTTCCATCTTCTTCCCCTCTAATTCCTCTTTGATTTGACCACTGAATGGATTTCCTACAGCATCAATTCATTTCTTTAACTGTTTCCAGTGTGTACATTACTTCTGCTATTGAATTTTTTTTCTTGGAATCCTTCTTTCTCTTCTGCATTTGTTTTCTTTGCAATTTTAATTGCATTTTAATTTCCATCTGTTTATGTTTCTACTTTTTTTTTTTTTTTTTTTTTTTTTGCCATAGAGTCTGATCCTCTTACCATGTTTGGGGCATGCTGGTGTGCCTCACTCCCAGTACAGTTTCCTGTTTCCATTAGGCCATTACCTGTGAGTCCTGCTCTGTGAAGTGGCATCTTTTATCTCCTCTCATTGCCTGATTCTCTGGCACTCTGAGCATGAACAAGCCACAGTTACCAGCATGCATTGCTATCAGGGCTCATCCTGATGGTACAATGCCTTTATCTAAGAGGTGTGTACTGTGCTGTCATTAAGTCTCTTCTCACCCACATCAATGTTGTACTTTCTAGGATTTGTGGTTTCTGCTTAGATTTGGAAGAGGTAGGGTGTGCAGTTGGGGATGAGGATAAGGCAACAGAACCTGAGACTAAGATGAAAGGGGAAGTTTGAAACTTCTTTCTCTCTCTCTCTCTCTCTCTCTCTCTCTCTCTCTCGTCTTGTGGTCTCTGTTTCATTCATCAAAGCCGCTGTGTCAAGAGCTGTAGTCTCAGCAGCTGTTGTTTTAATCCAGTGCCATCTATTCTATAATCCTCATCAGTTGCTCCCAGGTTCTGGTATTGGGCTGTGATCAATTTTAGTTTTGTTATGACTTTTTTCTATGCCTTCTTTGCTGTTAATGAGAACAAAAGAGCATCTGCATTGAGGACTTGTGCCTTTTCTACCGTGTTGGGCCAGAAGCATCGTATTTGATTTTCTAAGACTATTGTAAAATTTTTAAAATGCCTCTTGGCAGTTTGTGAAGACTTTGTAAAAGTGAGGTTTATAGAAGGTTAAAAGAGATAACTATATCTGAGTAGTGTCATATGTTGCTTATTGTGGGAAAACTTGGCATGGATGCAGTTTTTAAGTGACGTGGGGTGTAGGGATTTTTTTTTTCTTTGAGTGTATCTAGGAGCAGAATCGTGAACAGTTGCTTTATAGAAGCCAGGATTTTGTTCTTTCTATGCTAACCAAAGCCACATTTTCCAGTTCTTTCTTTCTCCAGTGGTGGTAGTAGTGGTAACTGGTGTTGGTTGAGTGGTTCTTGTGGACTAGGTACCATGTTAAGGCTTCACGTGTAGTAGCTCATTTAATCCACACAACAACCCTGTGAGATAGTTGTTATTATTAGTATTATTCCCACAGAAAGGTCAAGCGATTTGCTTAAGATCCCAGAGCTTATAAGTGGCAGAGCCACGGTTGGAATCCAGGCTGTCTGGCTCTGGGGCCCCAACTCCTAACCATCATATAGCACAGTCTCTCAAAATAGCTGCCTTTCCTGTAGTTACTCAGCCCTCCTCCTAGATCCTGAGGTTCCATTTAACCCCTAACTCTATCATTTAATGACTTTCTGTTCTTGCATTAAAATGTGTCTCACTTGTGTTAACAGAAGAGCTCAAGATGATGTTTGGGATGTTTAAGCTTTTTCTCTACCATGTTTTTTGAATCGTGGGTAGATACCAATTAATATCTACATAGGAAAAGGCACATGTTCATTTAAGTTCAGTTTATACTTGTTTTTGTCAGTTCTAATATTTCATTTCTTGTCTTTGGCTCAGTTTTCTTTGCTGTAAAATGGGGCTAGTAGTAGTATCTATTTCTTAGGGTTACAGTGAAAATTAAAGAGGTAATAAATGTAGAGTGCTTATAACTGCTTGGTACATGGTAAATGATCAATAAATCTAGCTATTATTGATAATATTAGTAGTATTATTGTAATACAGTTTTCTACTTTCATTATAGCCATTTATGCCCCAAGGAAGTGAAAATATGTTTGCATTTTCATAAACTGGATACCTTGCAGTTCATAATTAAGGTCTGCTGGTAGATTGTTTACCAGCAAGTATAGGGTCTTACTAAGTGAGCATGAATCATGTATCATGTCATTATGTCAGTGAATTTGCTAGATGTTTTTACCCAAATATACCAATTTTCTTGGACACATCAGCAACTGTAAACATGTTAATTTATGTTGCAAGATTAGTTGTTTTTCTAGTGGAACTTGAAATAAAGCTTTTTCTATTATTTCAATTTATTTGAGATTGCAGGGTGAGTAGCAAAGCTCCTCCAGTTTGTTCCTACTGATAAGTACTAATCAGTTTTTTTTTTTTTTTGATCCTGTGTAACCAGTACATGACAGGGAAATACACTGGATGCTGAAGCGGATATAACACATAACCATCATCCTTAACCCCCAGTTTGAAAATTTCACATCCAACAAAATAGCATCCAGTTGATCTCATTTGCCTACTTTACAGTAAATAAAAGTTTTCACTTTTTTTTTTTTAGATGTTGGGGGTAGGAGTTTATTAATTAATTTATTTTATTTTTGCTGTGTTGGGTCTTCGTTTCTGTGCGAGGGCTTTCTCTAGTTGTGGCAAGCGGGGACCACTCTTCTTCATCGCAGTGCGTGGGGCTCTCACTATCGCGGCCTCTCTTGTTGCGGAGCACAGGCTCCAGATGCGCAGGCTCAGTAGTTGTGGCTCATGGGCCTAGTTGCTTCGCGGCATGTGGGATCTTCCCAGACCAGGGCTCGAACCCGTGTCCCCTGCATTAGCAGGCAGATTCTCAACCACTGCGCCACCAGGGAAGCCCTAAAAGTTTTCACTTTTAAATAAAATGATGATAAGTAAATACCATTATATCCATATTGGGGTTCTGTGTAAAATTCTATTTGAATAAAAGTTTTATTGTTAAAAATATTTGAGACATACTGGACGGTTCTAAGTGTCCTTCTATTCTAAAACCCTCTTAAGATTTAATGTTAAGCCTTCCTGTTGTTCTTTGGTATATGTTTGTCACTACGCAATCCTCCGTTTCGCTTTTCTATGGTGAGAATAGTGCTCACATCATGGTTTGAGATCTCTAGAAAAGAGCCAGCAGCAGGAGTTGATATTCTAAGTGCATTATTCTCCTTAGGAACCCAATGAGGTGGTGCTGCTAGGAATCAGTGTTTTTAGGTTTGGGGCACTTTCTTTTTTTTTGTTTTTGTTTTTGTTTTGCGGTACGCGGGCCTCTCACTGTTGTGGCCTCTCCCGTTGTGGAGCACAGGCTCCGGACGCGCAGGCTCAGCGGCCATGGCTCACGGGCCCAGCCGCTCCGCGGCATGTGGGATCCTCCCGGACTGGGGCATGAACCCGTGTCCCCTGCATCGGCAGGCGGACTCTCAACCACTGCGCCACCAGGGAAGCCCTGGGGCACTTTCATATTTGATTTTTGTGTCACAATTACGGTGTCTACACAGTTGATTTTGTTAACAAATCATTCGGCTTCATGCTGACTACAGACACAACTACGGCTGTAGTGCTTCCACAAATTGGTTTTACTAGCCTTTGAAGGCAAAATTCAGACTTCATCCTCTGATTCTCAAGGATGTCCTCCTCTGATCATCACTGTGCTCAGCTGTCCAGTCGACTGAGCCCTAAAGTGAATTCTGTCTTACTGTCAAGCAAATGCAAAGACCCAGTGCGTTTTGAAACTGAGTTCCAATTCTCTCTGTGATAACTTTATGTCTGCTGTGGCTAAGGAAATAGTTGTGGGATGACATCTATCCTTTGCTGTAACCCCAAAATACTTTCAGAAGCACTGTAATTACAGGAAGTTCTTGGTTTATGTTTATACATTGACTCAAAGCACAGGACTAAAACTTTATCAATTAATTTTTTATGGGTGGTTTTGCTTTCCTCTGATATGTTTTGCAAAATATTGGCTGCCTACTTCACTGGTAGGAAGTATGGCAGGCTCTACATTATCAGCCTCTGACTGGGCACCTTTTGCCCTATGTCTGTCTTTGCTGCTACTGCAACTATTGTTCTTTTTTGCAACTAATATTATTTGAGTGCTGTGCTGCAAGAGTCACTCCCTGGGTAAGCTCCAAGCTGAAGTAGATTTCTCCATTGCCAAGTGTTAGGGCATTTCCTGTTTAATAACCTGCCCCCCATCTCCATTTTGAGGTTACTGATTAATTATTCTATATCTGATATCATAGGGTTAACTAAGCATATGGTAGATGCTTAATAAACACTTGTTAAAATTATAGCATGGGCCTGTCTTTTACCAAATGTATTCTTTTACGTTGTTACAGATGACATGTATGTCCAATTAGAAAACTTTTCAATTCTAGGCTTTTGTTCTCCAGCTCATCACTTAATAGTGGCCATATGGCTGCCTCAGCAGTTATCCCCTTAAATCTCATTGGCTAGAACTGGGTCACATGCACATTGCTAGGCCAATCGCTGGCTTAGTTGTCATTGTTCCCTTAGACCAGTCATGAGTCATTCCATGGACTGGGTCCATTGCACCCAAACATAATCAGGATTCTGTTTGCTAGTCTTTGAAGGGAGAAGGGCTTTTGGTTAGACAACAGGCAACCTAACTCTGAATATTTTTCTGGTTGAAAAGTCAGTTTTTGCTATGTAATAAATCTCACTGCAGGCAATGAACTTTGGCCTTGAGACTCTTGATTTGTGCAAATAAGTGTTTAGAATTTTTAGAATTTACTTAAAAATGGGAGAATTACATCTTTGTTGGTTCAGTGTGATGTAACTTATTTTCTGAAATTTCCTTGTGAAACAGGTGGGTGTATATACGTATGATGTGGTCTGATGGGATGTTTGGAATGTTTGTGCTGGATGTGTGAGAATTTAGTCACTTCTTAGTCTGGCTGTATCCCCCAGCACAGGTCAGTCAGGCTGGGTTATGAGGGCTCCCACTAAGTCTGGATCTCACCCTGCTCCACGTGCCTCATCATTCACTCCTGGCCCTGCTGCTCTTTCGAACCCATCTGTCTAGTCTCCATCCTCTTGACTGATCACAAGGGGCAGGGAGATCTGGCTAAGTTTCAGGACACTACACTGCTACACTCTCCAATCTACTCACCCAAGCTAATGAGCATCTTCACTTCTCAGGCAGGGTCCCTCCCAGGCTATGTAATAAATGATGCTGCTGGGGTGAACAGGTGAGACAAAGTGGAGGTGATTTATAGGTACTTGTTGGAACTAAATCAGTGGAAGAAACAGCAGGTCTGCAGTATCCCAGAAGTTCTCCAGCAAGAAGGCCCAGTTTATGTCCTCAAATTCTTCCCTTCATTGTTTCATCCTTTATTTGCAACAAAAAGCCCTCCTAGTTACCTCCCCAGATGTTCTCTGAGGTGGAGCTAGATAGACCACAGGAGGCTGCACCTCTGCCTGGCATTCATTTCATTTGCAAGCATTTTCCCATTTGTCATTATCCTAAGCTAGAGGCCCTGTTGTCTAGTCAGGAAAGGTTGGTGCAAAACCTGAGACAGGTATGCCAGCTTCTTCCTGTTTTGCCTATTTGTCCATAAGGTCTTGTGGGACTATTAATTTTCCATATTTTCACAAGTAATTTATTTAAGTTCAACTAACTAATCTGATACCATAACTTCCTCTAATGTAATGGAATTCATTCTGATGAAAATTACCCATTTCATAGCATCATTCCTATTGCAGAAGTGATTGTGTTCCTGGATAAAAAAATTCTTATTTTTATTTTATTTTTTTAACATTTTTATTGGAGTATAATTGCTTTATAATGGTGTGTTAGTTTCTGCTTTATAACAAAGTGAATCAGCTATACGTATACATATATCCCCATATCTCTTCCCTCTTGCATCTCCCTTCTTCTCACCCTCCCTATCCCACCCCTCTAGGTGGTCACAAAGCACCAAGCTGATCTCCCTGTGCTATGCGACTGCTTTCCACTAGCTATCTGTTTTACATTTGGTAGGGT
>NC_041218.1:45627905-45633933 GCF_002837175.3 Physeter macrocephalus
AGTGGGATTGCTGGGTCGTATGGTAGTTCTATTTGTAGTTTTTTAAGAAACCTCCATACTGTTCTCCATAGTGGCTGTATCCATTTACATTCCCACCAACAGTGTATGAGGGTTCCCTTTTCTCCACACCCTCTCCAGCATTGATTGTTTGTAGAAAAAATTCTTATTTTTAAACTTTTTCTCTTACAGATATTTCTTTAAAAAATGGTACCTCTTCTTGTTTATTCTAGAATATCATAGCATTCTATCCTCCTACACTCTCATTCAAAGGAAGGGATGTTTACCTGGTTTAGCACAACAATATGTACTTAGGTTAAAAAAATCCGAAAGGATATATGCACCCCAGTGTTCATTGCAGCACTGTTTACAGTAGCCAAGACATGGAAGCAACCTAAATGTCCATCGACAGGGGAGTGGATAAAGAAGATGTGGTATATATATACAATGGAATAATACTCAGCCATAAAAAAAGAATGAAATAATGCCATTTGCAGCAACATGGATGGACCCAGAGATTGTCATACCGAGTGAAGTAAGTCAGACAGATAAAGAGAAATATTGTATGATATTGCTTACGTGCGGAATCTAAAAAGAAATGATACAAATGAACGTATTTACCAAACAGAGATGGACTCAAAGACTTAGAGAATGAACTTATGGTTACCAGGGCGGGGGTGGGGGGAAGGGTGGAGGGAAGGGATAGTTAGGGAGTTTGGGATTGACATGTACACACTGCTCTACTTAAAAAGGATAACCAACAAGGACCTACTGTATAGCACAGGGAACTCTGCTCAATGTTATGTGGCAGCCTAGATGGGAGGGGAGTCTGGGGGAGGATGGATACGTGTATATATATGGTTGTTGCTTTGCTGTGCATCTGAAACTATCTCAACATCACTCATACTCCAGTATAAAATAAAAAGTTAAAGAAAAAATTCCGTCCATGGGCACTGCCTGAAGTTGATTAGGTTGTCCAGAGGGCTGGCATGGTGGAGGGGACTTCTCAAAGGTCATCTCATCGCACAATTCATCCGAGCCCTGTTTGTACGTCTATTTTGCATGTGAGGAAATGGAGACGTAGAGAGCAGTCAAAGGACTTCTGCCAAATGGCAAAGCTGGATCTGAATCTGGGTCCCAGCCACTCCAAAGCCCATGCCCCTGCACCGTGCAGCCCGTGTGCCAGAAGACTGTTGACTAGGATCTTGAGGGTCCTGGCATCCCGGCTAGGGGTGCCTCAGTTCTTGAGTCCAGGTGGCACCTTGGCCGCTGTTCCTAACCAGCTCCTTATTTGTGGAGTTTTGAGCTTTCATGTATAAAGTTCTTTGCTCAGGTCAGGCCCCTGGAGACCAATTTCGTTTTCTAAAGGCCTTTTGGGGGACCTTGATGGGGAGCGTGGGCACATTTGAAATCAGCCTGACTTCCCGAGAAGTCTTTCATCTCTTTCCTTTCTTGACTCTGCTTGTAGATATATTCTTGCCTATTAATCCAGTGAGAAAGCCTTCTCCTTGGCCTCAGAACCTTTTGCAGATTTCTTTCTTCCTCTCTCTCTCCCCCACTCTTTTCTTCCTCCTTCCCTCCCTCTCTTCCTCTCTCTCTCTTTCAACTCAAATGCTACTTGATTATTGTAAAAAAGAAAAAACGTTAGAAAATATGGTTGCACAAACAGAAAAATTAATTAAAATCACTCTAAAGTCCACCATCTGGAGATAAATGCTGTTAGATTTTGTAGTGTATTGTTTTAGATTTTTTACACGCAAAATTTGCATATAAAATAGAATTGTTATGTATATACTGTTTATGCTCTGCTTTTAAATCTTTTTAATCGGATGGCCTCCTTTTATTGCCTAACAATATATCCTAAACGACTGTTTGTGTGAATATATGTATATCCACCTCATCATTTTTAACAGGCGCACATTATTCCTATATACATTGGTTATTGTGTAAGCAAGGCCTTGCTACTCAAAGTGTGGTTTGTGGGTCAGCAGTGTTGTCTCATCAGGAAGCTTGTTAGAAATGTGGAATCTTGCTACAGCCAGGCCTGCTGGCTTGGAATCTGCAGTTTAGCAGGACTCCCAGGTGATTCGTGTCACGTTAATGCGTGAGGAGCACTGGTTGAATGCAGTCTTCCTCGTGGAACATTCCAGTCTTTTAACTATAAACAACACTGTGATGAACACATGTTTAGCAGGCATTTTTCAGGAGGTCTCTGTATACTGCATTGTCACAGCTGTCATGACAACGTGAGTTCAGCACTTTCTGGCAACTTGTGTTTTATAACTCACTGACTCTTTGAGGCCTCATGGGGAAAGAATTCACAAGATTTGAGAGGTTCTCGCCAAGTCAGGATAAGTAATAATTCATCATCAGGGGTGCTAGCTGGTTCTGTGTCCTCTCTTGCCCCCTCCCTGACCGGCATCCAGGAATCCTTCCATGTGCGTGAGTTTGAGGATGGGGGACGAGAGGTTTAGTTCAATGCTATTAATTAGTGAAAAGCTGCATGTTATTTGAAATGTTACCTATTATCCTAAGTGCATTTAAACACTAGACTATTTCTCCCCTTCCCAGTGAAAGGCTGGAATTCAAATCATAGATATTAAAAACAACCTAACGAATTTCACTGTAGGCAATTTTTCCTCATTTTCTCCTTGAGCCTCTCTGTGGGAGAGCAGGCTCATTAGTCTCTCTTTCCCATTTACTCAGTCAACAAATATTTATCATGTGCCAGCTGCCTTAACTGTCTTTAGAACAAGGCAAGGTAGAAATAAATAAATGTAGAGCCTCTACTTTTTTTTTTTTTTTAACTGTAGCATTTCCTGTATCCTCCAAGTGCTGTGCTTTATATATTGTTATTCAATCCTTCCATCATTCCAAAAGGAGAGGTATCATTAGTCTCATTTTTCTAGTAAAGGAACGGGGGGGCTGGAGCCGTTGGTGATTGGCCCATAGCCATGGGGTCAGTATTCTGTGGGGCTAGAGTTGAAACCCAGGCCTGTCTCCACTTCCCGCCCCCCCCGCCCCGCCCCTGACCCAATCTGTGCTCAGCAAGGCAGCCTCCTAAGCCTTTTGGGAAAATGTAGGGATGAATCCTTCAGAAACGTCGAGACCAAACTGAATTTAAATTCCTGACATCAGGTCTTACCCTCAGCACCTCAAGGCAAGGTCTAGGAAAGAACGCCCACAGCTGGGGCTCCGCGTCTGGCGCAGCCCGTGTGGCTTGGTTGGCCGCCCTGCAGGAGCCTGCTGCTTCCCCACCTCCCTGTGACCATATCTGGTGCGCTTGCCACGTCCCCGGAGCACTGCCAGCCCCTTTCTTTACTGATGGGCACATGGTATCACTTTTAGGACAGTTGTCCTCACTAAGCCTCTCTGAGCCTCTGTTTCCACTTCTGTAAAGTGGGGAGAATCATCCCTAATTCCTAGGAGTGCTGTGACGATTAAAAATAATAATGAATGTAAAGTGCCGAGTGCTCCAGTAGAGGAGGTATTGTGATTGCTGTTTGTGGGTGGCCCCTGCTGGGTAGAGAAAGGAGACGGTGACCAGGAAAAAAAGAAGTGATTTTGGAGGGGATTTCCTCCACTGTGACATTATATCCCTTCCCTGCCAAGGGTGCGAGAAGAGACTCCACTCTGGGTGGTTGAGGGTGTCATTTGCTGGGATGTTAGGGGGAGAGAGACAGCGACAGAGAGACAGAGAGAGGGATTTTTCTGCAGTTTGAGGGGAAGAGGCCCTTTGGCTCCCTCTCCTCCCGGAAGCTTCCCTGCCTCCAGTGCTTGATGGATGCCCCCCTTCCACCTGGCTCCTGTTTCTCGACCTGTTCCTTACATGGAGGTGCCCTGGGTTTGGGTCTCAGCCCACCCTCTTTTAGCAGTACACACTCTGAGGGTTCCCATCCACTTCAGGGTTGTGCCAGAGATTCCCAGAGCTCCCTCCCCAGCCCCGAGATCTCTCTCAAACTCCTGACCCCTGCTCCCCCCCGCCCACTGGACATCTCCACCCTCGTGTCCCCTACACGCGTCCCGCTCAACTTGCCCCAAACTGAACACACTCCTGTTCTCCCTCTGTCCTTAGATGAAGTCCCCTAACCCCAGCCTGTGGTCTGGCCTGTGCATCCCTTTCTGACCCCATCTCCACACTAGGCCTTGCTCACAGAGGCTTTCCCCCTCACTGGATCTGTAACTAAGGAGAGTAACTGACCGAGGGCCTCTCTGCAGTGTTTAGTGGCATTGGTGCTGAGGATGTGCCTCCCAGGGCCTCTCCCAGCCAGTGACTGAGCTTCAGGGAGACCGAGGCAGACAGGTTCCCTGAGCTGAGCCAGGGACTCCTCTGACTGCTGACTCTGGCTCTGGTACTGCCCTGCCAGGGCTCCTTTAGACTGCTCAGTGGTCTAGGATACCTCCACCCAGCCTTCTCTTACACCCTCCTCCCCTGGGGTCAAGCTCTTGCATTGCACAGTCAGTGGGCTCTTCCAGCCTCTCCAGCTCCCTCCCTCTCTTTACTCACAGGCATCTCATCTCATGATATTCTTGCCTGTTTAATCCCATTTTGCACTGAGGATTGAGCTAACAAACTCATTCACACCCCAGGGCCTTTGCACTTGTGGTTCCCTCTGCCTTGAGTGTTCATCCTCAGGGCCAGCTCATCTCCTCATTCAGGTCTCTGCTCAAATGCCGTGTCCTCAGAGAGGCCTGCTCTGACCCTTCTATTCTAAAGAAGAAAGAAGGCCACCCTTCGCCCCTGGCCTCCGACCTTATCTGTCACATCATGGATTTGAATTCCTTCACAGCCTTCTGAATTCTTTTTATTTGCCAAACTTGCTTTTGTTGCTACTCCTCTCCCTCACCCATCAATTGGAATGCAAGCTCTAAAAGGACAGGGATTTTGTCTGTCTTGTTCTCACCTGGCTTCCAGTGTAAGGAGCACTGCCTGCATATGGCAGGTTCTCCAAAATGGTCTCTTGAATTGTTAATTTGTTCTTTTCCAAGTCTCTCTTCTGCTTCTGCTAATGGGGCCACTTGCTCACCCTACCTCTACCTTAATCAGAAAGTTGGTATTCATCCTTGATTCCTCTCCTGGAGATTTTCTCTCTTACATATTCTCAAATCCACCCTTCTCTCCATCTCTACAGCCTCTTTCTTATCTGTGTTTCTCATTCGGATGCCCTGATTGGCTAGACTTAAATCAGGTGACCACCCCTAGAGCTGAGGAGCTTCATCAGACCTCATCAAGTGAGAGGGCTTGAGTGTGTGCCCTGCCTAGATTTGCTCATTAGCTGTTAGTAGCAATGTAATTATCTGGGCTAAAGGGTAGTGAGACAGCTCAGAGTGCTGGTGAAATTAATTCCCTTCTCTCTTCTTTCTTGCTAGTCTTGCCTTCTCTGAGCAGTCCAGCTATTCTGTTTTGTTAACTGCTTAAACCCATTAATACTCTTTTTTTAAAAACATTTTTTATTAAAAGATTTTTTTTAATTGAGGTATAATTGACATAGCATTATATTAGCTCAGGTGTCCAATGTTTATGACTATTCTTAATTTTATATATCTGAATGAGTTTTATCACAAACTGGACTATTGCCCGTTTCTTGGCAAAGTCAGCCTGGATTCCAAAGGGAAATGTAATTTGGATTAAAGAACAATAGGGGGCATTGTAGTATGAACTGGAGGAACAAAAAAGCATCTGTTTGGGCATTTTGGAAAAGCCTGCTTGAAAAGGGAGGGAGAAGTTCAGAAGGCTTCTAGGCAGGACCTTTGTTAGTGCTGGATGGTTGGTTGTTTTCTAGCTCCATGATAGGCCTAGAGAATGTGGGGTGTGGAACACTCTGGTTCGTCAGTGTTAGGACAGATAGGAAAAAGGATAGGATCAATGTGAGCACTGAATCCAGTGGATCCATTTGAATAATTCCTGGTGGACTTTTTTAAAAAAAAATAAATTTATTTTATTTTATTTATTTATCTTTGGCTGCGTTGGGTCTTTGTTGCTGCACACGGGCTTTCTCTAGGTGCAGCAAGCGGGGTCTACTCTTCGTTG
>NC_041218.1:45634014-45648369 GCF_002837175.3 Physeter macrocephalus
GGCGAGCGGGGGGCTACTCTTCATTGCGGTGCGCGGGCTTCTCACTGCGGTGGCTTCTCTTGTTGTGCAGCACAGGCTCTAGGCGCACGGGCTTCAGTAGCTGTAGTTGTGGCTGAGTTGTGGCTCGTGGGCTTTAGAGCACAGGCTCAGTAGTTGTGGCACACAGGCTTAGTTGCTTTGTGGCGTGTGGGATCTTCCTGGCCTAGGGATAGAACTCGTGTCCCTTGCATTGGCAGACAGATTCTTAACCACTGCGCCACCAGGGAAGTCCCTTCCTGGTGGACTTTATTGGCCATTCCTTGAGCATTGTATGTGGGCTGCACCCAGCCAGAGTCCTGGGTGGCATGGGGTGTTCCTGCCTGAGGTCTCCAACCCCAGTGGACACAGTGTGATGAGACCTAACAGCTTGGATCCATTTCGGAGGGAATCAGAAACTAGCCGTGAAAGTAGTAGTGTGTCAAGGCACAGGCTTTTGAGTCAGATGGACCTACATTAAAATCTCACTGCAGTCACTTGGTAGTTGTTTGATTCTGGACATGTTAGCTAATCCCTCTGAGCCTGAGTGTGAATTTGTGAAAAAAATAAAAACACCTACCTCATAGGGTCATTGAGATATGTATATAAAGGGCTTGAAAATAGTAGGTGCTTGATAAATGTTGGCTTCTGTTCCTTCAAATGTTATCTTTTATGACCCCTGTAGTTTGCACATTAAATTTTCAACACCTGCCAGTGTTTTTGGAGTTCTCTACCTAGTGGTTCTCAATTGTTTGGGGTATAGTGGTACCCCAGAGACCTCTCTGTGGGAGCATTTAATTATAATTTTGCAAACATCATAGTAAAGATTGGATCAGGCAAGAATCATCAATGGATATGTACTAAATCTAGGGGGTTGGGTGGGGTTTTGATGAAGGATAGTCGCATGGTCCTAAAGCATCTTGCAAGGGAAGAAATAAAACAGTAGGGATATTGAGAAAAAAATCTGACATCCCCCTTGATCAAGTGTTCAAAATTAAAATGACTTATGAAGGATAGATGGACATCATGTGTCTCTGACTGTGAGACCCATAGAGGGAAATGTCTGTGCAGTGTTGTGGCTGAAAATGCAAACCGCAATCTAATCACAAGGAAACTTCAGACACACAAAATGAGGAACATTCTCTTATAATAAAGAACAAGGAGATTGGTTCAAGATGGTGAACTAGAAGGACATGCGCTCACTCCCTCTTGTGAGAGCACCGGAATCACAACTAACTGCTGAACAGTCATCAACAGGAAGACACTGGAACTCACCAAAAAAGATGCCCCACATCCAAAGACGAAGGAGAAGCTGCAGTGAGACGGTAGGAGAGGCACAATCACAATAAAATCAAATCCCATAACCGCTGGGTGGGTGACTCACAAATTGGAGAACAGTTATACCACAGAAGTCCACCCACTGGAGTGAAGGTTCGGAGCCCCACATCAGGCTTCCCAACCTGGGTGTCTGGCAACGGGAGGAGGAATTCCTAGAGAATCAGACTTTGAAGGCTAGTGGGATATGACTGCAGGACTTTAACAGGATTGGGGGAAACAGAGACCCCACTCTTTGAGGGCACACACAAAGTAGTGTGTGCCTCAGGACCCATGGGGAAGGAGCAGTGACCTGATAGGAGGCTGAACCAGACCTACCTGCTAGTGTTGGAGGGTCTCCTGCAGAGGTGGGGGGTGGCTGTGGCTCACTGTGGGGACACGGACACTGGCAGCAGAAGTTCTGGGAAGTACTCCTTGGCATGTGCCCTCCTGGAGTCCACCATTAGTCCCACCAAAGGGCCTGTAGCCTCCAATGCTAGGTCGCCTCAGGCCACACAAACAACAGGGGGGGAACTCAGCCCCACCCATCAGCAGACAAGCGGATTAAAGTTTTACTGAGCTCTGCCTACCAGAGCAACACCCAGCTCTACCACCACCAGTCCCTCCCATCAGAAAGCTTGCACAAGTCTCTTAGATAGCCTCATCCACCAGAGGGCAGACAGCAGAAGCAAGAAGAACTACAATCCTGCAGCCTGTGGAATGAAAACCACATTCACAGAAAGATAGATGAAATGAAAAGGCAGAGGACTGTGTACCAGATGAAGGAAAAAGATAAAACCCCAGAAAAACAACTAATTGAAGTGGAGATAGGCAACCTTCCAGAAAAAGAATTCAGAATAATTATAGTGAAGATGATCCAGGACCTCGGAAAAAGAATGGAGGCAAACACTGAGAAGATGCAAGAAATGTTTAACGAAGACCTAGAAGAATTAAAGAACAAACACCTAGAAGAATAAAGAACAAATAAACAGCGATGAACAATATAATAACTGAAATGAAAAATACACTCGAGGGAATCAATAGCAGAATAACTGAGGCAGAGGAACGGATAAGTGACCTGGAAGACAGAATGGTGGAATTCACTGCCACCGTAAAGAACAGAATAAAGACAAAAGAATGTAAAGAAATGAAGACAGCCTAAGAGACCTCTGGGACAACATTAAGCGCACCAACATTTACATTATAGGGGTCCCAGAAGGAGAAGAGAGAGAAAGGACCCGAGAAAATATTTGAAGAAATTATAGTCGAAAACTTTCCTAACACGGGAAAGGAAATAGCCACCCAAGTCCAGGAACAGCAGGGAGTCCCAGGCAGGATAGACACAGGGAGAAACACACCGAGACACATAGTAATCAAGTTGACAAAAATTAAAGACAAAGAAAAATTATTAAAAGCAACAGGGAAAAACGACAAATAGCATACAAGGGAATTTGCATAAGGTTAACAGCTGATTTCTCAGCAGAAACTCTACAAGCCAGAAGGGAGTGGCACGACATATTTAAAGCGTTGAAAGGGAAGAACCTACAACCAAGATTACTCTACCAGGCAAGGATCTCATTCAGATTCGACGGAGAAATCAAAAGCTTTACAGACAAGCAAAAGCTAAGAGAATTCAGCAGCACCCAACCAGCTCTACAACAAATGCTATAGGAACTTCTCTAAGTGGCAAACACAAGAGAAGCAAAGGACCTACAAAAACAAACCCAAAACAATTAAGAAAATGGTAATAAGAACATACACACCTATAATTACCTTAAATGTGAATGGATTAAATGCTCCAACCAAAAGACACAGGCTCACTGAATGGATACAAAAACAAGACCAATATATATGATGTCTACAAGAGACCCACTTCAGACCTAGGGACACATACAGACTGAAAGTGAGGGGATGGAAAAAGATATTCCATGCAAATGGAAATCAAAAGAAAGCTGGAGTAGCAATGCTCATATCAGATAAAATAGACTTTAAAATAAAGAATGTTACAAGAAACAAGGAAGGACACTACATAATGATCAAGGGATCAATCCAAGACATAGGAGCACCTCAATACATACGGCAACTGCTAACAGCTATGAAAGAGGAAATCGACAGTAACACAATAATAGTGGGGGACTTTAACACCTCACTTACACCAGTGGACAGATCAGTCAGACAGAAAATTATTAAGGAAACACAAGCTCTAAATGACCCAATAGACCAGATAGATTTAATTGATATTTGTAGGACATTTCATCTGAAAACAGCAGATTACACTTTTTTCTCAAGTGCACACAGAACGTTCTCCAGGATAGATCACATCTTGGGTCACAAATCAAGCCTCGGTAAATTTAAGAAAATTGAAATCATATCAAGCATCTTCTCTGACAACAACGCTATGAGATTAGACATCAATAACAGGGAAAAAAGTGTAAAAAACACAAACACATGGAGGCTAAACAATACGTTACTAAATAACCAAGAGATCACTGAAGAAATCAAAGAGAAAATAAAAAAATACCTAGAGACAAATGACAATGAAAACACGACAATCCAAAACCTATGGGATGCAGCCAAAGCAGTTCTAAGGGGGAAGTTTATAGCAATACAAGCCTACCTGAAGAAAGAAGAAAAATCTCAAATAAACAAGCTAACATTACACCTAAAGAACTAGAAAAAGAAGAACAGGCAAAACCCAGAGTTAGTAGAAGGAAAGAAATCATAAAGATCAGAGCAGAAATAAATGGAATAGAAACTAAGAAAACAATAGCAAAGAGCAATAAGACTAAAAGCTGGTTCTTTGAGAAGATAAACAAAATTGATAAACCTTTATCCAGACTCATCAAGATAAAGAGGGAGAGGACTCAAATCAATAAATCCAACAACACATTAAAAGGATCATACACCATGATCAAGTGGGATTTATCCCAGGGATGCAAGGATTCTTCAATGTATGCAAATCAATGTGGTACACCATATTAACAAACTGAAGAATAAAAACCATATGATCATCTCAATAGATGCAGAAAAAGCTTTTGACAAAATTCAACACCCATTTATGATAAAAACTCGCCAGAAAGTGGGCATAGAGGGAACCTACGTCAACACGATAAAGGCCATATGCGGCAAACCCACAGCAAACATCATTCTCAATGGTGAGAAACTGAAAGCATTTCCTCTAAGATCAGGAACAAGAGGATACAAAATTAATGCACAGAAATCTCTCGCATTTCTATACACGAACAATGAAAGATCAGAAAGAGAATTTAAGGAAACAATCCCATTCACCATTGCAACAAAAAGAATAAAATACCTCGGAATAAACCTACCTGAGGAGGTAAAAAACCTGTACTCAGAAAACTATAAGACACTGATTAAAGAAATCAAAGATGACACAAAGAGATGGAGAGATATACCCTGTTCTTAGAAGAATCAATATTGTGAAAATAACCATACTTCCCAAAGCAATCTACAGATTCAATGCAATCCCTGTCAAATTACCAATGGCATTTTTTTACAGAACTAGAACAAAAAAATCTTAAAATTTACATGGAGACACAAAAGACCCTGAATAGCCAAAGCAATCTTGAGGGAAAAAAACGGAGCTGGAGGAATCAGACTCCCTGACTTCAGACTATACTACAAAGCTACAGTAATCAAGACAATATGGTACCGACACAAAAACAGAAATATAGATCAATGGAACAGGATAGAAAGCCCAGAGATAAACCCACACACATATGGTCACCTGTCTTTGACAATGGAGGCAAGAATATACAATGGAGAAAAGACAGTCTCTTCAGTAATTGGTGCTGGGAAAACTGGACAGCTACATATAAAAGAATCCCTAACACCATACACAAAAATAAACTCAAAATGGATTAAAGACCTAAATGTAGGGCCAGACACTATAAAACTCTTAGAGGAAAACATAGGAAGAACACTCTTTGACATAAATCACAGCAAGATCTTTTTTGACCCACCTCCTAGAGTAATGGAAATAAAAACAAAAATAAACAAATGGAACCTAATGAAACTTAAAAGGTTTTGCACAGTAAAGGAAATTATAAACAAGACAAAAAGACAACCCTCAGAATGGGAGAAAGTATTTGCAAACAAATCGACAGGCAAAGGATTAATCTCCAAAATATATAAACAGCTCATGCAGCTCAATATCAAGGAAACAAACAACCTAATCAAAAAATGGGCAGAAGACCTAAATAGATATTTCTCCAAAGAAGACATACAGATGGCCAAGGGGCACATTGAAAAGCTGCTCAACATCACTAATTATTAGAGAAATGCAAATCAAAACTACAATGAGGTATCACCTCATACCGGTTAGAATGGGCATCATCAGAAGATCTACAAACAACAAATGCTGGAGAGGGTGTGGAGAAAAGGGAACCCTCTTGCACTGCTGGTGGGAATACAAATTGATACAGTCACTATGGAGAACATTATGGAGGTTCCTTAAAAAACTAAAAATAGAATTACCGTATGACTCAGCAATCCCACTCCTGGGCATATACCCAGAGAAAACCATAATTCAAAAAGACACTTGCAGCCCAATGTTCATTGCAGCTCTATTTACAATAGCCAGGTCATGGAAGCAACCTAAATGCCCATTGACAGAATGGATAAAGACAATGTGACACATATACAAAATGGAATATTACTCAGCCATGAAAAAGAACGAAATTGAGTCATTTTGTAGAGACGTGGATGGACCTAGACACTGTCATACAGAGTGAAGTAAGTCAGAAAGAGAAAGACAATTATCGTATATTAATGCATATATGTGGAATCTAGAAAAATGATACAGATGAACCGGTTTGCAAGGCAGAAATAGAGACACAGATGTAAAGAACAAACATCTGGACACCAAAGGGGGAAAGAGGGGTGGTGGGTGGTTTTGGGATGAATTGGGAGATTGGGATTGACATGTATACACTAATATGTATAAAATAGATTACGAATAAGAACCTGCTATACTACAAAAATCAAGTTAAATTAAATTTAAAAAAAAACAAAAAAAACCCATTGTGCATGGGTGGAGCTGTAGTCTTCAAAAATGTCAATGTCATAAAAAGATAATCAAAGGCTATTGGAAGTGTTCCAGATTGAAGAAGGCTAAGGAGGCATGACAGTTAAATGCAATGCCTGACCCTAAACTGGATCCTGTTATGGATGGGAAAGGCCATAAAGGGTGTTATTAGGTCAGCTGAAAAAATTGGAACATGGATGGTCACTTAGATAAAAGCACTGTCAGTGTAAATTTATGAAGGTGAAAACTGTATTGTGGTTATTCCTATTGTTAGGAAATATACCCATAAACCTTTAGGAGTAAAAGGCCATAATGTATGTAACTGGCTCCAAAATGGTTCAGAAAAATAAATTTATATATATATCCACAGCTACACCCACACCCATATATACACATTACATATGAATGAACATATACATATGGAGAGGGGAGAGAGGAGAAGGGGCAGCTGAGAGAGAGAGAGAGAGAGAGAGAGAGAGAGAGAGAGAGAGGGAGAGGGAGAGGGAGAGAAAGGAAAGCAAATGAGGTAAAATGTTAATAATAGGTGAATCTGGGTGAAGTGTTTATGGGTGTTCCTTGTACCATTTTGGGGGCAACTTTCTGCAAAATTTCTCAACAGTTAAAAATAATTCATCATGCTTTTCTCACCTTCCCTGCCCCCAGAGACCTGGAGCACAAAGGATGTTGGCATGGTGGAGATGAACAGGTGTGCATAAGGAAAACTGTCAAGGTGATTCTGATATCCTCCCAACCATGCCTGATTGAAAGGTGGGAGCTGGACTCTGCAGGAGGAATCCCACTTGACATCTTAGTTCTTTAATCACGACTCAGAGGTGGTAAAATCAACAATCATAATTTTGCAGAGTCTTGAATGAAATGGTATTTGTGACTGAGGACTAGAGGATCCAGGAAAGAAAGAGGGAATCGAGGCCGTAAGGGGCAAGGAGAGCCTTTGGGTAGAAATTTTCACCCACACACCTAGGTGTGCAAGACATACTATCTTTCTAAAAATCATTTAAAGCTTTATTCCAATCTCCTATCCCAGTTGGTTGGCAGGAAGTTCAAAGAGTCATCATGGGGGCTCACCTTCCTAGGTCCTAGGAATGAGAGTGTCACTGGTCCTCACTGGGGACCATGGAGTTCCACACTGGGGACCGTGGAGTTGCCTGGTCCCAGCCTGGTTCCCTGCAGGTCCCTTCCTGGTTGGTGGCTTGGCTGGCTGATTCTCCACCATGTTCAATACACAGGGAGTCTTTGGCCAGTCTGGGCACCTGTGTGCCAGGGGTGCTGCCATGCTGGGGGCCTCTTGCGGTCACCCCTGTGAGGTCCTCCCACTACCACCCTGGTGCACTGCCACATGGCAGGGTGTGGGCCACTGCTCCCCATGGGACCCCATCCCCAGTGTGGATTGCTTACCATCTGGGGGGTTGTCTGCCTTTCCTTCTTCAGAACCTTCAAAGTTACACAGCACCCTCTGTGCCATCCTCCCAGACTAGCTACTCACCCATCAGCATAATTTTTTCAGTGAGTTTAGGATTTTACAAAAGACAAGAAGGGACCACAGACTTAGCCACCTAGTTACTTGCTTGGAATTGGGTGTGAGGTGGAGATGGGAACCACAGAAAAAAACAAATGAATGTCAAAAAATATCTTGACATGCAACTTTTTATTTCCTATGTATACGTAGTCCAATTTCAAATTTTAAAAATATTCCCATCAATGCGGGCAAATCAGGGGCAGTTCTGCCTGGTCTTTAGAAGCTGTTTTCTCACCAGCCACTAGGTGTCACATCTGAAAAATCTCAGAGCAGCCCCAGGTGTGAACCTTCTGTTTCGGGGTCAGCACACAATTTTATAAATATTTTGGGGTTCAGAATGGAAGACTCAGGATAATTTTAGTCCATTAGGGATTTTTTTTTCACTAAGGACAATACTTTAAGACGGGTGGCATGTTGAAAGGAAACTCTACAAAGTAGTGATATTGAACTGATGCGGAGGGAATGAATGATTTCAAAGTAGTGAATGACTTACACCCACCAAGATGTCTGTGTAGCTCTTTTGATTCCCACTGTTTTCCTGTCACATGACTAGACACTTCCTGGCAGGTTCAGTATAAAAATCACAGTTGACTTAAATTCTGGCTTCTGATCCTAGAGGCCAGAAGTGCACTCACCGCACAGAGATGGGAACTTTCTGGCTCCTCTCAGTCCCGCAGGGGTGAGGAAGATGAGATCTCTCCCCAGAGAAAACCCATGGAGGGTTGCCCTCCACGGGCTGACCACTCTGCCCATGAAACAAAGAATTGGGGTGGGTGGAATTTGAGGGAAAAGTGACTCACGTTTCTTTGGGACCTTCTCTGTGCCACGTGTTTTACTGATACGTCGACCCATAATGCTTACAGCAGTCCTGAAAAGTAGAGGTAATTACGCATCCCCATTTTGCACATGGGAACACCGAGACCCAGAAAATTGCATGGCTTTTCCAAGGTCATGTAGCTTTTGAGGGGTGGAGCCAGGCTTGCCTCCCTCTCCACTGCTGACTGGTTAGTTCACTTACTTTCGGTTGGATGGTGTTAAATTCAGTTACTGCCCTTCCCGGCATTGCCTCCCTCCCCGACCTTGACTCTAATATTCACAGACTTCCTGCTTGGGGTCAGAAACTTGAAGCCAAAGTCCTAATCACTGAAGTCTCCTCTGGAGAGGTGACCCTCGTCTGTGAGACTGGACACAGGAAGATCTGCTTAGCATCTCTCAGGAGACTGGTTAGGCCCAGTCCTTGGGGTTTGACCACAGTTCTTGTTCTTGGGGAACAGCCCAGTGTTTAGGTGGGACAGAGAATTCCTGGGCGCCCGTCCACGACTGGATGAAAGAAAGGACACGCTAGGGGATTGTTTATGCAGTGACTCTGACAGATGTGTGGAGCGGAAGTGTTGAGAAGTCAGCCTGCAGAATAAATCGACTCATCCTCTGGAGGCTGGAGGAGCGAGTTGGGGTGACAGGTGGCCTCTGTTGACAGTATTCTCTATCTTTAGATTAATTGGGTCCACTTTGGCTACTGTAGCGCGATATCACAGGGTAGAAATGTGACGATGTTTGCTCAAGACGTTTCTCTGGGAGTGGATGAGAGAATAAGTAAAATCCTTCCTGAAGAGCAGTGTTTCTGCTTGTTTTGTTTGTTTGTTTTGCTTTTTAAAACTTAAGCCCAGTGTAGTGAGGAAACTGAGAGATTTTAAGTCAGATCAAGATTCAAGTCCCAGGAATACCTTATCCTCCCTACGAGGACACGTAGAGGTTTGAGAACTTGCCCAATGTCCCCGTGCTGCTGAGAGGCAGAGCCCAAATTGGACGCACTTGTCCTGATTCCAAGGCAGTATCCTGTCTGGAGCAGAGACTTGTCCCGGGCCCACGAACATGAAGCATTTGTCCTGTACCTTTGGGGCACTTGTCCAGTCATGCCTACCTGTGCCAGTGCATGGGTGGAATTTAAGGATGCGCTGACGAAGGCAGAGAGGAGAAGGAAGAGAAAGGCAGGAGAGGGAAATTCTCCAGCTGGGGTCTCGCTACTGCCCCTCACCAGCCTTGGCCCTGTCATCCTCCTTGTTTAGAGTATGGGACAGCAGTTTATCAAAACTTCTTTTTGGCAGGATAAAAATGCTGGCGACACCTCTGAGTCTGGGGAGTTGGGAAACACACACCATATGAAATGTTTAAAAATCAGGACTTTAAAAATGTCTTTTTCTTTCTTTCTTTCTTTCTTTCTTTCTTTCTTTCTTTCTTTCTTTCTTTCTTTCTTTCTTTCTTTCTTTTATTTATGGCTGTGTTGGGTCTTCGTTTCTGTGCGAGGGCTTTCTCTAGTTGTGGCAAGCGGGGGCCACTCTTCATCGCGGTGCATGGGCCTCTCACTATCACCACCTCTCTTGTTGCGGAGCACGGGCTCCAGACGCGCAGGCTCAGTAATTGTGGCTCACGGGCCCAGCTGCTCTGCGGCATGTGGGATCCTCCCAGACCAGGGCTCGAACCCGTGTCCCCTGCATTGGCAGGCAGACTCTCAACCACTGCGCCACCTGGGAAGCCCAAAATATCTTTTTCTTTTTGATAAACTTTTGCTGATTGCCTACCATGTGCGATGATCCATCGAGGTCCAAACCATGGAGTGAGATAGGGGACCTGCTGAGGACCTCCATGCTGGGCATGACGAATATGTCGGCTCCTTCAATCCCATAGTTGTTCTGAGAGGTAGATCCAGTTGTTTCCAATTCACAGGTGAGAAGACTGAGGCTCCGGGAGGGTCACTGATTTGGGTCTAGCAGGCCTTTTGAGAGCAAGAGCTGCCCCAGGAAAGAGCTCATCCTTTTGAAGAATTCTTTGAGGTTATGACAAAAGATATTCTTTGGCTTCAGTAAAAAAAAAATCACAGAAGGCTGCAAGCTTGGCCAGAATAAAGTTTCAGGAAGTTGACTGCCTTGCCTACTGGGTTTCCTGGAGCTTCCATGTGTGAGCAAGTCCCTGAATTGAGTCACTTGCATTCACTGGCCTGGCTATTTTTTTAAAAACATGATGATTCCTCAGGGACCCCAAAATCTTGAATTCCCTTGGCTGGCACAGGGTGTGCTCGGCACGCAGAGCTTGTTAGCTGAGAATTCGCCAAGGGTATGCCCTTGCCCTTGTCCCTGTGCACACCAGTCATCCCCATCATGCCACGTTCAGGGGCCCAGCTCGCACGGGGGAGAAGGGAAGCTCATGGAAGATGTGTTGGTGAGAGAGTCGTCAGGCTTCTGTGTTTTGAATTGGTAGGTTAACAGACAAGGGCCGATATTCATACCAGACTCAGTACAGATTCCATTTCCTCTTACAGTTTGGAATGTCTCTGATGTGCTGGACCTTGTGCTATGACATGATTTAATTTTGAGAAGTTTTTTTTTTATCCCCATTATATAGATGAAGACGCATGGATTCTAAGAGGTTAGGGAACTTGCCCAAGGTCCCCAGCTGGTGGGAGGCTGAGAGCAAATTCGAATTCAGAGATATTTGTCCTGTACCTTTGGGGCACTTGTTCCTTCATCTGCTGCCCCTGGAAACTCTGCAGAGGGGTCTGGTGTCTTTGAGTCTGGCTGGCTGGATCCTTGGAGATCAGCCAACTTGCCGAGCATGTAGATGGGATGGATAGCACGTAGCCTGCTGAACCTATGTCATTGGCTGCAGGGCAGCCCTGTTTAGGGATGGTCTCTGTCTGTTTCTTGCAGATGCATTGTCAGGATGCAGTGAGCGTATCTGGTTCCACTCCCAGAGACAGAATGTGGCCAAGCAAAGTCAGAGAGTGCCAGGCAGGGCTCTTCTGGTGTCTGGTGGGCTGGGGGCAGCACCCCCCCCCGCCCCCCGCCACTGGGGCTGTAGTCTCACCAGGAGCCTGTGCTGGGCTTGGGCAATTGAGATGAATGTGAACTTGAGTGCACTGTCTATCCTGCTGCCCAAGAGACAGCCACCACCTCTTCCATTTCACGATTGCTTAAGAATTGATAATAATAATAGTAATAATAATGATGACAACAACAATAATAAAAACACTCATAGAATGATTATGTTGCCAAGCACTGTTCTGAGCATTTTATAAATATCTACTCATTTTAATCTTCACAACAACACTTTAAAGTAGGTGCAACCATTATCTATCTCTTTTATAGATGAAGATGCCGAGGCATAGACAAGTCACATAATTTGCCCATGATCACCCAGTACATGATGGAACTGGGATTTGAATTAAGGGAGTTGGTTCTTGACGCATCATTTAAGTATAAATAAATCTTCTTCGAGCCTCGCTGGTCATCAAACTCCGGCTGAGAGGCTTATCTGTGAGCTCCTGGAGGTCAGGAACTGTGTGCCTAGTCGTCTCAGCAGCTGCACAAAGCTTGATGCGTAAACTATTCTCGGTACGTGTTTGTAGAACAGGGTGGTGGAGGGATGGACGGATGGACTGATGAATTGGCTAAAAGTGACAAACAAGAAGCTGAAACTAGGAGGCTGGGTTGGAAGTAGAAAGAATGGACCATTTACTGATTTGCAGATCAGAAAACATTTTTATATACATTGTCATATTTAATCCTCACAATAGCCCACTTTAGGGGTAGAGCAGATGCTACTGCTTCCATTTTACAGATGAGGAAACTGAGGGCAGGAGAAGTGACTTGCCCAAGGTCACACTACTGTGTATCCAGTGGTTTTCCTACTGCTCTGTGGGACTGGCCAGACCCGGAGTAGGGCAGGGGTGCCAGGTGAGCCGCTGAGTACCCCTGTGGCCAGGTGAGGCCAAGTGGGCAGCAGAAATCCCTTGGCTAGGCTGGTAAAAGTGTCAGCAGAGGGAACTGGCTGCTTGTGACAGACATACAGTCCCCCTGGTGAGTTGGCTGCCATTCAGCTCATGCTTTGGAGGAAGGGGAGCTAGGAAGTGGATGCCTAGGGCTTTGCCACTGGACAGCTGGCTTGGCACTCCCTTTCTTGGGCCTTCCCTCTTGTCACCTGGCAGGACAGTCATACTGCCAGGCTCACAGTGGGAGCCCCTTATCTCTAACTCCAAATAGGAGGTCTACACTAAGCTTTCAGAAAGCTTCATTAAACAAGCTGCTTATACCTTGTACCCACTTGAGTGAAACCTTCTGGGAGATTCTGTTTGTTAAAGTTCAGATGCTTAGGTCTCTGAGGATTAATTCCTTACGTGAACCTTGCCTTACATGAACTAATAAAACACATAGGAAGCAGTGAGGGCAAGTCTTGTGAAATGTCTTCTGGTTTCCTTTCCCGCATCTCCTTCCCCATGTAAGGACTCTGGGTCAGACTTTTGCCATCTTGCCTCCTGAGAGGTTTTCCTACTTCTAATCTTGGTCCTCCAGCCCACCTCCACAGTGGCCACAGCGCTCAGTCCAAAACACAGGTTTGATTGTGTCACTTCTTTGCTTCAACGTTCAATGTATCTTTATTCCCCTGAAATCCTGAGGTATTTCTCACCATAGTCTACCAGGCCCTTCCTGTGTCTGAACTAGCCTCTGCCCCTCCTGTCCACGCATACTTATGTGTGTCTGGACACACAACAGTACGAGCCAGTTCACTCCCAGGCTTGCCATCTCTTGTCCTGCCTGTGCTCTTGTTTCCGCCTGGGGTGTCCTTTCTCCCCTTCCTGTGGATCCTTCAAGTCTTGTTGCAATGCACCTTCCTCGGTGAAGCTTTTCAAATTCTTTGCTTCCTTGCAGGCAGGACAAATATACTCTTTCTTTGGTTTCCATAGCATTTCATAATATTTCCAATGTTGTACTTAAAACAATGCATTTTAGTCATCTGCTTGTGCCTGGCTCCATGATATTCTCAGGGACAGGAGAGGGCGTCTGTTCAGCTCAGTCCCCAGTGCCCAGCACAAGCTGTGGCTCCTTCTGATGAATGTTTCATGACTAGATGATGGTGAAGCCAGAGTCCAGTAGGGCTGTCCTCTGTAGCTGCGTTTTCTTCTCAAGAAGAGGTAAACCTTAAGGAACCCAGAGATTTGATAATATTTTAGTAAATGAAGGGGCGTGTGTGTGTGTGTGTGTGCGCGCGCGCGTGCACGCACGTGCACGTGTAGGCACACGCGCCATACTTTATTTCTGAGATTCAGGCTTCAGGGCCCCAGGATTCCACTTGTTTTAGTACCTTGGGAGCTTGTGGCTGTCTTGGTACAAAATTCTAGATTCCATTTAAAAGTCTAAATTCCATTTATGGAATGCTTTTTACGTGCTAGTCACTGAAAGACAGGTTCTCCCATGCGATACCCATGGTGACTCTAGGTGACAGGTAGTGTTATGCTCATTCAGAAGATGAGGAAACTGAAATTTCCAAAATACACAAACAGCTCATGGAGCTTAATATCAAAAAAATAAACAACCCAATTAAAGACCTAAATAGACATTTCACCAAAGAAGACATACAGATGGCCAAGGGGCACATGAAAAGCTGCTCA
>NC_041218.1:45648597-45659661 GCF_002837175.3 Physeter macrocephalus
GTCAGAATGGCCATCATCAAAAAATCTACAAACAATAAATGCTGGAGAGGGTGTGGAGGAAAGGGAACCCTTTTGCAGTGTTGGTGGGAATGTAAATTGATACAGCCACTATGGAGAACAGTATGGAGGTTCCTTAAAGAACTAAAAATAGAATTACCATATGACCCAGCAATCCCACTACTTGGCATATACCCTGAGAAAACAGTAGTTCAAAAGGACACATGTACCCCAATGTTCATTGCAGCACTATTTACAATAGCTAGGACTTGCAAACAACCTAAATGTCCAATGACAGATGAATGGATAAAGAAGATGTGGTGCATATATGCAATGGAATAATACTCAGCCATAAAAGGGAACGAAATTGGGCCATTTGTAGAGATGTGGATGGACCTAGAGTCTGTCACACAGAGTGAAGTAAGCCAGAAAGAGGAAAACTAATATCGTATATTAACACGTATATGTGGAATCTAGAAAAATGGTACAGGTGAACCTTTTTGTAGGGCGGGAATAGAGACGTAGACATAGAGAATGGACGTGTGGACACAGGGTGGGAAGGGGAGGGCGGGACGAATTGGGAGATTAGATTTGACATAAATACACTACCATATGTAAAATAGCTAGCTAGTGGGAACCTGTTGTATAGCACAGGGAGCTCAGCTCAGTGCTCTGTGATGACCTAGCTGGGTGGGACGGGGGGTGCGTGGGAGGGAGGTCCAAGAGGGAGGGAATATATGTATACATATAGCTGATTCACTTCATTATACAGCAGAAACTAACACAACTTTGTAAAGCAATTATACTCCAATTAAAAAAAGAAAACAAAAGATGAGGAAACTGAGGCCTAGGGAAGTTAGGTAACTTGGCACAGGTCACAGAGGTAGTAAGTGGTAGCCCAGGGCTGCTCAAAATGTGGTCAACAGGCCGGGCTGCACTGGCCTCACGTGGGAGCTCGGGCAAAATGCAAATTCTCTGGCCTACACCAGCCTCACCAGCCTCACTGAATCAGAAACTCTAGGGGTGAGGCTCAGGAATCTGTGTTTTAACGAACTCTCCATGTAGCTCTGATGGACACTCAAGTTTAAGAATTTTAAGTATGCTGGCCGTATTTAAACTGAGGTATACGCATCTCCGAAGCCTTCTCCTTCCCTCCCTGTGTCTGCTCTCTCAGCGAAAAAAGGGAAGGATGTGGGAAAGGACCCCTCTGGCGTAGAAATACATCTGGGCAGTTTATGTTGGTGTCTCCCATCTGAGTGGCCTTGACCCGCGTTAACTCATTAATGCTCTTAACAGCTCTGCAAGGTGATGTCAGCCACCCTGGGTTCATGCTCTGGGCTCTCACCCACCTCTGGGACCTCTTGTTATCGATGTGGGTGATTTCCAAAACAGAGTCTTGGGTTTCATAGCTCTTCTGGGAACAGTTTGGCAACGGGAAAAGGTTGAGTTGTTTCAGTTACTTTAGAATGGCTGCTTTTGACAGACTTCTAAGAGAAAGGAAAGATGTTTCTCCAAGTCAGATTTAAGAATGTGCATTTGACTTTCTGGGGGAGCCTTTATTTCCTGAGAGAATTTCATCAGCAGGAAAGGCTGTGTTGGAAGCATAGAGTTGATTGTAGGGTCCTAGACCCCTTTCTACGGCAGTCCTTCCTAGAAGTGGACAACTCCTCCTAGCGGGGGTCTCTGAGATGTCCTCTGCCCTCTCCTTGCTCACCTACACACGTGTGCACACACGTGCATGTACAGGCACTCAGACATGCACACACGTTCACATGTGCACACACATACACACACGCCAGTGCACAGAGACATGCACATGTCTCCCCCCCGGCCACACACACATTCACCCACTGTGGATGGATTTCCCTAAGTAGATGCTATTTCTCATGAATAGTAGAGAGAAAGTCAGGCTCTTTCTCTCTTCCCCATCTGCCTAAAAAATAGCATTTACTGATTGTTTGGGGAATCCGGTGATATCACTGAAGGAAGCTGTTGGGCTTTCTGGCTACATTTTAAAGTTGGGAGGAAGGGTGAGTGTTTTTTCCTTGCTCTCTCAGGGGGCTGAGTAGAGAAAAGTTGTTCTTTCCCACGGGGCACCACCCAGAGTTTTGTACCTTCTTATGAAAGTGCAGAGAACCTGAGTTTCCTGGATCTGTCAGTACCCGTGAGGTCGCATTAGCAAGTCAGATGTCACTGGATTTTGCCCCAACCTGCATATCATAGGACTTCCAGCCCCCTCAGAGTCTCACCGTTGTTTCTGGAGGTATCCACGAAGGGGTGTCATGAGTACACAACCACTTTTTGGTGCTCTTTCGGCTACAACAAATAATGCCAAAAATGACCCACACTCAGATGTGGAGTCTGGTCCAGCTCAGATCCTCAGACATGCTCTGTATTGTCTCATCTCATGGTTTCATTGGTGCACAAGGTCCTTTGTGATACCCCTGTCCTTGTCCTGCCTTATTCCTTTTCCCTTATTCCCATACATTTTCTCGGTAGTGAGTTTCCTGTGGTTTCCAAATGCATCATGCTGATCTTGCTGCCCAGGATGGTGTTCTTAGGAGTGTCTGCTTGGGAAATTCCTTTCCCTGCTTTAAAGATCAGCCACCACCTCATCCAGGAAGGCTTCCCTGACCCACTGTCCCCTGTCCTCAGAGTGGACACTCCCTCTTCCAGGTGTGTGTGTCTGTGTAGGGCATTCACCCTGCAGCATTGCCTTTTATTATTTACACATTGTCACCCTGTGTCTGTAAGCTCAGGGTCCAGCTCAATGCCTGGCACATTGCTCATGCCACAGCTATGTTTGTTTGAATGAAACTGAAACCATCTTTACTTACATGAGCCCTGTGAGTGAGCCAGAGCAGAGATCATTGGCTCCATTTTGTAGATGAGGAAACCAAGTCTCAGAGAGTCTGAGTGATGAGCACTGGGTCTTGCAGCAGATGCATGATAGAGGCGGGTCTCAGGTGCCTCCCATCTGTAAAGGCAGAGTCCTCTGCTCTTGTTCCTGAGCTGGGCTGCTTCTTGGCCCCCCTGAACCCTTCCCTTCCCCAGCTGCATAAACTCAATTGTCTCCTTTTAAAAGTCATCAGGACCTTTTGGAAATCCATCAGCTTAAGAGAGATGAGAAAATGGTGAAAAGCACAGTCCATTATAAGCAGATTCTCTTTCTACCTCTGGGGTTTCATTCATTGCAAGGCATTTGCATGAAGAATGGCAGCTGTGTTCTCTGGAAGGCTGGATAATGCTGATGGATCACTGTGGGGTTTCAGTAAAAGGCCAGTCGGCTGTAGATGGCATAGAAAGGCTATTTACAGAAGCAGCAATAAAGATCTTGTTATAAGGTCACCAATAAGGTGGCCCTAAGAACTGTATTTAAATAAGGCTTCAGAGAGCCTGGATTTACCAGGTTTTGGGGAATGTGAATGCTACTTCTGGAGATGACCTTAAATCTCACTTAATAATGAATGTTGATGACTCCTTTGTAGGTTACTGCAAGTGTTAAATATCATTCCCGCTAAGGAATATCATCTCTCACCAAGACACCTGCAAGAGCCCCAGTTGCCCCTCTGGCCCCAAAGGCTTTACCCACACACCAGCCAGAGTGATCTCTGAAACCCAATTCTGAATTTACCTTACCCAGGCTTAAAGCCTTTGATGGCTTCCCATCCACCGTGCCTCTCAAAATGTGGTCTGTGGACAAGTGCCTGCTTGTTACCAATAAACCCTGAGAAAGGACACACATTGAGAGCAAGCATTTAGAAGCTCTTATAGTAACTGGCAGAATCATTTTATGTCTGTTAAATCTAAGAGTGAAAAAAATTGGGCTTGTATTTTCTGTCTTTTAATTTTTATGCTATTTTATAAAAGTGTCAGTCTGGGACACATTGGCAATAAATCGTTTGAGCAGCACTGGCCTGCAAGGCCTGAAAGTTCTGGCCCTGCCTGCCTCCCTAGAGGTCCTCTCACATCCTCCTTTGTGCTGCAGCCACAATGGCCTCCTCACGTTCATTCTCCTTCCACGTGGAGATTTACAGACGCTGTTCTCTCTGCTTGGAATGCTTCCTCCCTGCCTGTCTTCCCCATGGATTTAATTCCCACTTATTCTTCAGGTCTCAGCTCACTCATCAGTTTCCCAAAGAAGTCTTCTTTTTTTCTTTTTCCCTCCAGACTGGCTAGTTACATGCTCTCCTTGCACCTGGTTCTTCTTTATAATACAAAATCATCATCAAATAATTAATTGTATAACTTGTTTAAAGCCTATTTTCCGACTAGGATGTTGTTCCATGAGGAAAGGGGCTGTTCCTGCTTTGCAGACTGCCCTGTAATCTTGGGATAGTGCACAGTGCCAGGCACCTAGTATATGCTCAATAAAGTTACTGAGTGAGTGAATGCAGAATCAATGGGCAAATGTTCTTGGTACACATTGTTTATCTGATTATATTGGCTATAATTTTAAAACAAGAGAGCAGGTGCCTAAGAGTAGGCAGGTGAGAGAGGAGGGAATGCAGGTGATCTGTACATCACATGATTAGATCATCACCCCTGGAATAATTAGAATTTGCCTAAAATACTCATAATCCCTGAGTATAATAGAGAAATACAAAATGGAATCCTCCCTGGGCACATTAGCCATCAGTTGGGTTTCTTTACAACCCCAGGCTGAAATCTGATTGATAACAGTCAATCAGATGAGATCTCAGCTAAAAGAATTTCACTTTGGCTGGAGTGTAGAGTGGGACGAGGGAAGTGGCAAACAACATACCTGGAGAGATGACTGTGACCAACCTTTGTAAGCAATCACGAGGAGCTTGGGCTTTATTTTAATAGCACGAGGGAGCTGTGAAAGTTTAAGGGGTTTGGAGTAGAGAATGGAGAATGGGGGAAGGGCAAGAGGCTATAAATATTTTAATTAGGTCTCTGTTATTCATGGATCGATGGGTTAGTGTGTATATTACCCTCCTCTGAGCCAGGTACCTCCTCTGTGCAGGTGCTGGGGAGAGAGCAATCCACAAGACAGGGAAGAATCTTGAGGCAGGAGAGCAGTTAGGAGACTGTTACAGTAATCCTGTGAGGGAGCATAGCAGCTAGAACAGGAAGCTAGGATCATCCTGGTAGTGGTGGGATGGAAAGAGGCAGACAGACTAGGTAGAATTGACAGGAGTTGGTGATGGATTCGATGTGGAAGGTGAGGGAAAAGGAGTGAAGGATGGTGGGTGACTAGGTGCCTGGTCTGGAAAGCTGGGTGGATGATGGCGCCTTTCCCTGAGCTGCAGCTTCAGGCTGCTTGTGCTAGCTTAGAGTGGTCCAACCCAGCTTCAGATGTGCAGGCAGGGGTGGGTTGGAAAAGGACCTACGGGGCTTAGCCTGGGTTGTTTGCCTTCAGCCTAAGTGTACTGGTCTGCGGACATGCCAGCTGCAGGTGAATGGTTGCAGAAGAATATCCAGCTGTGAGGGGCTGGGGACTGTACAGGCCGGGAGCAGAACTAGGCTGATGGGGAATCTGCTGCCACAGTTCAAAGAATTTAGCTTTAGCCGTGTGTGCGTGTGTGTATGTGTGTTTAATCCATCATTTTCTTTATCTGCATCATGCTTCACTAAAGCTCTTGACTTAATCTAGCTTGACTTGTACAAATGTCACCATCTGACACTAGATCGTGTGCCTTTTCAATCAAAAAGAGTGGAAAGATTCCATTCAGAAACGGAAGTCCATGACTGAATGCCTTCGTGGTGTGTTAGGGCCAAACTCGAACTTGTAATCAGCCTTTGGGGTATCTTTTAAGTAAAAAGCTTGTTTGGATTAACAATAAAACAGACGTCATGCAGGAAAAGTTCTCACAGTTTCAGGGGCTTTACTCTGCCCTGAATCATTAAAGTAGACCCCGGGCAGACGGATGTGCTTTTGGAAGGACTCGGGGCACGTTGCCTCCGAGATGAGTGGTAAGAAGTTGTGGCTATAGTATTATCAGTCATCATCATCAAGCATTTTATTAATAGGCCTGACAGCACCAGGCAGACAGCACAAACATGTGGTTTAGTAGAAAGTGTATAAAGCAGGGAGTTAGAGCCTACAGCAGGATTTCTCAAAGTGTGGTCGGTGGTTTGTCCACATCAGACAGAATCCACTGGGGAAGGGAGCCAGGATTCTGAGTCCATTGGTCTGAGAAGGACCTAGGAAACTCCATTTTTAACCTTTTGCTCCCTAGGTGATTCTGATGCAGAATCACCTGATTTGAGAATCACACCTGTAAGCCCATGTTTTTTAATCATACAGACCTTTGGCTCCAGCTCTGCTACTTATTGGCTGTGTGCGTGACCCAGGGTCACTGCTTCCTTTCAGCCTCAAATGTGTCATCTGTAAAATGAGGATAGGAGCAGTGTCTACCCCATAGATGGGTGGTAGAGAGGATTCAATAAAATGCTCAGCGCAGAGCTTAGCGGGCAGTGGGTGCCCAGTAAATGGAAACCATTCAGCTCCTGCCAGGCTAGCCGACATAGGGCAGCTCCTCTGTCTTAATACAAGCTATAGAGTTTAATAGGCTATGCGTATGGTGGAGTGGTAGCATATGCATGCTTGATTTACAAAAACTTAACTGTTCATGCTCATTTTCCTCTCTTTTATGTAATTTAAAATTCTCCAAATTTATAGTTTACATGTATATTCTTTATAAACACTCTACCTAACTGCATGCATTGATCTCGGGCACTGTTTAGGATTGTATACGTAAGACCAAAGAGACTCTACTTTACAATTGATTTAAGGGATTTTCAAAGGCAGTCCTTGAGCACATGTGATTTTTGTCTTCTGAGCTAACTTTAGAACCTCACCCCCACGGAAGGTGTGACTCCACTATACTTAAGACACAATGATTGACTTATTTTTGTGCCTTGATTTTTTTTTTTTTTAATCTGCAAAATTGAAATCATCTCATGGGATGTTGGGTGGATACATGAGATCGCGGTTGTGAAAGGTACTTATTTCTTAAAAAGAAAAAGTTTTAAATTAGTCCAAAGTAGAACTGACAAAAATAGTCACCAGTGTGGTGGGATGGCCCTTTATGATCAACTCCCAGAAACTGATCTGGGGCATCTTTTGTCCCCTTCCCACAGCTGTGAATAGCATTTTTATTAGGCTGGTGTTCAAGGGGCCTTTCTCCTTTCCCCCAGCATCCCATGGAGGGGACTGAGGGGACACCCTTGTTTACAGCACTAGTGCCATTTCCCACGGTCCAAATAAGGTGTGGACGTTATTGTTGACCAGATCCTCTAATGTGCAGTTAAATGCCCACTTCTGTGGGCCTGCATTTACCCACTGTAAGGAAAGGAGAGACCCACCACTGGTTCTCCAAGCCATATTTTGAAGCATTTAGAAGCACCACCTTCAGTGAAATGATCTAGATTCTTTGCTTAAGAACTATCAAACCTTAGAATCTTAGAAAAGATTTTCTGTGACATACTGGAATGTGCTCCATAGCGTCCCTGATAAGAGGTTGTCCAGACCCTGCTTGGACAATTCCAGTGATGACAGGGAATCACTTGTCCTATTTTCGCCCAAGGTGGCCCACTTTCTTCTGAATATCTTTGACTATTGGATATTTTCTTTTCTTTATAATGTTTCATGAAACATTTAACTCCCAAGAGCTTCCATCCATTGGTACCTTAGAACCTATGTCCAGTCCCTCTTCTGCATGACAGCCTTTCATACATTTGAAGACTGTAGATACTTATCTTCTTGAGCATAAACAACTTTACTGCTGCTCCCACCCAGCATGTCTTCTGCCTGTTCTTTACATATGTGCAATGCACAGAAACAAAAGGAAGCTTTTCACAACGTCTTTCTCTCCAAGTGGTTTGTTTTCCAAGTGTTGGTGCCATTTTGCCCAACGGAATGGTTAGAAGTTAATAATGCTGCAACATCTGGGTCAGAGAGTACTTGCTGCAGCAGTGGGTCCTGGCATGTCTGTTTGATGAGAGGCAGTAGTGGTTATTTGTAGAGGTTGTATTTTTCTGTAGTGAACCTTACCTGTCCTTCTAGGTCTCTGCTGAGCTTACCTCCTCTGGAGGTCTCCTGTCATTCTGTCATGTCATCTGGCTTTGTGTCTGTGTAATTCACTGTGTAGGCATTCTTCCAGGTCCTGGGAAATCCCTTCAGGGGCTGAATCAAGCTGTTGTTTCAATTTTACATGCTGTTTTCATTCTCCATATGCTTCTCTCTTGACTCCCCTGCTAGATTATAAGCTCATTTAAGGTCAGGATTCTGGCTTGTACATATGAGTATTTGTAGTCCATTGATTTTCACATCCTTGGCGTTCAATGACTATGATATTGATTTGAAGAGGATTTGGTCTTCCCTTCAATACTAAATTCTTTTCCTTTGGAACCTCACCTGTTGCAGTGGTTTCTGTATGGAGTCCCTCGTTGTCCATATCAAACCGCAGACCCATGCGTCCCATTGTCACCTGAATCTCTCTATTTATACAACCCCCAGGGACCTCAGGTGCAACATATACCATATTAACTAAGTATCTTTTAAACCCTCACCTGGGCCACCCAAGCCTGTTCTTCATGGCAACATATCTTACTTCAACTAACAGCCAGCCCTTGACCACACCCATATAGTATATTCAGTTATTTATTGAGTTGAGGTAATCCAACTTTGGAAATGTCTGTGAAATCCATTCTCTCCTCTCCATCCCTGCAGTCATGCCTCCCTGGAGGCCCTCCCTGCTACCATAGAGCTGACATTGTTTGGAGAGACAGGCAATAAATCAAAAATCCTGAGCTTGGCCAACAAGGCCCTTGGCTCTCAAGCCCTAGTCCTTGTTCCCTGCTCCATCTTATACAGCATCTCTGCTAGTCATTCCCAAACACGCCATACTCATAAATGCTTCTTGGCCTTTGCACATGCTGAACTCTTTTTTTCATCTGTTAACTCCTACTTCTCCTTATAGGTTCAAGTGTCATCTCTTCTGTGGAGCCTTCCTTAACTTTCCCAAGGAGGTTAGTCACTCCTTCCGGATCTCCACAGCACTAACTTTTGCACTTCTATTATTGAACCTGTAAGGTTATGATTATGATTATTTGTTTACATGCCTATCTCTTCCACTGAGTGCTTCTTAACAAGCATTTTTAAAAATTAATTAATTAATTAATTTGGCTGCATCGGGTCTTAATTGAGGCATGCAGGATCTTCATTACGGCATGCAGGCTTCTCTCTAGTTGTGAAGCGCAGGCTCCAGAGCTCGTGGGCTCAGTACTTGTGGCATGTGGGCTTAGTTGCCCCATGGCATGTGGGATCTTAGTTCCCCGACCTGGGATCGAACCCACGTCCCCTGCATTGGAAGGTGGATTCTTAACCACTGGACCACCAGGGAAGTCCCCACTGAGTGCTTCTTGAAGGCAGGTACTCTGTGTTTTATTTATCTCCTCAGCCTCAGCACAGTATTGTGCTTTGCACAGAGAAGTCACCCAGTTCATTTAATAAAAATTATAGCCATTGTTTATTGACCTCTTAAGTGCTGTGCATTGTGACAAGAAGTTATTAACACGAGTTATCTCATTTTGTTTTCATAGCGGTCTTCTGAGGGAGACATTATTATGAAACCCATTTACACCTGAGGAAGCTGAGGCTTTACAATGTTAACGTGCCTAAGGTCACACAGCTGGTAATTAGGAGAGCCAGGGTTGACCGCTCATCTCTTGGACTCCAGAGCCCCTGTTCTTCACAAATGTGCCTCTTGCAATAGATATTTCTTGAATGCGTCAATGACAGAACTTTCCAGAAGTTATACATTTCCACGTTTCTATACCACTGGCTCACTTTTGCCAAGTGCTGCTTCTCTGGGTTCTAAGAAGATTCCAAATACATAAACATGGAATAGTATGGCCAATAGCGAATTAGGGCTGTGTTCACTGCAGGAGCTCTGAACATTCAGGTTTTCTTGGCATTATCTAGTTGGCTTTGGGGCAGGGAGAGTATACACCCCATCCCCTGCTCCTGCCTCTAAGGGGGCAAAGCCCTTCTTTCATCATGAGTTTGAGTCCATGCCTGATGCACTTGGAAGAGAGCACAGGAGCACAGAATGCTCAGTGGGCTGTCATTCGCTGGTGAGCAGAGAGCAGAGGTGGGATGGGAGGGGGTGGGGGTGAGAGGGGGGAGTGGAAGGGGCTGGGCTGGACTAGAGCCAGAAAATGGTATTAGGCAGCAGAGCTCACAGAAATGAATTCTGCTTTATTATATTGCATAATTATTTTATAAATGCAAGGTATTTCAGGATTGGAAGGGGTCTTAGAGGTTTTCTTGCTTCAGCTAAAGATAAGCCAAGAGAGGAGCTGTCTGTCTGTCTGCTTGGGCAAGACTGGATGGCAGTGCCAGGATAGGGTTACCACGGCTCCCACCAATTTATTTATTTACAGGGAGAAATTTAACTTCCAAGGGCACTAGCACTATCGTGTTGAGGCCAGTGCATTTTCTCCTGCGGAGTACACATGGCAAAGAGCACGGCCTTTGGGTTCCATCTAGCCTTGGCTGGATCCTGCCCTGCCATACACTGGTTGTGCAAGTTTGGCCCAGTCCAACAGCACGAGGAGAGAAGGCCTGCCTTGCAGGGCTTTCCCAGGGTCCCCATGAGCTAACATGTGCAGAGCACCCAGCACTGCTCCAACAGGAGGCTGTGCTCAAAGAGATTAGCTCTTCAGTTTGACAGTTTATGTGAAAAGCCAGGTGACCCTTGGAAGTGTGCTTGCTGAGATTAGAGTTCCCATTGAAAAATATATGCTTTTAATGGCTCCTCTTGTCAAGTTGTGACCAGCTGAGGCAGCTTGCTTCCACCTGGGAGTGTCCTTGCTAGTGGGACTGTAAAAATCCTTGGCTGTTGTCAAGGCAGTTTCCCGAAAATTGTTAGTGTTCTGGCGTGTAGCTGACACGTTCCTTTTCTTGGGCTTCCTTTGTTGTTAGTCACCATGAATTTGATGCCATCAATTTCTTTCTTTCTTTTTTTTTTTTTTTTTTTTTGCGGTACGCGGGCCTCTCACTGTTGTGGCCTCTCCCGTTGCGGGGCACAGGCT
>NC_041218.1:45659863-45717758 GCF_002837175.3 Physeter macrocephalus
CAGGCTCAGCGGCCATGGCTCACGGGCCCAGCCGCTCCGCGGCATGTGGGATCCTCCCGGACCGGGGCACGGACCCGTGTCCCCTGCATCGGCAGGCGGACTCTCAACCACTGCGCCACCAGGGAAACCCGATGCCATCAATTTCTGCTCTTGGTTTCTTAAAGTCATGCCTTTCCCCAAAACTCTTTGTGAACTCCATTTTTTTTATGATTCTTTTTTTTTTAAATTGAAGTATAGTTGATTTACAGTGTTGTCTTGTGAACTCTTAATAGTTTTGGAAATCCCGGGTTCAGTGGTTTTCAGACACAAGCATGGATCAGAATCATGTGGGGGAAGCCTGCTTAAAATGCAGATTCCTAGGATACCCTCCCCCCTAATTCTGATCCAGAAGGTCTGAGTGGACTTGGGAATGTGCATTTTATCAAGCTTCTTTTGTGATTCCAACACAGGAGGTAGGGTGATGACACACTGAGAAATATTTGCCCTACTCCCGTTAACAACATTTTTACCCACAGTCTTTTAATTCATGTGATATTTTTCAATCCATGGATTTATGGGAAAAATGGTAGTTTTGAGGAACAGGTATAAAGTACCTATCCTCACAGTGAGGTTGGTTAATGGCCCTAGATACTCATGTGACAATCAAAGAGAAACCTTAAAATCGAGATGGTCTTCACGATGCCTTCCTTCTAAGAGTATTCTCGGTTCAGCGAAATTGTCAACCTTCCCCTCTTCTGAAGTCCTATCGCATCTTGTCTGTTCCTCTTTCATGATGCCAACATCTTTTAAAGAATCTTTGCATTCTTCCTGTTTATTTGTGGGATGAAGGAATTTAGAGTCTCCTCGCTTTTGCAGAGTCCAAATCTTTAGCTTAGGTCTATTTGGTGGGAAGACACCCTTCCTGCGTGGACTGTCTTGCAGTGTTGGTATTCCATGGAATGCTCATTGGAAAACAGTGCCCCAGGCTGAGGGAGCCAGTGATTAGGTAGAAATAGTGAATACCCACAAAGGAAAAAGAACTAAAGTGGATTCCATTTTCCATGTTCAATGTCAGGGCTCACAGACACCTGCTGTCAGAATGCTGCTTCAGTGCAGGACTGGCCCAGGTCAGGGCAGTGGGTTCTGGAATATTGAGTGTGCTCTGGAGGCCAGCTTCCACGTGTGATTTTTGGCTACATGGCTGCATGGCCTTCAAGTGCACTGGAAGCTTTAAGAACTAGTCTGGGCTCTTGTCTTGTTTCTTGTTATCTAGCACTACTACTTGTGCCTACTGCCTCCGTGCTCCTGCCTGGGGCCCCATGTAACTACTTTTACATGTCCTTCTCCTTTCTCTTCCCCCATCTCTGCGTGAAGGAAAAACACAGCATTCATTCATTCATTCATTCATCCACAAATTGAGCGTGGAGGTGTTGCCTTTGCATCCTGCTTCTAGGTCTTTTCCTCCTACATTTCCATCGATGATCAGAATGTAGAAAGAGCTCTTGGAGAGCAGGAGCCTGATGTTATCTTGTTTTTGTAGAGGAAGTGAGTCTCATAGTAGCTTTTGTAAAATTTATCTCCTTGGAAACCCACTGACACGTAAATCCTCATCTTGAAGGCTTTTGAGACGTGCTTCATTCTACAGCCAGTTCAGAAACTCTTGTGGCTAAGTGTGCTTCCTGATCAGGAACACCGATATTTTCTTGTCCTCTTACTCAGGTCTGTATGTCCCAGATTTCAGCGTTTCTTTCTGGGAAGGAAGGTGATAAAGAAAACTAGCACTGATTTAGTCCTGAGAGTTCAGTAGACTTTCTTTCACAGCTACTCTCAAATGTAAATATCATTATCCCTTATATTTACATGGAGAGGAACTAAAACTTGGAGAAATGACTTCCCCCAGGAAAGAGGCAGGATTTGAACCCAGGCCTGCTGACTCTTACCTTCAGCTGTTGATTATTAGAAGGACTTTTCCAGGCCCCACTATCACCAACTCTCCCCCCAACCACAATGTTCTTGAAGACCCGACTCTCCTGCTGATCTGTGTGATGCAGGAGGGCTGTTTGGTTAATTTTTTGTTTGTTTGTTTTGTTTTTGTTTTTTTCCTTCCAGTTTTATTGAGGTATAATTGACATACAGTGTTTTGTTATTTCTGATGTGCAGTTTGAACGATTTTAAGTCCACCCAGAGCCAGTTCCCGTGACAGGTGGGTCAAGGAAAGTGTGACTCATTGAAAACCACAGATGATTTCCACATTCCATTTTAAACTAGTGTCATCAGCTTCCTCCCACTCAAAAACATCACCCCAAGTTGCTGATCTTTAAGGACTCAAAGGGCTAATCTGAGTGTTCCTTGTTCTCTCTGCCTTGTAAGTAGTCTGTGCACATCAACCCAGGAAGACAGGCACTGCCTGTGCCTGGAGCCGCCTCTTACAGCATTCATATGTAAAAAGCTATTTGTCTTGGAACCATTTCCCTAAAAAAAAATACATCATGCAGGTGTTCACCGTGCAAGAGTGTGTAGTGCCCGTGTGATCCAGGCAAGCCCAGCTCTCCCTCCTCCTAACTGTCCCCCCACCCCTTCCCACCCCAATCTGCCCAATAGACCATCTCTCCCTAGTTGTCCATTGGGAGTAACTCATTTGTATCAGGCACCCCAGGAAGTCAAGACTCTGGGTCATCCATCACCATCTCCTGGACACTCATCTCCATATGGCTCTTGTATCTTTTAATTGGACTAAATCTCTCTCTTCTCCCTGTTCCCTTAAACCTTCCACAGGGCCCTGTGGAACCCTCAGTATCTTATCAGTAAAATCCCCTGTGTCCTCAATCTTTTCTTTGAATGGCCACTTTACCTTTTTTGCTCCAATTTAAACTGGGCTGTCTTCTGAGGACATTGCTTCCATTGGCGCTTTTATTCTCCCATGCCCACCAGGCTCAGGGGCGTGTACGTGAACTTCTCACTCCTCAGGCCACTTCAGGCCGTTGTTCTTGCCTCCTCCTGAGAAGCCCCCAGGTCTTTAGAAGCTCCTGCCTCAGTTGGTACTGTCTACCACTCTTCCTCATTATAATCGTCTATAAACCCTCTCTAGTCATTCCTTGCAGACTTCTGTACCTGATTCACTACTCTTGTCATAGTTTTTGGTGGTTTTGAGATACCAAGTAGGTGATCCTCGATTTCTATTAATTTATTTCCTCACCTTGAATGATCTTGTCCTTTCTCAGCCACTCATTCCCTTGGGTATACCCCAGACTTTGTCACTACCAATCATTGTACTCTCCACCCCCAACCCATAATTCCATTAGCAATATCCCACTCGTTGACTGACCCTTTCCTTCCTTCCTGATCATTCCTTCTAGAAGCCCACCTCCAACAATTATTCAACCCCCTGGCAACTCCAAACTGTTGAACCTACTTTCTTTTCACTGGGCATTGCCCCTGTCAGATCATCAGTTTCCTTCTTACCCATCTCGTTTCCATGGGCCACCATTGTAATCACTCCTTTGCCTACCGTTTCTACTTACCCTCTGTTTTACTTGCCTAGCACAACCCCATAGCCAGGTAAGCCAGCAACCCTCCACCTGCCCTCTGGCAGCTGAATGTGGCTGAGAAGAACATATTACCAGGCTGACTGTCTTATTTAAAAATTTATGACCATGAGATGGACTTGGATGGTATTATGCTAAGTGAAATAAGTCAGAGAAAGACAAATACTGTATGATATCAGTTATATATGGAATCTACAAAATAAAACAAACTAGTGAGCATAACAAAAATGAAATAGACTCACAGATATAGAGGACAAACTAGTGGTTTACCAGTGAGGAGGGGGAAGGGGCAGGCAATAGGAGTAGGAGGTTAAGAAGTACAAACTACTATGTATGAAATAGATAAACTACAAGGATATATAGTACAACACAGGGAATGTAGCCACTATTTTATAATCACTATAAATGGAATATAACCTTTAAAAATTGTGAATCACTCTGCTGTATACCTGAAACATATAATATTATACAACAGTTATACCTCAGTAAGAAAAGTTCATGACCATGAATGAATCTCGTATTGGACGCTTGTACTTCCTGGCAAATCTTAATACCTTCTCCCACTGTGAGAGACAACTGTTTTATATACTCTCGTCTCTCCTCAAAGTTTTCACTCTATCTCCTCCTCATTCTCTACTGATGACCTTGCTTCTTATTTCCCTGAGAAAATAGAAGCAATCAGAAGAGAACTTCCACATGCTCCTTTTGCCACGTCTTCCACCCTCCTGCATCTGTACTCATAGACTCTGCGTTTATATCCCACACCTGCTGTTTCTCCCCACGTACTCTCTCCTGGTACAGCACGTGGACTGTGTCTAAGGCCAACATCTCCACTTGTGCAGTGGGCCCTATATCCTCTCACCTTCTCAGGAACTTTGCTCACAATCATTCTCCTCCATTTCTTCATCAATTTTTCTTTTTCCATGGGGTCATTCTCACCAGCATGCAAACATGCTGTAAAAGCTTCTGTCTTAAAAAGAAAGAAAGAAATCCTGTGTGAGCATAACATTCTCCTCCAGTGATTGCCCCATTTCTTGGATCTCCTTGGTAGAAAAATTTCTCAGCATAATTTTTATACATGCTGACTCAGTTTTCTCTTTTTTTCAATTGAAATATAGTTGACATATAGTATTATGTTTGCTTCAGGTGTACTACATAGTGATTTGACATTTGCATTCATTATGAAGTGATAACCACGGTAAGTCTGGTAACCATCTGTCCCCATACAAAGTTATTACAATATTATTGACCATTTTTCTTATGCTGTATATTGCATCCCCATGGCTTATTTATTTTATAGCTGGAGGTTTATACCTCTTAATCCCCTTCACCTAATTTCTACCATTCCTGACCTCCCTCCCTTCTGGCAACCTCATGTTTGTTCTCTGCATTTATGAGACTATTTTCATTTTGTTTGTTTGTTTTGTTTTTTAGATTCCATAGATAGTGAAATCATATGGTATTTGTCTTTCTCTGTCTTATTTCACTTAGCAAAATGCACTCTAGATACATCCATGTTGTCACAAATGGCAAGATTTCATTTTTTTGTTGGCTGAATAATATTCTGTTGTATATATATACCACATCTTCTTTATCCATTCATCTGTTGATGGACACTGAAGTTGCTCCCATATCTTGGCTGTTGTAAATAGTGCTGCAGTGAACATTGGGGTGCATATATCTTTTCAAATTAGTGTTTTTTGTTTTCTTTGGGTAAATACCCAGAAGTGAAATTGCTGGGTCATATGGTAGTTCTATTTATAATTTTTTTTTAAGTCAGATTTTCTTTTTCTTTTCTTTTCTTTTATTTATTTTTATTTTTGGCTGTGTCAGGTCTTCATTGCTGTGCGCGGGCTTTCTCTAGTTGCGGTGAGTGGGGGCTACTCTTTGTTGCGGTGCGTGGGCATCTCATTGCGGTGCGTGGGCATCTCATTGTGGTGGCTTCTCTTGTTGTGGAGCACGGGCTCTAGGTGCGTGGGCTTCAGTAGTTGTGGCTCGCAGACTCAGTAGTTGTGGCTCACGGGCTCTAGAGCGCAGGCTCAATAGTTGTGGCACACGGGCTTTGTTGCTCTGTGGCATGTGGGATCTTCTCAGACCAGGGCTCAAACCCATGTCCGCTGCATTGGCAGGCAGATTCTTAACCACTGTGTCACCAGGGCAGCCCTATTTATAATTTTTTGAGGAACCTCCTTATTGTTTTCCATAGTGCCTGCACCAAGTTACATTCTCACCAACAGTGCACGAGGGTTCCCTTTTCTTCTCATCCTTGCCAGTACTTGTTAGTTGTTGCCTTTTTGATGATAGCCATTCTGACAGGTATGAGGAGGTACCTTGTTGTGGTTTTGATTTGCATTTTCCTGATGATTGGTATATCGAGCATCTTTTCATGTGCCTGTTGGCCAGGTGGTCTTCTTTGGAAAAACGTCTCTTCAGGTTCTCTACTCATTTTTTAATCAAGTTTTTTTTTTTTTTTTTTTGATGTTGGGTGGTATGAATTCTTTGTATATTTTGGATTAACTCCTTATTGGATATATCATTTGCAAATACATTAAAGTCTTTAATCCATTTTGAGTTTATATTTGTATATGATGTGATAAAGTACTCCAGTTTGATTCTTTTGCATGTTGCAAAAGTTGAGTTTCCTCAACTTTTATTGAAGAGGAAACACCATTTATTGAAGAGGCTGTCTTTTCCCCATCATATACTCTTACCTCTTTTTGGAGATTAAAATAAAATTAATTTTTATTGAAGTATAGTTGCTTTACAATGTTGTGTTAGTTTCTTCCCTACAGCAAAGTGAATCAGTTATACGTTTACATATATCCCCTCTTTTTTAGATTTCCTTCCCATTTAGGTCACCACAGAGCACTGAGTAGAGTTCCCTGTGCTATCCCTGTGCTATAACTCTCATTAGTTATTTATTTTATACATAGTAGAGTATATATGTCAATCCCAGTCTCCCAATTCTCCTTTTTATAGATTAATTGACCCTATAAGCATGAGTTTGTTTCTGGGCTGTCTATTCTGTTCCATTGATCTGTGTCTGTTTCTGTGCCAGTACCATACTGTTTTGATTACTATAACTTTGTGGTAGAATTTGAAATCAGGGAGCATGAAATCAGGGAGCTAGTTTATGCTGCTGTAACAAACAGCTCTCACATTTTTATTTATTTATTTATTTATTTAACATCTTTATTGGAGTATAATTGCTTTACAATGGTGTGTTAGTTTCTGCTGTATAACAAAGTGAGTCAGCTATATGTATACATATATCCCCATATCCCCTCCCTCTCGCATCTCACTCCCACCCTCCCTAACCCACCCCTCTAGGTGGTCACAAAGCATCGCAGCTCTCACATTTAAGTGGCTTAAGACAAACAAATAGATAAACAAGTAGTCATGTTGCAAGTCCCTTCATGGGCTGGCAGAGGCCTAGTCCAGGGTCCAGGCTGAGAGCATTGTTGTCAGTCATGCAAAGGGAAAGAGAGATGACAGATTGCATACTGACTCAAAGGTTTCTACCTACAAGTGACACCTCTGCATACACTTGCTTGGCAGAAGCAAATCACACATACTTGCCTAGTTTAACAGGGTGGGGAATTGCAATCCTACTGTGTACTCGGAGGAGGGGAACACAAACATTTATGAATAGGTCTAATAACTGTCACATTTACACATACAGTTATAGCCCTCTGTGAACCCCTTCCTGGCCTCATTTTTCCCTGTCTCTAGAGACTATCACTATGCTTAATTTGGTGATATCTCATTGTGTTAATTTTTATTTCCCTGATTATTATTGAAGTTGAGCATCATTTTATATTTATTAACTATTTTGGTTTTCTCTTTTGTGAGTTGCCTGTTTATATAAACATATATAATTTTAAAAATTATATCATTTGTTGCTTTTATATTGATTTATTAGAGTTCTTTATGTATTTTGGATACTAGCACTCTGTTGGTTATTTGTTATAAATATATTCTACTCCATGGTTTGTATTACCCTTTATTTATGGAATCTATTGAAACACAGAAGTTTTTTTTGTTTGTTTTTTTGCGGTACGCGGGCCTCTCACTGCCGCAGCCTCTCCCGTTGCAGAGCACAGGCTCCGGATGCACAGGCTCAGCGGCCATGGCTCACGGGCCCAGCCGCTCCGTGGCATGTGGGATCTTCCCGGACCGGTACACGAACCTGTGTCCCCTGCATCGGCAGGCGGACTCTCAACCACTGTGCCACCAGGGAAGCCCTGAAACACAGAAGTTTTAAAACACTTTATTGTTTACTTTTTAATCTTTTGTTTTATGGTTTGTGATTTTTGCATCCTGCTTAAGAAATCTTTTCCTACCCTGAGGAAATAATACTTTATTTTGAAAGTTTTGCTTTTCAAATATAGGTCTTTATTCTACCTTGAGTTGAAAGTTGTACATGGTGTGAATTAGGACTTTATTTCTTCTCCAGTAAGGGTAATGAACAGTTCCAGCATCCACTAATTTATAATGCTTTTTCTCTTATATATCAAGTTTTCATATAGCAAATATTCCAGGACTCTTTATTCTGTTCCATTACTCTGTGTGTCTGCTCTGGGGCTAATTAAAACATTCTTAATGGCTTCATAATTAAGTGCTAATGTCTAATAGAATGAGAATTATCCTTCTTCCCACCTCTGTTCTGCAAGATTGCTTTGGCTATTTTTGGACCATTGTTCTGCCTTAAAAATTTTTACAACAAGCTTGTCAAGTTCCATGGAAAGCCTTGTTGGAATTTTGATTTATTTGTTTAACAACAGTTATATATCACTTATTATGTGCCAGGCACTGTTCTAAATGCTTTACGAATACTTATTCGGTTAAAACGTATACTTTTATTTGGAGAGAATTGACATCTTTATGCTGTTGAGTCTTCCCATTCATGAACATGGCAAAGATCTGGCCTTCTTTAATATCTTTTAATAACATTTTATAATTTTCTCCATAATGATCTTGATTGTTCAGCTAAATTTATTCCTTGGCACTTTGTAAATTTTTATTGCTCTTGTAGAGGATATCATCTCAAAAATTACACTTCCTAATTGTACATTGCTGGTGTAAAGGAAGCCAGTGCAAATAGATTCTTATTGTTAACCTTAAATCCAGCAACTTTGCTTAACTCTCTTGTTAATTCTAATTATTTGCCTGTGAATTCTCTTGGATTTCCTAGGTGAAAATTATAACCTCTGCTGGTTAGGACTCCTGGTTGAGCAGAAGTGATAACGGGCATCTTTGCTTCATTCCTGACTTTAAAGAGAATCTTTCTCATTTTTCACCACTAAGGAGAAGTTTTCTGTAGTTGTCTGGTAGGTTCTTTTTATCAGATTAAGGAAGTATCCTTATAATTTTAGTTTGCTGAGAGATTTTTGTTTTGTTTTGTTTTGTTTTGAATTTTATTTTTTAACATAGAATTTTTTCTGGTGTATGGTTCTAAATATTTTAACTTATGCTTAGATTTGTATAAGCACTGCCAGTGAGTTTATAGAACAGTTCTCTATCATCCCAAATACCTCCCTCATGCTATTCTTCAAACCTTCTCTCCAGCTCTAACGTCTGGCAACCACTAATCTCTTCTCTGTCACTATAATTTTATTCTTTTCAAGAATGACACATGATTGGAATCTTACAGTATGTAACCTTTGAGACTTTTTTCATTTGGCCTAATGCCTGTGAGATTCATCCAAGTTGCAAATATCAGAAATTTGTTGTGTGGCTGAGCAGTAACCCATTGCGAGGAGGTACCACAGTCTGTTTGTCTGTTTACTCACTGAAGGGCATATGGGTTGTTCCTGGGTTTTGATGATTATGAGTAGAGCTGCCATAAACATTTGCATACAGGTTTTTGTGTGGCCTAAATTTTCATTTCTTTAGATAAATACTTAAGTGTATGTGTAACTTTGTAAGGAAGTGCCAAGTTATTTTCCAGAGTGGCTCTACCAGTTTGCATTCTCACCACGTTTGAGAGTTTCAGTTGCTCTGCACTTTCACTAGCACTTCATATTGTCAAAGTTTTTTATTTTACATCTTATTTGTCCTAAGAAGTGTGTAGTGATATCTCATAGTGGTTTTAATTTGTACTTCTCTAATGGCTAATCATGTTGATCATCTTTTTATGTGCTTTTTAAGCCTACTGTATATATTTTTTGGTGAAGTGGCTATGTTTTTGCCCAGTTTTTAATTGTGTTGTTTCTTTTCCTACTATTGGGTTTTTAAAAATTATGGTAAAATTTACATAACATAAAATTTACCATTTTAACCATTTTTAAGTTTATAACTTATTGGCATTAAGTACATTCCCAATGTTGTACAACCATCACCACCATCTATTTCCAGAACTCTTTCAACAGCCCAAACAGAAATTGTACCCATTATATAATAACTCCCCATTCCCTGCTCCCTCCACTCCCTGGTAACCTCTATTCTGCTCTCTATCTCTATGAATTTGCCCATTCTGGGTACCTCATATAAGTAGAATCATACAACATTTGTCCTTTTGTATCTGGCTTATATTACTTAGCATAATGCTTTCAAGGTATATACATGTTGTAGCATGTATCAATATCAGAATTCCATTCCTTTTTATGAATGAAAAATGTTCCACTATATGGGTATACTACATTTTGTTTATTTATTCATCTGTTGATGGACATTTGGGTTGTTTCCATTTTTTGGCTATTGTAAATAATGCTACTATGAACATTGGTATACAAGTATCACTTTGAATCCTGGCTTTCAGTTCTTTTGGGTATATACCTAGGAGTGGAATTGCTGGATCATCATTTTTGTTTTGTTTTTGTTCTTTTATTCATTAAAAAAAATTGAAGTATAGTTGATTACAATGTTGTGTTAATTTCTGCTGTACAGCAAAGTGACTCGGTTATACATATATATATATGTATATACACACACACATTCTTTTTTTTTTTTTTTTTTTTTTTTTTGTGGTACACGGGCATCTCACTGTTGTGGCCTCTCCCGTTGCGGAGCACAGGCTCCGGACGCGCAGGCTCAGTGGCCATGGCTCACGGGCCTAGCCGCTCCGCGGCATGTGGGATCTTCCCAGACCGGGGCACGTACCCGTATCCCCTGCATCGGCAGGCAGACTCTCAGCCACTGCTCCACCAGGGAAGCCCCACACATTCTTTTTTATATTCTTTTTTCCATTATGGTTTATCTCAGGATATTGAATATAGTTTCCTGTGCTATACAGTAGGACCTTGTTGTTTATTCTATTCTTTTATTCATGAATAAGTATTCTTTGATTTTTTTCAGACTCTTCCTACATCTATGGATATGATATTTTTGTTTTCTTCTGTAATTTCTTAGTATGCTAAATTATAACATTAATAGATTCTCTAATATTATTCTTACACCTCTGTGATAAGCAGAATTTGTTTAAACTGTATTATAAAAAACAGTTTTGGGGCTTCCCTGGTGGCGCAGTGGTTGGGAGTCCGCCTGCCGATGCAGGGGACGCGGGTTCGTGCCGCGGTCTGGGAGGATCCCGCATGCCGCGGAGCGGCTGGGCCCGTGAGCCATGGCCGCTGGGCCTGCGCGTCCGGAGCCTGTGCTCCGCAACGGGAGGGGCCGCAGCAGTGAGAGGCCCGTGTACCACAAAAAAAAAAACAAAAAAAAAACCAAAAAGACAAAAACAGTTTTGCTTTCAGTTTACTAACTGGTGTTTTTTTTACTATTATTTCACCTATGTGCATGTTTTTGTTAGTAACATGAAAATATTAAACTTTCCCATACTCTTTCAATGTGTTTCTCTTTTAAATAATTATCCCCACACGCTGGCTTTAAGATTTACTTTGCCCCTGTGAAAAGATAAGCTGGTCTTCCTACTTTATAAAAATTGGACTCTAAGTGTAATGGAAGAGTGCTAAACTAGAAGAGAGAACTGTTAGTGGTCACTAGACCCTTTTTCTAGGAGTTACATAAAAGCTTCTTCCAGCATCAGTTTGCAGGTTACTCACTAGTCTCTTCCCTCCTGGGCTGTGTGCAAGGTGTGGAACCTGGGAGCCTGGAGTCCTGGATCTTCTTGCCTGGTTCCTAACTAGCTGTGTGCTGGGTCAGTGTCAGTGACTCAAGCAGAGAATGGATGGGCCAGCTTCATGGAAGATGGGCGTGACTGTGTTCAGTGATGTCTAAAATGTCATCTCGTGAATGCTGTTGAGCCAGGAAGGACCAGCTCAGTGATTTCGAGCAGGTCATGCTGGCTCCCTAAGCTTCAGTGTTCAGAGGGAGTCTCCATGGTTCTAGAGGTTTTTAAGGCCATCATGCTGTTTAGCCTACCTTGGGGATTCTTGGGCTCCACTGTCTGGGAAGGAAGCTGGGTGGGCCTTAGGGCATCTGGAAGGGGCTGTTAATGAGGCACCAACAGGAGCAGAGCTGAAAGCAGCCTCAGAACTGTGAAGCGTTTTAATTGGCATCTTCCACGGAATAGGAAATTAAGTGCTCAAATTTCCTACCTGTGCTCTTTCTCCCTTGGCCCCTGTCATGCTGGCTGGAGCCCAGACAGAACTGAGTTGCTGCTTGGGGACCATCACTATGGTTTTTAGGGGCTCCCAGGGAGGCCTGTGCAGAGTCTGAGTTCTCCCTTCAAGGTGGACGCCTACTGCCTTGAGAGCCACTGGGGAGGGCCTGGACGCTTCCATTTAGCAACAGTTTCCCTCCCAGGACCTGGCAGGCCTACAGAGGAACGTACTTCTTGCCTATGCTGGAGAGGCTTCTGAGCTGTGGCCCCTTCAGCTCCCCCTTCCTTCCAACCTCCTTTGTTCTTAAGCTTGGACTTCAGAAAGTTGTCTGGTAAGGGATACCCCCTAAGACCATTCACTCACTGCCTCCACCTACAATTGAAAAAGTGATTCTGATGCAAAAAGTTGTGACTCTAGCCTAGATAATCTAGCTCTGATCATCTATGGTTGTGCTTAGAACAACTTTGTATCAGGGCTGGACCTGCTTTTAGTTGCACAAGATGCAAGCCCCAGCTGTGCCATAGCTAGCTGTGTGATCTTGGGCAGCTCACTTCCCCTCTCTGGGCCTTGTATTCTTTCAATGCAGAAGGAAAGTTTTGAGGTAGATTATTGATGGTCAACATTTTTTCCAGCTGAGATGGTCTTGAGGTCTATGACTCCATCTCTGCCAGTTGAACTGTGAAGATATGGAAATGCTTGGAGTTATCCTAAGGAAGGTATAGACATCTGGGGGAAAGAGCAAGGGCTTTGCAGTCAGACATACATAGGGTCAAATCTCCACCTACCAGCAAGGTGGTGGTTATCTAGTAGAACCATTGCTGACTCATATGAGCCTTTGTGCAGATTAGAAAAAGATTTCTGAAGTCACTTTCTGCTGGAATTTTTCATGACAAATATATAAATCTACAGTGACTATGATGTGACTTGTGCTTCCTAGAGTTGTGCAGTGCCCAACCTGGCCAGCTGTACACAACAGCTGTCTGTGTCCTTGGGCAAGTTACTCAACCTCTTTGGAACTCTGTTTGTTCATCTGGAAAAAGAAGATACGATGTCTATCTCACAGGGTAGTGGTGAGGATAGAATTGTGTGTAAAAAGCCCTGGACTCGTATAGAGTAGTTGCTTTGGAAATATAAATTTCCCTTTTCTTTTTCGAGGAATTGTCTTCCTGGTATGTAGTCTTCAGGGCCCAAAGCACCACCTCCTCCCAAAAGAGCAGCAGGTGGTGGCTTAGTGTTTCCAAGGTGGGTTTGGAGCTTGGAATCACATTCTGTCAGTTGGCCTCAGCTTCCGCTGCTGTCTTGGGAGTTCATTCCAAGATGCCTTGGAATGTTGCCTTGGTTTGCCCCCAGTGGCAGGGCAATTACCTGGGGCATAGAGTGTCATCACTATTGCGAGGCAGTGGGGTGGCTCAGGAGAGCCGGGCCACAAAGGAAGAGTGGCATAGACTGCAAGGAGTTCTTGCCTGGCCTGGGGATACCCTGGAGAGCTCTCTACATGGGCAGGGCAAGCAGAGACACACAGGCAGTTCATGCCTCGTCCTGCTCCTCCCGGCGGGTAGGGCAGAAGCACTGGTCACCCACTGAGTCAGAGGAGCTGGGGTGGAGGCTGCTGTGGCCCCTGGTTGGAGTCATGGAGCTCTACTAACACAGAGGTGTTGGTAAGAGGACTGGCTCTGGTGTTAATTCCTCCTGCCTTTGAGTTTCAGGACTGCTACTTTTGTCCCCGCCCCCCTCCCAATTGATATGAATCGTAGGGCCTTTGAGAGGTAATTAGGTCACGAGAGTGTAGCCCCTGTGATGGAATTAGTGTCGTTATATGAAGAGGAAGAGAGCTAGCCCTCCTTTCCCCACCCTTGTCTCTCATCCACGCAAGGATACAAAAAGAAGGCGGGTGCCCTTGGACAAATTTCTTAACCTTTCTGAGCTTCAATTGCTTCACTTATAAGATGTAAATAATTATTATTCCCACCTCTAGAGAGTTCAGACCCTTTAGTATAATATTCAAGGACCGTCAGGACCCAGCCCCAACCTACCTTTTCAGTATCATTCCTGGTACCTTGCACTCTGGCCATCTGAGATGCTCTCCCATTTCCCAAACACACAATCCCCATGCACTCTCCATGCCTTTCCTTATTTTTTCCCTCTGCAGGAAATACAGTGTTTGTCTCTTCTGGGCCTGGTGAAATCCTCCTTGTTCTTCAAAGCCCTGTTCTCTGAAGGTTCTCTAGTCCTTTCCCTTATCAGTTATCTATTGCTGAGTAACAAATTACCCTGCAGCTTAGTAGCTGAAAGCAACAATGAACACATATCATTTCACACAGTTCTGTGGGTCAAGAATCTAGAATCAGATTGGCTAGGTGGGTTTTGGCTCAGGGTCTCTCATGAAGTCACATTCAAGGTGTCAGCTGGGCCTGCATTCATCTGAAGCCTTGACTAGGCCTGGAGGACCTGCTTCCATATGGCCACTCACATGACTGGCAAGTTGACGTTGGCTTTTGGTGGGAGGCCTCAGCTCTTCACCATGTGGACCCCTCCACAGGGCTGCTTGAGTGTCTTCACAGCATGGCTGCCTGGTTTCCCCAGAGAAGGGATCCAAGAGAGAGCAAGGTGTGAGTAGCAATGTTTCTATGACCAGGACTTGGAAGTCATACACCATCCCTACCCCAGTATTTTGTTGGTCCCTGGGTTACTACTGACTCAGTGTGAGAAGGGAGCACACAAGGGTGTGAGCATTAGGAGGTGAGGCTCACTGGAAGCCCTCTTAGAGGCCGATATCACGTTTCCCCAATAGAGTTAAGTGTTCTGGTGTTCAGCCACATGCATTTATTTACAGGGTCTTCCTGTGCTATACAGTAGATACTTGTGTGCTAGCTTTTATTTGTTGGATGCATTTGATCTGTTCAGCCTGCAGGCAGCTGGTAACGATGCGGTGATTTATGGTGCTGGATGTAACAGTGCTGGCAGTGCATGTCTGAGCAATGTTTAGGGTGTGTGTGTGTGTGTGTGTGTGTGTGTGTGTGTATGTGTGTGGTGTGTGGTGTGTGTGCTCGTACTCATGCCCGGGCACATTGGCTCTGATGAGCTCAACTTACTGCGAGGTGTTTGGAGAGAAATGGAGCAGCTCTGGTTAGTCGTGGCTGTGTGGTTGACTCGTACCCCGGATCTGAGGACCTCCTTGTTTGTTTCAGGCTTTGCGCTCTGCTGGTGGCTTGGCCAGGGTGGGCAGTGATCTTCTAGGTCAGCTGTTCTATTTAATACCTGTGGAGGGGGGTGAGTTTCCCTTGCCCTCTCTGCTTGGACCCTCCTTCTCACATGCACACCCTCTCAGCATCTATCCTCAAGTAGGTTTCAAAGTCATGCTGGTAACTGTTCTTTCTCAACAGCATGGCTGAAAGAAACCAAGGGAATTGGACATTGAATTCAATAGTGTGCATTTTCAAAACCACCCAGGGGCTTGTCAGGGAGCTCTTAGAAAGTGTGCTTGGCTGTTCCTTTTCAAGGTGGGTTACGTCCTTCAACACCTTGCTTCTGGACCAGTACCATCAGCACCACCTGGGAGCTCGTTTGAGATGAAGAATCGCAGGCCCCACCCGAAACCAACTGAGACAGAATCTGCAGTTTAACAAGATCCCCAAGTGGTTTTCATGCATGGGGAAGTCTGAGATTCAGTGTTTTGGAAGGCAGCCTTCTGGAAAATTCAGTCCCTTTGGATGGCTCCTGTATGTACAATGCAGAAGTAGGTTCCCAGGTGCCCTGTTGTATCTCCTGAGAATCAAGCAAAAAAGAGGCTTGGCTGAGGAGGTGGAGGTTTGGCTTCGCCTGGAGATCATTGTGGACGTGAGTGTTAACCAGTGGGTTGCTGAGGCTTATTTAAAATAAAAACATCTCTCTTTTCTTTTGGCAACGATTTAAGTGATTTTACTTTTGTGGGTAAAGGGCTTGGGATATTTTTGTCAAATGAGGAGTGAATGGGGCTTGTCACTCTGGAGAAGAGGGCGCTCAAAGGGCTGAGGCCATGATCGTTGTCATCAAATGTTGGAAGGACCCTGAGGAGGAATGGGAATCAGGCTTGTTCTGTGAGTGCAGAAGCAAGACCTTCAGAAGGATTCCATAACCATGCAGATGACCTTGCTAAGGTTGCAGAACTAATTAGAGGTGAAGGGGGGCCTATCCCCACAGGGGCTGAGCTGCCATCTGTAGGGGCAGTCCAGGCATGAGCTGGACCTGCCCTTGTTTGGGACGTTGCAGGGGGTCTAAGCAGGACATGTGGAGCTGGACCAGTTCCAGTCCTGTGAACTGTCGAGAAAAGAAAAGGGCTCACAGAACTGGGTTCAGTTCCAGCTTTCCCATTTACTAGACCTGATTTGGGCAAGTTATTTAACTTTTCTAAGCCTCCGTTTCCTTATCTGAAAATGGGAATAATCATACTCACCTCATGGGATGGTGTGAAATTTAAATAAAAATTATGGGTATAAAAAATTATGGGTGTAAAGTTCTTGCCAGTGCCTGGCATGAAGTAAGGCTTAATACCTTACAGTGTTTTTCCTTCCTCTTCTCTGTACTTATTTCCTTTGCCTTATTTGGGTTGGACTTAATTACTTAACAGTTTGAACAGCTGGCTTGATATTGGATTTTAATCTTGTTCATTTCTGATTCTTGTTAACTGCTAGTGGTCCTGGTTTGCTCAACTGGGGTGTTTTAATGAGGCCAGAGTAGTAAGGTGGCCCTGTATGGGCACGGCTTTGGTCACTCAGGTATCACCCTTGTGGGGGCCAGCAGTCCTGCAACCTGGGGTCTGTGGTTGTCACCAGGGCATCAGCCAGGAGGGCTGGACAGAGCCCCACAGGCTGTTACCATTGGGAAGCAGCCGGTGCATGTCGGGTGGTGGTGCTTTGGAGTGACTGCTGACTCTGGACTGGTGTACCAGCACCTGAATTTAGAGCATGTTTAGACATATCTGCTCTCGGATAAATTCATGTGTCCATCCGCAGATGCAACACTTTTGTAGATGGGAATAGGAAAGAAGGCAGAGTTGCAGTGAGAGGCATTTTATAATGTATCAAGAGACGAGAGAGCTCTTTTCTCTGCTTTTTACTACCCCCTCCCTCAATTAAAAGCTTTTCTTGCCTGAGAAAGGGAGAGATTTAGGGTATGGTTGGTCCATCTCAGTCTGCTCCCAGGCCTTGAATGTACCACACTTCTCCCCTCTCCCTGGAACAGATCCCATCATCCTCTCCACCTCCCTGGCTCTCACCTGCCCCGGGTCTCCTAGAAGCCTTCTGTTCTCCTCACTCCAGACTACCACAGTCTCTACCTTCTGTGAACAAGGACCCTTCATTTGGCATTCAGCAGAGTTTACATCATGTCATGTATTAATATTATGTTTCCCCAGCTTGGCCTCGGGCTTCCTGAGGTCAGGACCTGGTAGCTTGGCCAGGTGGTTTCTGCAGAAATACCAGGTACCGTAATAAATTTGTATTGCAATAAATCCAGTAATCTGTGTCAGGAAGCTCAGTGCCAGGCCTCTGGTCTTAGTGGACTCCTGCCCACCCAAGGACCAGTTGTATCCATCCTTGAGTCCAGCAAGACATGGGGAGGAAGGGGCTCAGGAAGTGAGTGCTCAGTAGAGGTTAATAGATTGTTTGATCTGAGTTACTGGAAGCCATGGAAAGTCAGTCTGAAACCTGGCAACTTGGAAAGAGAGGCCAGGGAAAGGGAGCCAGGAAGTGATTGAAAAACGTAAAATTCACTTTTATTAATATCCCACTTTGTTACATAAAGGATTGGTGTACAGAGCAAAATAGAAATAAAGTATAATTTGTGGAATGAGGTTGGATATAAATAAATAAACAAATGTATACAATTAGGACCAGGGAAGAAAGAAATATATTACATGAGCTTTTTCATATGACCCCAATTCCTTCAAATTAATTTTTAAAAAAACATAAAGGGCAATCTGTTTCCCAAGCTGTCTTCTCAGGTTGGCAAAGACTTATTTGATTTTCCTCTCTGTCTGTATTTCATCGCACCCTGGGTTGAATGAGCTGGCGAACTACTCTGCCCTCTGGCAGGCAAGCCTTGCCCTCTGCAAGGATTTGCCCATTACTCCAGGAGAGAAGGGCCTGGAAGGTGCACCATCCCTTCTACTCTTAAATTATCAGCACTGATGAGTCATCACTACAAATAGGTTTTGTTTTCTTTTGTGCAAGAGCCTGATTCGGAGTTGATTTGACAGGCAAATGGGCCCAAAAGGTATAATGAGGCAACGCCAAGCATTTCTGAATAAAGAAGTGGAGAAAGGAACAGGCTGAGGGGTGGCGAGGTGTTTTATGTCTCTGGGGCACACAGTCCAGTTGGACTGCAGAGCTCTGTTCTGTTTATGGAGCAGGAGAACAGTGTGCCTCCCTCTGTGGTGCTTCTGACCTGAGGCTCAGTGGAGGGGAGGCAAGGGGTTCTCCTGCCAGGGCTGGGTTTCTTGGCAGTAAGGCTTGTCAAACAGTACTGATACTCACATGCTAAAAGTGTGATGGGTAGCATGCAGGTTAAGAGCACTGGCTCTGGAATAAGGTGCTACTGGATTCAGTTTCCACATCTGCCACTCGCTAGTTGTTTCATCACAGGGAATTTACTTAAGTTCTCAAAGACTCAGTTTCCATATCTGGAAGATAGAGAAATAATAGTGATAACCTCAGAGAGTTGCTGTGAAGATAAAATTAGGTAATGAACGAGCAGTGCTTAGTCTGGTCCTTAGTTATATAGCATCTCTCATTTTAAGCAAGTCAAGTAATATACTTTTATATAAGTATTTAATTAATTCAGTTATCTCTGTGAATTGTCCATGTTTTTGGCCCTATTATTTTATGGTCTGTGCAACCTGGCGGAGATTTTCCCACATACCCATCCTACCTTCCCCCTCCAGCCTCTCCCCATCCCGCCCATGACAGGCTTTGGTAATGTATCACAGACACATCTTGCTAAACTCCGACTCAGCATCAGAAGGCTTCCTAACACAGTACTCTGCTCGGCCATTGCCAATCAGAGTTGTATATGTTTATGTTTAAAACATATCCTGGGGTTGTCAAGCATCAATATTTATCAATCCCAATGGGGGCAAAGGAAACTAAGCCCTTTACTTTTACCCTTGACAAAACACTACGAGGGAGTTAAAGAGATGGGGTACATTCCCTTCTCTGAGAATGCTGGACTTGGAGCCGGAAGAAATGGATGATATTTCCAACTCTGATGCTTGGCCTTGGTCTCATCTTGGACAAGCCACTTGATCTCTTGGAATGTCAGTTTCTTCCCCTGTTAAGAGAACAGGTCTTGCCTCCTGGGGGCTGGTTTTATGAGTTGTACTGTTTTCACGCGAAGATGAATTTGATTCTAGTTCCTATTCCCTTGTTACTGTTTTCTAACTGTGGAAGATTTCATAGGGTTAGGGAGACACCTGGTAGCTGGGGTTCTTGCAGGAATGTGGCAATGAAGCTCGTCTCTTTGTAACTAGATTCTTCCTCTTCTGGATCTTCTTATTGTGAGTCCTGGCCCCTGTGACCCTCTCACAGAAGGGCCCCTCCCTGCTGACCACCTCCTGGTCTTGTGCCAGGTACGAAATCCCCAGGCAGGTGACCTCCCCCAATCTCTGTAGGCTGGTACATGGCTCTCACTGGGGCTAGAGCCATGGGGTAGAGGGTCAGGACTTAGTGTGACTTTTCTTTAGGGGTAGCTCTCGCTGGAGCACAGCTCTTATCTGCCTCCCTTTCTTGGAAGGCAAAGAGGCTAAATGGAAAGAACCTGGGCTTTGGAGCCAGGCATACCTTGATCGGGAATTCTGACACACAACTTCGTGGTCTTGGAAAAGTTACCCGACTTTTCTGAGTTCCAATGCCCCATCTATCAAATGGGAATGACAGTCTTACTCAGTGTGAAGGCAGGGACCATGACTGATTGTTCAGGGCTTTATCTGCAATTTAGTCAATGCTTTATAAGTATTCCTGAAGGACAGAATGGATACTTTAAAAAAAAATTTATTGGGCTTCCCTGGTGGCACAGTGGTTAAGAATCCGCCTGCCAATGCAGGGGACACGGGTTCGATCCCTGGCCCGGGAAGATCCCACATGCCACGAAGCAACTAAGCCCGTGCGCCACAACTACTGAGCCTGCGCTCTAGAGCCTGCGAGCCACAACTACTGAAGCCCGCACGCCTAGAGCCCATGCTCCCCAACAAGAGAAGCCACCTCAATGAGAAGCCCGTGCACCTCAATGAAGAGTAGCCCCCTCTCGCCGCAACTAGAGAATGCCAGTGCACAGCAACGAAGACCCAACACAGCCAAAAATAAAAACAAATAAATAAATACATTTCTTTTTAAAAAAATTATTAATTTATTTATTTGGATGTGCCAGGTCTTAGTTGTGGCATGTGGGACCTTCGTTGCTGTGTGCGGGATCTTCATTGTGGCATGTGGGATCTTTAGTTGCAGCATGCGGGATCTAGTTCCCTGACCAGAGATCGACCCCGGGCCCCCTGCAATGGGAGCGCAGACTCTTAGCCACTGGACCACCAGCGAGTCCCCAGAACGAATACTTACAGAACATTTAAATGCTCGGTGGGTGTTAATGTCCTTGTACCATCTTCTTATTCTGCTTCCAGTTCTTGGCCCCCATCGCACTCTGCATGGTAGGAGGTTGGTCGTGGATTCAATACTGTGTGCCAGGCATTTAGGCATTAGGGATATAGTAGCTTTTTCGTTGGCAGAGAATCTGTGCTTGTGTGGGGATTAGACTGTAGTGGAAGGAAAACGCAGTAAACCCAGTGAATGAAGAACAGAGCATATGAGAAGGTGATAAGTGCTTCCAGGAGGGATCGTGCAGGGAAGGAGGATGAGACAGAGGGAGAAGGGGAGTCGGGAGGTGCGATCTTAATAAGGTGGTCATGAAACGCCTTAATTAGAAGGTGACAGCTAGGTAAGCTGTCACTCGATCTTGGACGGAGTCTCTTTCTCCCCAGTATTCCATTCGGTTTTCCTTGCTTGGGTCTTTGCAAGTGGAAGGCAAGTTGAGGTGAGGCCAAGCATCTGTGAGCAATGCCGAGCTTCACCTTCTACAGAAACTAGGAGGGTGCCTGGAACCTCATTCCAGCACTCTCTTCTCTGAAGTCCCTTGTGTGTGGTTTTCCAGCCAGCAGGCTTCCCAGAGGACCTCACCTGGAGAGGGTCCCTGGCAAGCCCCAGAGCTCGTGGCAGAACAGCAGCCAGCCAGGCAGATTTCCTTGCAGGAAGCAAGCGTCTCCTGTGGAACAGCTTTCTCATTGTGTGTTTGCCCTGGCACCCAGCACCCCAGCTGCATTTATGCTCACCCAGGTGCCAGGGTTTTCAAAACCAGGGTGGCAGTGTTTTTGGTGCTAGTTTTGGTTACAAAGCAGTGTGTACCTGCCCATGCCACCACTATGACTGTTTGGACCACCCTCCCCATCTTTTTCTGATGGCCTGGAATGTTTGTGACTCAGTTGGGGTTGGATGCTCATTGCTCTGAGTTAACTTCCTTTCTCACCATCCTGTCTCACCTGCCTCTCCCCACTGGTTTCCTTTGGAGAATCTTTAAGATTTTGTTTCTGGCCAATTTTCTGGGGGGAAAACATAAAGCAAACATACCAAGGGCACACTTCATTTAGAATGCTGCTTCTCAAACATTAAGCAGTTGTTTAAATTCTAGAATCTTGTCTTCCCTTGCAGGATTCCATTTCAGTGGGTCTGGAATGGGACCAAGGAATCTGTATCATATCATCATCATCATTATCTTAAAGTCAGTTCCCTAGCTGAACACACTTGGATAAACCCATATTGAGAGACATAGTTTACCTCCCTAACTTGCTTGTATGTCAGAGCTGAATGAAATCGGCTGTTGCAGTCCTCCCAGAATTTAGCCCAATGTTGAGCTCCCAGGTGGCTCTCAGTACACATGTACTGAAGGTTAGAGGCAATGTGAGGTGAATCCTTTTATAAAGAACCCTTCACAATGTGAAGAGTTGCCCACTAATTGATCTCCATAGTTATGTTTGCAGTCTTAACTGTTGAATTTTTCATAAAGCAGTGGCATGTCTCTGTTCAGGATTTTAATGACAAAACAATAGCATCCTGAAAAGAAGAACTGAATAGGGGTAATTATTTTTGAAGGCATCTTCCTCCCTGAATGTTGCTTTGATAAAGGTGTCTGAAGTTACACCATTTGTTAGTGCTTCTCGGCCTTAGCTGCTCATTGAAATCATCTGGGAACTTGGAAAGTATGGATGCTTGGGCCCCACCCGCTGAGGCCCTGTTTAATTGGTCTGGGCATCAGGATTTTTTAAAACTTCTCTAGTGATTCTTACATGTGGCCAGGGCTGCAAACCACTGACCTAGAAAGTGTGGAACCCCCTGGAGAGGGGAGTGGGTGATTCATTTCTTGAGACTTATAGGGAGTCCCCTTGGACTAAAGATAGAAGGTCCCCTGGATTCTGTGATCCAAGACTGCTCTGAAATCTGAATCTAAAATATGTTTCATATAAATAAATATACATACGTATATAATGACCCAAACTATATATAATAGTTAATTGTTTTCTACCCCTTTAATAAAAACATTTGTTTCTGATTATAAGGATGGCACTTGCTTATCCAACTGTTGGGTTTATGTAGAAAAGTATTAAAAAGGCTGATAATCTCCCCAAATGCCAGCACGTGGAAGAAATAACTGTTAATATATCTGGTGCACATCCTTCCGTTCATTGCTCTGTGGCTAAATACACACGCAGCCGAGATATACAATTCAACACCAATGGAATTAATAATACATACCGGTCTACGTGTTATACCCAACATGTCTTTCGGTAAATCTACATAATAACTTTCCTTAAATGGTTAACTTTCCTTAAATCTACAGAATCATTTTTATGAGATCTTGCCAAATTCGAGCTCTAATTGCACTTGATAAATGGAACATCTGCTTCATTGTTGAAGCTTGCTAGGTATTTTTTTTAAATAAAAGGCAAACGGCAGTGTAGGAAGGCCCCTCTGCTGGTCAAGAAGCCCCCGTGTGTCTGAGCCGGCCAGCATTGTGCTGGTGGGCCATCGAACATGTCGGGGCAGTTTGTGGGCTCGGAACGGAGGGGCTTAGCAAGCTTGACCACAACTGCTCCTTGTAGTGCTGGTCTCTGTTGAGTCTTAGTTTCATTCCTTAAGACATTTGAGAGGTCCTGTTTTCACCTGCCTTCTGGACCCACGCCAAGGGTATAGAAAGCCCACGGCAGTCAGCAAAGAGCTGCCTCCCGAACATCCGGGAGCTAGGCTCACCCATAGGGGACGTCTCAGTGGTGACCCATTGCTGGCCCATGGGTCTGGACAGTTACTCAGTTATTGAGAGAAGCTGACAGTCTGCATTTATATTTGAAACCTCTTGATTTTTAAATGCAGACAACTAATTGTTTAAAAATTAAAGCCATTGTAGGGGCCAAGCAGAACACACCTGGGGCTTTTTATAGTCCTCTGGAAGCCAATCTGAGGGCTCTCTCTATGGAGCCATCTGTGGCACTTGGTATGAATTTCAGTCTACCTCATTCAGTTCTAAAAATATTGACTGAATGCATTATTCTGTGTGCCAGTCACTGAAAGATTGGAAACAAAAAGATGAAAAGTTATGATCCTTGTCTTGGGTGGGGTAATTTATAGTTTAGAGCAGCTGTTCTCAAAATATGGTCCCCGGACGTGCATTCTCAGTGTCACCTGGAAACTTAGAAATGCAAACTCTCGGGCCCCATCCCAGACCCACTGAATCAGAACTTGCATTTTAAAAAACCCTGCAATTTATTTTAACAAAGCTTCCTGGTAACTGTGGTGCCTGCGCGGGGCATCGCTGGTCTCACCACTGAAGCTTGAGAAGCACTGGTCTGCGCGGGGAGTGCGGAGCGTGGGCAGAGATCTGTGGACTGCAGAAGCCGTGCTGGGAGCCAGGGGAGCTTTTCAGAAATGAACGGCTCCTCCTGAATCTTAAAGGATGAGCAGGAGTGAAGCAGTGGGGAGGGGTGTGTAGAGGGGAGGGGGCAAAGGAGCAGTAGCAAAGAGGACAGAGTATGTAGGGCGTGTTTGGGATTTGTCCATTTAGAGCGTGTGGCTGGGCCCTGAAGGAAGCGCTGGGAAATACAGTGAGCTGAGAAGACTGGGTGGTGCCAGGTTTTCAGTACTAGGTCAGGTTAGCTGGATTGCATCTTGTGGATGTTGGGACATCATGGGAGACCTTGGGGCACTGGGTCTGGCTGGTAGCAGTGTTCAAATTCCTTCTGGGTAGAGACAACTCTCACTGGCCCAGATCTTGATTCCTGCCTCTCCTGGCGTGACTTGGATCTGGGTCAGCAATTCCCACCCTTGGATAGGGTGGCGGGAGGGGAGGAAAAAGCCTGTGGGGGAGGAAGCAGCCATGGCTGCGTGTGAAACTGTGACCATGTCGTGACCACCCCTCCTTCTTCCCTCAGGGAAAACATGCGCTCTCCAAGCTGAACATTTTAGTGCTTGCTGGTGTCCTCAGCAATGGCGATGGTCTTCATATTCCTACTTTAAAAGCAGCCCGTCAGTTTCTGCAGCAAACATAACCTTGCTCTGTTTCTTTCTTTAGAGATCTGTAGTGTCCAAAGAGGAAACGGTTTGAACTCAAGGCCAGGAAACTCACGTCAATAGCCAACTAGGTCTTGCTCCTTTCTCCCGCCCTCCCTCTCTGTCTTCCACTCTCCATTTCTCTCTCTCTTTCTTTCCAAACTGCTGGGGTGTGAGAGATAATGGGAGCAGGATGCAATGTCACCTCCCCCTGCTGGTTGTTTTGTATAATGTCTTGTTTGTAATATATACAAAGAGTACAGACAGTGGGGCAGTGCAAATGACAGAAGCACAAAGTAGACGGAGATTAAATTCATTAATTTAAAAAATTATGGTAAATTAAAAAATTTTCACCCTTTTGGAAGGGTGAAAGGAATTTTTTGACTCCTTCCATTCTGTGCAAAATGATGTAATACATTTCTGGAGTAGTTACTTCTTTTGTCCTGTACTGCAAATTCTCATAGATGAGAATGATTTTAATGATTACATTGGCAATCTCCTTTATTCTGCATATGTATTGGATGTTCTTTCCTAAACTAAAATGAACAGGTTTTTCCAGTTGATTGCTTTGAACGTTTGTTCAAGTTGATCACAAATATCTACAAAACACCCAAGGTTATAGTCATTATGGGCATTAAAAGTGATATTTAAAGGGGATGAAACTTGCGTTTCAATTTAACAATTGATATCTTTTTTATCCATGAAGATGGTGTTCGTAAATGTAGGGGATAGTAATTATGACTGTATCAAGATGATAAATTATACAGACGCTTTTCAGAGGAGGGTGAACGACCCTGCTGAGAAGCGTTAGGGGTAAGGTTTTCTAGGGCAGCTCTCTGGACAATTTTCTCGATCCTCCTATTTGTTAGACTCTAAATTTAAATATCCTTCTTAACAGTAACCAACCTTACTACCTTCTTAAATCCCTGCCTTGCTTTGCGCCATGGATCAAGAAAATCAGACTGATGTCAGGTGGTTGGGGTGCATTTGTGTGCTGAAGGACATCCCGGTGAGAGGAAGCTTAAAGCAGAAGGATGTGCGCTGGCTTTGAAGCCTGGTGTGCACGCCTCTTACTCAGCGCATGCAAGCCAGTTAACTCCTGTAAGCCTAGTAAACTAGGTATTGTTTAGGTCATCTCCAGCTTAATTCACTATTCTAATCAGAATGATTAAGACTCTTGACGTTGTTTAGACATTGAGAGCAGCACTGGAAATATAGAAAGAAAGGGAGTGAAGTTGCTTTTATCCTCTTACAAAGACTTTCAAAAACAGCTTAATAGTGAATCATCCAGAGGATTAGCTGTAGGTTGGGCATATTCTATGGACACATGTGCCTTGCTCTTAATTGTATCTTCCGTTTTTTCTTTTTCTTTTTTTCCAGTTGCAAATGAAGCCGGAGATAAGACTGCCAGACCACTTGCCTGCTTCTCCCGTGAGTAAATCTTGTTTCACTCCTTTCCTGGGCTCCTTCAGAGCCTTTTTGCCTGTGTGGTTCACCCTGTCACATGTCAGTAAAACACTGCCAGTAAAAGAGTAATGTAGGAAATGTCTTCAGTGGGTTAGTACTCCATTTGAGCCCCATCACCAGTGAGTTATTCATTGCTATTGCCTTTTCAGTCCTTAGAACTGTGGTTTATCAAACCGTGTTTTAGGGCTTTGCTATTCGAAGTGTGGACCTGGGAGCAGCAGAATTGACATTGCCTGGTGGCTTTTTGGAAATGCAGAGCCCCAGGCTCACCCCAGACCTACTGAATCAGGGTCTGGATTTCAACAAATCCCCAGATTCCTGTGCACAATTGAGTTTGAGAAACACTGCACTGGAGAATCCCCTCAGAGTACCTTGCCGTGGGGTGGGCTTTTTCTGAAGAATGAGTGCAGAAGAGTCTATGAAATGCTTGTAGTTGTCAAGGTCCGTTACATGTGTGGAAGCATCGTCACCTCCCCATGTGGACTTAAGGCCTAGCTCCACGGGCTTTACCTCAGTTTGGTAATATTTTGAAGCTCAGATGGAATCTGTAACTGGTTCTCCTTTGGCACTGGGATGTTTGTAAGGGCCTAGGAGCTCCCCATCCATTTCACTTGACTCCTTTGTCTCCAGGTCTTCATCCCAATGGGTGAGCAAGAGTCAAAAGCCTCTTGATGTTTTCTGTGCCAGAGTGATCAGCAAGTAATACATTTGCAAGTTAATGCATTCCCTGGGATGAAAACCCAGATCCCAATGAAGGGAGTGGAAACACCAAGGGAGATTGAGTAGGGTTGGGTGGAGATGCTCCCCAAATGGGCTGAGCATCCAGTGGAGAAATAGTGGAACTGTAAATCAAAATAGATGGATTTTTCTTTCCAGCACCATCACTACTTGCTGGCTTTCACTTAAAGTAATTTCACTTATGCTTTCCGAGCCTCAGTTCTCCCGTCTGAAAAATAGGAAACTCATACCCATCTTCTCTCTTTTATAAACAAGTTACCCTCTTCCGAAGTGATGGCATGAGAGTCACTGCATTGTTCACATAGGGCTGACCCAAGTCTTGTGTGTGGATTCTGCCAAGATAAGTCTTAACATGTAGAGTCCAAAGTATCATTTCTCTGTTTATAGGGCTTCTTCCAAATTCTGCCTTCTAGCTCTTTTTTGGGGGAGCGGGGGGGGCTTCAGAGCTTTGGGATTGATTCCTAAAAACGATTTTTATAGAACCGTAATAATATATGATAATGAAAGAGCATTAAGTGCTCACATTTTAGAAACTGTGTAATAAAACGCTTGCTTCTCACAGGCCCCATTTTTCACTGCCCTCCTACCTGGAATCATTATTTCCAAAATAAGTATTTCATCCCACAGCTCAGTGAGGATGATGAATATGCTTTTCGTCCCTTTATTTCTTCGTCTCCTGAGCAGTAGTCAGGCAAGTTAATAAGCTGGGGTGGTAATCCGACCACGCTGTGCAGGCTGCACCCCCATGGGAGTTTCTGCAGTTCAGAGGCTCATCACGAGGTTTGGGAAGGGGACGGAGCCCTTTAACCGAGAAGCTAGAATGAAACCTGGAGCAGTTTGGCCCTTCACAGAGAGAAGAGGGTACCTTCTCTTGTAAACGGCTTCTACAGATTCTAAATAGTGTGACTGGGTTGGAGGGATGGTGTGTCACTTGAAAGCGTATTAGTAGGAGCTAAGTGAGGATACGAAGGAAAATAATATCTATATAGGAAAAAAGTAATTAGTGGCAAACCAATTAAGCTGGACTGATTCTGAAAAGAAAAAAAGAAAGGAAAAAAGTCTCCTGACTTAGTGCAACGTCCTGGAAAAAAGTCAGATGGCACATTAGCTACTAAATCTTTTTGTAGCAAATACTAGAGGGAAAAAATTAGGTGGCTTTTAGGAAGGGAAAAAAATCCTTAATGTAGCATTGTCTGATTGACACTCACTTCACTTCACCACATTGAAAATGACCTTTTTCATGTGAATGAAGTGTTCGGTTTGGGAAGACTGGAAGGATTTGGATGATGGACTTTCCTTTGGAGACTGGAAAATGAAATACTGCAGCATTCTCTAACTTTTGCACCTTGCAAGACATATGAAAGCCCTGACAGTGTTCACGGCCCAGCATGTAATTAGGAGGAATTCAGAGTGGGAGGTAAGAACACAGGCCAGTAATCTTGTGACAACTGGACCCTCTGGGGGTTAAGCAGAAAAGAGCTCAGGGTAGGGAGGAAGGGGCTGGCCCAGTGGCCACCCAAGTAGTCCCAAGATTTTCATCCCCTTTGGGGTTTTCACATTCTGATTCCCAGTGCCTCATTTCTCTGTAGATTTTGCCCCTGCTTGAATCCATATACTTTTCTTGGCTACCCTCTACTGCAGTGGAAATGAGCTGTGATGATTATAGTCAGAAATCCGAAAGGAGAACCAGAGGAAATAGAGTGTAGGAATCATGAAGACATCTGGCTTTTCCAAGGGCTGGCTTCGAATCCTACCTTGGCCATCTAGTTTACCAGCCGTGCAGGTTCATTCCAGTCCGTTTCCAAAGAGGGTCGCTTCCACAGTACAACCCTGTGCTTGGCTTTCTTCTCTATGTGACTGACACCACTGCCCAGGACACTGTGCTTTCCTCAAAGAAATTGATTCAAAAACCTATGGGTCAAGCTTATTTCCTATGACTTTTAGACTGGGGACACTTGCTGTGCCATCAAACAGCAGTGCTGAGGTGGTGGGTGCCGTGTAGTGAGTCCTGTGAGACTGGATCCTATCAGGACCCTTTGCCACCCCATCTTCATCATTTTAGTCTTAGCAGTGACTTTTTTTTTTTTTTTTTTTTTTTTTTTTTCCCCTGCATCGGCAGGCAGACTCTCAACCACTGCGCCACCAGGGAAGCCCTTAGCAGTGACTTTTGATTGACTCAGCCTTAGTCAGAGCATCTATCTAACAACCACGGACACATAGAGTAACAAGGAAGTCATCCTCCTAGGAGTGGGTTGGGGAAAGAGCAGGAGGGAGGGAGGGGAGCCGTATTCAAAAAAAGTGGAGAATATTATCTTTCTCTCCAAAACCTACAGAAGAATGACAGTGTCAAGGAGAATGAAAGATTGAGAGTGACCCCGACTCTGAGGCACCGTGTGAGCCCAAAGCACGTTGGCTTTGGGTCAATGGGTGGTTTAGAATGGCTCCCACCATGAGGCTATCTATCCTTGGGTTGGAGTCCCTGTGTGGGGGGACCACCCCTCTCTGTGCAGTGGGTGGGGTGAGTGGGCAGAGCATCTCGCATGGGTACCGCATGCAAAGCTTTCTGACAGGCATTGCTCACACAGCTATGCGGTGTCTCCATTTTTACAAATGAGGGCAATGAGTTTGGGAGAAAACACTGAGAATCGCTCACTGCTGGAATTCTAGATCTTCCAACTCCAAATCTTGGCTGTTCCCAGAGCACATGACTTCCTCCGTGGTCTAGGGGTTAGAGTTTGCTGATTCTGGGACTTGGGGATTGGGGGTCTTCCAGCTCAGTCATGGAGGTACTCAAGCTTTACCACAGGGCAGGCTTCAGAGATCCACGTGGCTGTGACCTCCACTACAGTTGGTTTCATCTGGGGCGGGAAGACTTTTCCTCCAACATGCCCTTCTACCAGCTTACTTCTATCAGAAATCGCCTAAAATAAGGGAAAAACTTGATATACAAATCCCCTCGGGAGTGGGAACACAGGGATTCATTTTTACTATGGTGAAAATGATTGATAGCAGACCATTTAATTGTTTTCTCCAGATACCTGAAAATGTATTCTCAGTGTGTAAAGAGAGGGGACAAAGGGGTTACTTCATTTAATTGTTCACTCGCTCATTCATTTAGTTACTCATTCAAATAGGTACTGAACACTCATCAGGGGCCTGGCTCATCCTCGTGCTGAGGATACAAATGCTGATTAAAACAAGATCCCTGCCATCAAGGAGTGTAAAGCCTGATGTGAGAGGACAGAAAAGTTAGTCAGCAATGAGGAGTGTGCTCTCAGAGGGGGTCAGGAAGTGGGGGCAGAGGAAACACAGGGCAGGACCTCTAAACAGGTTAGATCCGGTTTCCCTGGGAAGGGCATGCTTGCCTTGAGTGTTGAAGGGTGCTGCGAGTTCAACACCCTTGAGTGTTGAAGGGTGCTGTTGAGGAAGGTGTGGGAAGCACGTCCCAGGCAGAGAGAACACATGGGCACAGAGGAGCCGCGCACATTAGGGAAACTGGCTGGAGAGGCAGCCCAGGCTCAGGCTAAGAGGGGTCTTTGTGCTAGCCCACGGAGTGGACGCTGATTCTGGGGAAGCCTTTGAAGGGTGTCACGCTTGGCCAGCATCTCCCCCTCCTCCTGGAGTTGGAGGTGGCCTCTGGGGACCAGAGCTGTGTGGTGAAGAACTGGACCTCCCAGCCCAGCTCCAGACCCCAGTCAGGGGACGAGCTCCTGGAGCCCCCTGACACTGGGCTCCTGACATTGGGACTGTTGGGATGGAGTCAGCTGGCCCTGGGGCGGGGACTCCTGCTGGTCCAGATGTCTGGGATGCTGCCCTCCAGCGCCAGCCCCAGAGAGGCCTCCTCTCTGGAGAGGTCTGTTTTATGTGTATGTCTGTCTCCCATTAGACAGTAGGCTTCTGGAGGCCAACGGACCCCTGGTTGAGCATGTATTGACTGTGCCTGGTGCGGGAACAACTGCCTGTTGAATGAAGACTGAGTAAACTACTACCCTGCCTGCAGCTGCTCCCCACTCCTCCTCCTTATCCTAACTTCGTAGGCAGGGTAGCCTCTCCCACTGTCAGCACACACACTCCCGGATCCCTCTGGATCCAGGCCTCCCTCAAGGGGCTGCCATATACTAACGTGAGGGTCCTCAGAATCCACGAGGGACATGGGCTCTGGTGTCAGGCCTGGGTTTGGGTTCTGAGTCCAGGAATTCTGAATTCTGTGTGAACTTGGGCAGGTAACTTAATTACTCTAAGCAGGAACGAGTGCTAAAATGCTTAAAAACATGTGACGTGGTCACCCACCAATCAGGACAGATGTTGGCCATGGGTGATGTGAAGGAGGGTGCAGGAGGCCCTGATAGGCCAGTCACTGGGTGGGGCGGGGGCAGCTGAGGTGGATATTGGCCCTGATTACTTGGGTAAATAATATAAAGCATAGTGTTTGCACACTGTAAGTGCTCAGTAAGTGTGGGTGATTGTCATTACGTATATTATTACTCTGAGTCATTTTCCTCTCCCTGCCTACCTCTCTCCCCACCTCCCTTCCTCCTTTCCTCCCTCCCTTCCTTTCACATGTGTTTATTGAAGATTTTTCTCTGCTAGGCCCTGGGGACACACAGATGAGTAAGTTTGTCTTCCAAGAGCTCACAGTCTAATCAGGGAGTTGGAGAAGTTAAGTGCCTCCAGTGCAGTGTGCGCAGGGAAATGCGAGAGATTGGTACGGGGGTGGTGGGAGCTATATGGGGGAGACCTCATCTGGCCTGGGTTGGGGGTGGGTTCAAGGGAGTCTTCCTGGAGGAGAAGCATTAGCTGAGGCTTGGGGAGTGTGTGTGGGTTAACAGGTAGAAAAGGTAGGGGGAAAAATAAAAAAAGAAGCGATACCACTCTTCAAGGAATAAAGGCCATGTGTAGTGTTCAGATGTGGCCACAGTGTGGCAGGAAAAGCTCAGATTTGGGTGTACATCTCTACTCCAGGAGGCTTAAAAGAGGCTGCATGCAGTGCAATGGACAGAGCACCTTTTGAGAAGGGAGTGCACGGCATTGGAAGAGACTGTCCTGAGGGAGGGCTTGGCCCCAGAGCTTGTGTAGCTGGGCAGCTCCATCCTGGAATTTTGATTGCTTCCCTAATTGAGGAAGAACAATTTCTCCCGAGATGAATAATGATTGAAAAGAAAAGAGTGGTGTCAAAAGCAGTAAGAAAATGGAGCCTAATTAGTAATGCCTGCAAATTTGGCCTCTTTTGCTTTGGGAGGTAATAATCCAGATAGTGTTGAAAATAGATTATCCTATAAAAGAGCTGGAGTAGTTTCGGTGGATGGATGCTAAAGCAAAGGGAGGTCGCCTAGTATTTTTCTATTGGGTGTATGATTGGGTGACTGGTCCCCTTTCCTGGGCAGAGATGGACAGGGGCAGGCAGGGATGTACAGCTAGGGTGGGTGCTGGGTGAGCCTAGTACCTATTACACGGTAATGGCCATTGTGGAGCCCCAAGGCAAATTCAAATCACGTCTGACAGAGCGCTCAAGTCCAGCCAGAGATTTTTTTCTAAACTGACTGTCACAGCAAGGAGGGTTTGTCACAAGCATCGAGAACTTGAGTTGGGGGTGGATGGGTTACAGAACCAGGATAGGATAAAATGGGTGGGAGTAAGGGCTGAGAAATGCCATGAGCAGGGATGGGCTGTGGCTGTTGGCTGGGTGTTCAGCGTTCTCAGGGGTGTGTACTAGAGCCATACAAAGGGCCCAGGGCAGGGTAGGAAGCAGATATGGAGATTTCCTGATTTGTCTTAAACAACTGTAACTATTTCCCAAATGTTCAGATCCTCTGTAGAGCTCTAGGTCCTAGCTCAATAGTATTCACAGACCGAGCATCTTCATTTCCTACTTGCTCCCGCAGAAAGTTACCTTCAGCAGTGGCAGCTCTAGGGGCTTATGGGTAACAATGCAGCTCAGTGGTCTTCAAAGTGGGGTCCCTGGGAACTTGTTAGAGATATGAGTATTTGAGCCCTTTACCAGATCTGCTGAATCAGAAACTCCTGGGGGTGTGTCTCAGCAATATGTATTTTAACAGACTCTAGTGGTGATTCTGATGCATGCCAATATTTGAGAACCACTGCTGTAGTTGGAAGGACTATGTTATGGTGGTGGCAGAGATAGAGGTAGAGGTAAAAGGCAGCATGCAGAGCAGTACAATGGTTTTATTTAGTTTATACATTACAGAATGATACAACTAGCAGTTTTCGATAACTGCTTGTAATATGTAATTGCATACAGACATAAGACAGAGCAAATGTTAATTGTCCTTGTCAAAGAATAGTATATTATTATTATTTTATTTTATTTTTATTGGAGGAGTTTGTGGGGGCTGATGGAGATTATGGGAAGATGATCTAAAGGTCCCCCTAATCCTCCCTTGTGACTGGCACTGCTCTGCATCATCTCTTGAATCTAACCCTCTCTTTTCTAAGATCATCTCCTACCTGGCCCTGGCCTTTCCTACTCCACAACAAGGTCATTATAAGAACTGCTTGGTTGGTCCCTAGCTTCTTGCTTGTAGCTTCAGATCACCCTCCACACAGTAATCTGTACCATCACGCTCTAGTTTTTGTCATGACCTATTTGTGTTTCAGAACCACAGGGAGTTACTCCCTAACTTGGATTCATCCAAGATTTATCTGCCTGAGCACAAGGGTCCCACTGCTTGTTCTTACCCCCTTTCTCCATCCCTTTCATCAAATATAGTTGTTATCAGCCATGCAAATCTGCTTGGTTCAGTAAACAGATATATCAACCCATTATCTTAGATTTGAAAAATTTCAAGTTAGACTAGAACTTGCAAGTGATCCAGTCCAAACCTCACTACTTCCTGTAAAACTTATCCTCTTTGTGACAACCCTGTCAGGGGGTCATGAGCTCTCTGAAGGAACCCATCCAGTGGTGGAAAACTCACCTTGTCTTAGCGAGGGTTGGTGGTAACGGTCATAGTGATGGACTGGAGTGTTATGTGTTTGGGGAACTGAAACTCACTCTGCTTTTCTTTTTTTGAATGCGTTTGATCAAGTCTTTGAATACTTCCACTATATCCCTTGGTCCCCAGTATGTTAGTCATTGGTCCACCGGTGGATGGCTGATGATACTATAAGTAGCTTCTAGAAGCTTGTGGACAATATGTAACCCAGATGTTAGCTGGAGGCTCTTGGTCCATTGAGATCTAGTTAAATAGGCTCAAATCACTGTTGTGTGCCCTTTGGAGGTGCAGAGCAGACCTCAGTGTTTCCGTGAATATCTGGGATGACTTAGTGTTCTTCTGGCCCTGATTTCCTACCTCTCTTGATTGTGTTCCTCTGTATGCTTCTGGCTATTTTCATATCTGCTCTGACATAGACTCAGATGCTGGCCAAAGCCCCTTCCTCTTCTCTTCTTCCCATGTAACCAGAGGCTATTGATCAAAGCAAGACTTGACTGGAGATTAGGGAAAGAGAGATCACAATAGGCAATTGTGTGCAGGCAATTTAAAGTCATAGTTCTCTTCTCAACAGTTCTTTCACCCATTCCACAGCCAGTAATTTTTTTAAAGACCACGCTGCCCATGTAGCTCCTGGCCTACCACCCCTTGATCCTCCTCTATCCACCATCCTCCATTCTTTACCCTTTATTTCCAGTTCTCTCTTAGGAATAAAAAGACACTCCTCCCAGTCTCTCGTGCAGAGCAGCATGACCATGATGTTCGTTGCTTTGGTATTTGCTGACACCCTTGCCTTCACCATCTCTCCTTTACTTTCAACTTATTTCTTTTCCTCCATGAAGGCCAGTTTCTTCTTCCTTAATGGGAATTGTGGTCCAATCTGTTGAGATACTAACAGATATTTAACTCCTTGCCACAAGTGTATAAGCTTACACAATTAAAAAATCTGATTAGAATTTTTTTTGTGTGTGTGTGTAATGTGACCCCAGGGAGGGCAGGGAAGACATGGATTGGCTGTTGTATGCCAAGCACCTCCTCCCCTCCCCTCTCAATGTATACTCCTTTGAATAAAGTTAGGATAAAGTTTCTGATTCCAGTAAGAGGTGGACTAAGAAAACCTGAAAATCCTCCAATTTTTATAAGCCCGTAGGAATGCTAGGTAAAATATTTTTTTTAAATGCCCTTAAATGCATAGTTAAACTTGCAATATAGAAAGGGAATTCTGCAGGTGGTAGAAATGAAAGAGGAATTTAATATCAGTACAGCAAGCTGTAAACATGCCTGCTGATTCTGTAGCTATGCTGCATGGGGGTGGTGCTGCTAGTTGCATGGGATCTAGTAACACATGTTTTAACATCCACCTGGGGAAAGAAGTTAAGGCCTTGGCCTGTGCAACCTGGGGAGTCGGATATGAGACTTCTGCCTGAACTTGACTCTTAAAACATATGGCAGATCGTGTTTTCCAAAAATATTTGCAGCTCTATCTCCCATCCCACATGCTCTTCTTGCAGAGTGATGTTGACAAGCCTCCCACTGAGATGTGAAGCCTACGTTCCCTCCCCTTGAATTTGGGTGGCCTGTAACTGTGGCAGAATGTTGCTACGTGACTTGCAAAGTTACATCATCAAAAGTGATGCAGCTTCCACCTGGGGCCTGTTGGGATGCTTGTTCTTGGAACACTGTCATCATGCTGTAAGGAAACAGAGAGGCCATATGGTGAGCCCACTGCTGCACCACCCATCCCAAAGTACAGGTTTGTGAGCAAAATAAATGGTTGTTGTTGTGGTTTGAAGCCACTAAGTTTGGGGTGATTTGTTATGCAGCAATAGATAACTGGAACAAAGAGCTACATCCTCAGTGAAAGAGGGACCTGAAAAACAAAATACACCCATTAGCACAGGGAGATAACAAGGAAACTTGTTTGCCTCCTCTTGCTCTTGAGGAAAAGTCTCCCCTGGGCAATGGGAACTACCTGCCTGGTCCAGGTACCCTTTCAAACTAAGAAATTAGTAAAAATTGGTTCTGTGGGCTAGTAATGGCAGAATCAAATGGAAAAACGCAGTAAAATCAGTTGTAAAAATATTCTGAAATGCAACCCAAGTCATAATGTGTTTTCATAAAGAAAACAAGGAGCACTAAATATCAGCTCACAATCAAAATTTTAAAAAAATCCACAGGGGCAGCAATCTACCAGGATGAACAAAGTCAGTGAGCACAATGAATAGAGAATTAGAACCCTAAGACCTCGAGGTAATATATTGACAAACTGAAAGAAAACATGAACTATATATATTTAAAAATAAAGATATAAAAAGAATTGAAACTCTAAGAAAGGAACAAAAAGGAAGATTTTTAAGAGAACCTCTAGAACTTCCAGAAATGTGAAAGTTAACATTAACAACAAACAAACAAACAAATAAACCCAAACACAGTTTATCCACCTGTGTTGGGTAGGACTAAAAAGGGAAATAATGAACTGGAAGATATATCTGAGGAAATTATCCAGAATGCAGCACAGACAAACATGAAAGAATGGTTAAGCAATATGGAAGATAGAACGAGAAGGTCCAACATACATCAAATAGGAATTCTAGAATGAAAGACCAGAGGGAATATGGGAAAACTAGTATCTGAAAATCTAGTAGCTGAGAGTCCTGCATAATTGATTAGTGATATGAATCATCAGGTTGAAGAATCATACCTAGTTTCAAGCCCGAAAATAAAAATTAACCCATTGCTAGACACATAATAATGAAACTGTAGAACATAAGCAATGAGAAAAAACTAAAAACAATTGGAGAGAAGAAAGATTACCTACTGTGTCTGAAACTGTAAGTTTAGTTCTTTTATATTAAAAGAACCTTGATTTTTTAGTGGGGCCTATGTCCCCATCCCTCCAAATAGAGTGCATTTCTCAGGTTCTCTTGAAGCTAGGTATGATGATGTAACTAAGTTCTGGTCAATGAAGTGTAAGCAGAACTGTTGGGGCAGATTTCTGGAAACTTTCTTGAGGGTCTTGTGCTCCCTTTCTTCCTTTTCTTATTTATCCCTTCTCCACCCTGCTGCCTGGAACACAAATGTGATACTGAAAGCTCTAGCTGCCACCTTGGACCACAGGGATAATGGTCACACCAAGGGTTGGTAGTGTGGTAATACGAAGACTTTGTGGAACAGAGCTGCTATATCAGCCAAGAAATGCTTACCTCTAGATTTTAGAGAGCTTAACATAAACTTCTATCTTGTTTGATATTTTGGAGTTTTGAGTCTCTGTTACACAGACATGTATAGTCCTAACTAATGCATCTACCAAGAGTAATAATTAGACTGACTGCATACTTCTTAATAGCATATTTAGAAGTCAGAAGACAAACTGAATATTTGTGAAATGATGAGGGAAAAGAACTGCCAACCTGGAATACTATACTGAGAGAAATATCATTCAAGAGTGAGGCCAAAATAAAGACATTTTTCAGGCAAAGAAATTCCAAGAGAATTTATTATATGTATACCCTTGCATAGAGAATTACTAAATGCTATATCTCAGGAAGAAGACAACTGAACCCAGAAATAAGAATAAATTATGTTTAACAATTAGTTAAAAAGAATATTGGGATGTTTTTAGTTTTTTAAAAAACAACTTTATTGAGATATAATTCATATACCATAAGGTTTCCCTGTTAAAAGTGTACAATTCAATGGCTTTTAATGTATTTGTGGAGTTGTGCAACCATCACTGTAATCTAATTTTAGAAAACTTTTGTCATTCCTGAAAGAAATCTTGTGCCCAATAGCAGTCACTTTTCATTGAGACTCATACTCCTAGTCCTAGTATATCACAAATCTACTTTGTGTTTCTATATATTTGTCTATTCTAGCCATTGTATATATTATAAAAGGAGTCATGTAATATATGGTCTTTTGTGATTGGCTTTTTTGACTTAGCATAGTGTGTTCAAGGTTCATCCATGTCGTAGCATGTATCAGAATACCATTCCTTTAAATTGCTGAATGATGTTCCGTAGTATGGATATTCCACATTTTATTTTTCTTTTCATTTGAGTTTATTCCACTATGAATAATGTTGCTGTGAATATTTGTGTTCAAGTTTTTGTGTGGATGTATGTTTTCATTCAGCTTGGATGTATATCTAGGAGTGGAATTGTTAGATCATAAGGTAACACTAAGTTCAACATTTTGAGAAACTGCCCAGATCTTTTTCAAAGTGGCTAGACAATTTTATATTCCTATCAGCAATATATGAGGGTTCTAGTTTCTCTAAATCCTCACTTACACTTGGCATGGTTATTCTTTAAAATTTTAAACCTAGTAGGTATGAAGTTGTATCATATTGTGGCTTTGATTTCCATTTACCTAATTACTAATAACATGAAGCATCTTTTCATATGCTCTTTGGCCATTTGTATATCTTCTTTGGAGAGCTAGTTAGTTTTTTTTTTTTTTTTTTTTTTTTTCCGGTACGCGGGCCTCTCACTGTCGCGGCCTCTCCCGTCGCGGAGCAGAGGCTCCGGACGCGCAGGCCCAGCGGCCATGGCTCACGGGCCCAGCCGCTCCGCGGCATGTGGGATCCTCCCGGACCGGGGCACGAACCCGTGACCCCTGCATCAGCAGGCGGGCTCTCAATCACCGCGCCACCAGGGAAGCCCCGCTAGTTAGTTTTTAAGACAAAAGGCAGCATTCCTTTCTCTGATTTTCTAGTTGAAGGAAGTACAATAAAATGAAAAACAGTCATCACAAGGAAGCTGCCAACTATTTGTGAATAAAAAGTGGAAGAAAACAGAGACCTCAAAAGCATCATTTCCCACACTGGACTCATCATCTCTATACGAGTTCCTGCTCCTGTGTTTCCTAACTGAATTGGTGCCATTTTATTCACTAGGCAACATCAACCAAAAACCTAGAAATCATATGTGCATCCCTCTCCTCCCTCACCAGTCACCAAACTGTACTGGATCCATCTCCTGAATTCTGTTTCCTTCAGATCCTTTCACTCCATTCTCACTGCCACAGCTTTATTTTAGCCCCTTGTCATCTCCTACCTAATAGAGTTCACTGAGCCTCCATTTTCCTCTGTGAAGTCTGTTCTCTTCCTTGCCAGAACAATCTTCCAAAAGATAAAGCTGACCATGTCATTCCTCTCCTTAAAAGCCTTGAGATGTCTGCTTCTGGGAAGATGGAGTAGACACACTTTGCCCTATCACTCTTGTTAAGTACAACTAAAAACTCTGGTCATTGTATATAAGACAAGCAAAAAACAAAAACAAACAAACAAACAAAAGACTGAAAGATGAAGAGAAGAAGCCAGACCAGCTAGAGATAATTGGGACCTGGGGAATGAAACAGTGGTGAATTCTCTGGATTTTCTTTTTGCCTTATACATCCCATTCTTAGAGATGGAGAAGCCAGAATCCTGGAAATGCCAACAGATCAGACAACAAGAGGCCCAGCAAAACCCTGCTCTCTGTATCCAAAGGACCAGGGAAGGGACAGTCTAGCAAGACAGAAAACGTTTAGACAATAACTAGACACTCCACTCCAACCAAATACCATAGAAAAACTGGGGCCCCATCCTCACCCATGCCAACAACGGCTGGGTAGGGCAACTGAATGTCTAGCCTCACATGGCTATGAGGTGCCCTAAGACCCCCACTGTGGTGGCCCTGGAGAAGGCCAAGTAGGGAGCTGGCCGGTAATGAGGTCTCTTTCCCACCATGGTATCAGTGGAGAACATGGGAACATGGAGTTCCACTTCCAATTGGTAATGAGGCATCCTTCTTCTTCCCTGTTGAGGTGATGTTACAGGAGGACTAGTGGAGAATCAGGACTCCATAACTGCCAAATGGTACAGAGGCCAAACTCATCAGATGTCACTAGAGGTCACTTGGGGAGCTGAAATGCTCACCCTCTTCCAGCAGTAACAAATTTGCCTCCCCTCCTTAGGTGTCAAAGAAACTAGAATAGTTAAAATAATTTTGAAAAAGAAGAATAAGGTGCAAAGAATCAGTGTATTTGATTATAAAACAATGTATAAATAAGGACTAGGTGGTACTGGTGGAAGGATAGATCCATAGATCAATGGAACACAATAGAGAAGCCAGAAATAGATCCATACAAATATGCCCAACTGATTTTTGACAAAAGTGTAAAAGTAATTCAATGGAGATAATATAGTCAAATGGTGTTGGAGTATTTGATCATTCATAGGCAAAAATTCAAACCTCAACCTATGTTTCAAAACTTATACAAAAATGGACTTCAATGTAAAATGTAATCCTGATACTATGAAACTTAGAAAAACAAAACAGGAGAAAATCTTTGGAATATAGGGCTAGGAAAGAAAGACGTTATTGAAAACATGATCTATAACAGGAAAAAAATGGATAAGTTGGACTTCATCAACATAAAACCTTTCTTCTACAAAATACTCTGTTAAGAGGTTGAAAAGACAAGCTACAGTCAGGGAGAAAATATTTGCAAGTAATGTTGCTATCCAAGAAAGTTCTGGTATCTATAGTTCTCAAAACTCAAAAGTAAAAAAGTAAACAATCCATTTAGAGTATGGCCAAAAGATATGAAGAGACATTTTACCAAAGAAGATGTACAGGTGGCAAATAAGCACTTGAAAAGATGTTCAACATCAGTAGCCATTAGGGAAATGCAAATTAAAACCACAATGAGATACCTCTATATACCTATCAGAATGACTAAAATATGGAGAAAACCATGATTGGAAAGGATACATGCACCCCGATGTTCATTGCAGCGCTGTTTACAATAGCCAAGACATGGAAGCAAACCTGAATGTCCATTGACAGATGAATGGATAAAGGAAATGTGGTACATATATATGCTATGGAATATTATTCAGCCATTAAAAAAAATGAAATAATGCCATTTTCAGCAACAGGGGTGGACCTGGAGATTATCATACTAAGTGAAGTAAGTCAGACAGAGAAGGACAGATGTCATATGATATCGCTTATATGCTGAATCTAAAAAAAAATGATACAGATTAACTTATTTACAAAACAAAAACACTCACAGACTTAGGGAACGAATTTATGGTTACCAGGGGTGGAAGCGTCGGTGGGGGGGACAGATTGGGAGTTTGGGATTGACATGTACACACTACTATATTTAATACAGATAACCAGCAAGGACCTACTGTACAGCACAGGGAACTTGGCTCAATATTCTGTAATAACCTAAATGGGAAAATAATTTGAAAAAGAATGGATACTTGTATAGATATAACTGAATCACTTTGCTGTACATCTGTGACTAATACATCATTGTTAATCAACTATACTCTAATATAAAATAAAAATTAGAAAAAACAAATACACGATTTAAACATATGCAATTTATTACATGTCAGTTATACTTCAGTAAAGCTATTTAAAAAGTCTTAAGAGAAAGAAAAAAGAATGGCTAAAATAAAAAAATAGTGATCACATCAAATCCTGGTGAGGATACAGAGAAACCACATCATTCATACATTGCTAGTGGTACAGCCACTCTGAAAACGTTTGGCTGTTACTTTAAAAACTAACATGCAACTACCATATGACCCAGCAATTGCACTCCTTGGAATTTATCCCAGAGAAATGAAGTCTTACATTCACACAAAAATCTGTGCATGAGATCTCACACCTATTAGGATGGCTAGATACAGGGGTTGGTGAGGAAGTGGAGAAATTAGAACCTTTCTTCACTGTTGGTGGGAATGTAAGATGGTGTAGCCACTGTGGAAAACCGTTTGATGGCACCTCAAAAAGTTAAAAATAAAATTACCATATGATCCAGCAATTTCACTTCTGGATATATACCCCAAAGAATTGAGAACAAGGACTTGAAAAGATATTTGTACTCTCTTGTTCATAGCAGCATTATTCACAGCAGCCAAGAGGTAGAAGCAACCCAATTGTCCGTTGATGGATGAATGAATAAACAAAATATGGTAAGTACCTACAATGGAATATTAATCATTCATGAAAGCAAAGGAAATTCTGACATGCTGCAGCATGAATGAACCTTGAGGACTTTATGTTAAATGAAACTAGCCAGTCACAAAAAGACAAATGCTATATGATTCTAGTTGTATGAGGTATCTAGAGTAGTCAGATACATAGAGACAGGAAGTAGAATCACGGATGCCGGGGACTCAGAGGAGGGGAGAATATTGTTTAATGGGTACACAGCTTCAATTCTGCAAGATGAAAAGAGTTCTGGAGATGGTTGGTGGTGATGGTTGTACAACAGTGTGGATGTACTTCATGCCACTAAACTTCATGTCATATGATATTTTAAGTATGATACACTTAAAAATGGTTAAGATGGTAAATTTTATGTTATGTGTATTTTAACCACAATTAAAAAAACCCTATACATGAATATTTATAAAAGCTTTATTCATAATAACCTCAAATTGGAAACAACTCAGATGTATTTATACAGTGAATGGTTAAACAGACTGTGGTACGTTTCTACCATGGAATGCTACTCAGCAATTAAAAGAACAAACTATTGGTACATGCAGCAACCTGGATGAATCTCCAGAGAATGATGCTGAGTGAAAAAGCCAACCCGAAAAGGTTATAAATTCCATGTATATAGCATTCTTGAAATGACAAAAATATAGAAACGGCGAACAGTATTAGTGGTTGCCGGGAGTTAAAGAGGGAGTGAGGTGGGAGGGAAGTGGGTGTGGCTGTAAGTGGGCAACGTGAGGGATCCTAGTGGTGAAGGCAGTGTTCTGCATCTGTGTCAATATCCTAGTTGTGATGTTGTACTATAGCGTTACAAAATGTTACCATCAGGGGAAACTGGGTAAGGGTACGAGGGATCTTCGTATTACCTATTACAAAGTTCTTGGCATACCACGAAATGCCCTTCAAAATCTGGCCCCAGCTGACCTCTTCTGTCACGCTAATTCATCATTTAAGCCCCAGAAACATGAAAGTACTTGCCTGTCCATGCTGCTTCCCTCCTCCGTGCCTTTGCACGTGCGTTTCCCTTTGCTGATCACCAAGCCAACCCCTTCATCTCTCAAAACTCTGGTCAGAGGGCACCTTTTCTATAAAGCCCGGTCTGACCCCCAGGACAAAACTATCACTCCCTCATTTGTTTGACATCTATATATTTCTACACAGTTATATCATTACTTGCTTCATACTGTATTATAAATAGCTCCTTATTGACTGTTTCCCTACTCGATTTTGAGTTATTTGAAGGCAGAAACTATGCCTTGCCAGTCAGTATATATAAATGTTCAATAAATGTTTGTTTAGTTGGACTGAAAGCAGAGTGAACGGGAATGTTCCAGATCTGTAACAATTCCAGACAAGGCGAGGAATCCCACTCATTGACTGGACAGCTCTTAGGGATCCATACTCAGTTACCTAACTAGAAAGAAGTCAGATGCATTTTAACTTACAGGACTCCCATGATTTACCAGTCACAGCATCCTGTGATGCCTTCTTTTCAACAACTATTTATGGAGCACCTATTGTGTGCCAAGTACTGTGTCTGCTCCCCTCCTTGGACAGGCAGGTAGGCCAAGGTGGTGCAGTGGTTCCTGCCATCATGTGCGTTAGGCCCTGGCTAAGTCTTGGATTGAAGCACAGGGTGGACACCTATAGTCCTGTAGGTTGTGAAATGTGTGACTGCAAGGACATCGTCCTACAAACTAAGCTATGAACAACTTCCTCTGCAACTGTACAGTCCTGGAGGCTCTGTTGAAATTCTCATGTTTGCAGGTGCAGTTCTTGAAACTTGTGAAAGAATTGCCTTGGTTCCAAGTCTGTAAATTTTAGCTTTAGGGAAGCTAGATTCCCTAATATAGGGCAAGATAGGAAGGGAGGTCAAGATGTGAAGCCAGTTGGGTGAGAAACTGAAGAAAACTCATGCATGATACAATTAAAACACGTAGAAGAAAAGACTGACAAGAGATTCATTCATGTTTTTAATATTGGTTTACAGCCTCAGAAGCAGATATCTTAGAAGCAGAAAAAAAAAAGGTAACCTTGAAGGACATTTTGGGGGCAGGAGTATGAAAATGAGTAAATCACAGTCCTTCCCCTAAAGGAGTTTACTGCCAGCAGATGATCCATTGTTCTTATTTTATTACCGGCAATGGCTAGTTTGGGCCAGAATTAGAAAGAGTTCTTCTCTGTGACTAATATATTGTCCCCAAAGCCTCTGTTTTTCTGGAACTCTTGATTAAAATCTCCAAATCTCCAAGCGATTACTTTCAAACACTTATATTTTTGATCACAGTATACATACGATTTAAACATGTCTAGGATGAATGTGGCACAGTCTTCCAAGTGCTCAGAGCACTTTCATATAGACTATATTACCGGATTCATTCCCACCGAGTTTTTATAATAAGGTTAAAAATCAATCCTGGAACTTCCCAAAGGAATACTAGGCAGATTTACAAATGAATCATCCAGCAGATGGTAAGACTTGGGTTTTTGCATGCTTTGCAGACATTAGCATACTTCAAGGTAGTTATGCATTGAAAAATTTTCACAATTATGGGGGAGGTGGTATCTGAATTAGCAATAGTCTAAGTTATAGAAAACTTAAAAAATACTATCTTCTAACTCTCAAGTACCCAACTTACACTAACCATTAACAGTGTTTGTCAAGTAGATTTCATTCTTAGTAGGTAAAGCTTCTCTTTTAATTAGTGTACTAAATGAATGCTGTCAAATTTCTTGAAAACAGTCTCCCTTTAATCTTGTCTACATCATTACTCTGCTGAACAGACTCATTCTTTTGATGTGTGACGAAGAGTAATCGAGACATTTCCTCTTGGAATTGATGGTCTCACTATATAGTGATCCACTGCACCAGATGAATTTCTAAATAGACTTTGAAAATTATGTAGGAGCTGTGCCCATCAGTTGGATAAAGACAGATGCAAGGCTTTGCTTCAAAGCAGATTGGGCACTGTTCTTACTGTTCTCTTTAGGCTTGGGTTATGCGTTACTTATTGTGAAAACTAGCTGTTTGAATAGGAATGTCAGTCTTACTCTTGGTTCTTTCTGCTGAATTTATCTGGCAGCCGAGGTAGACAGTGAGTGAAACCTAGAGTGACTTACATACCTTGCCTTTCAGAAAACAACAGGCTCTGTATCAATCTTTTTGCATCCCAGAATGATTAAACTAGGGTTAAATCCAAAATAAAACTCCAAACAAAATATGAAGAACTAGGGAAATGAAGCACCATCCTAAAGACTTAGGGAATAGGTAGACTTCTGAAAAATGACCTAATATAGGAGCCAAAAGAAAAAATGTAAATGCTACTTTGCATTCTCCGTAAGAAGCAAAAAGACATAGACCCTGTGAGATAGGAGCAGAAAGTCGTTAAGAGGAAAAGCAGGTTGATTTTGAGTTGAGATGCAAAAAGGAACAACGCACAGAAAGTAAATATGAAACATAGGAATTAAAATCCTCACTGAAATATAGAAATGGCACTGAAAATATTTTAATCAATGATTGGAAGACAAACTTGAGAAACAGTGTGTTAGACTATAGAGGAAAGTGATGAAGAATTGAAAACACTGAGAAAAGATAGTAGGAGGTCAGAGAAGAAAGAACCAACACAAATAAATTAATCATAGATATTCTGAGACTAAAGCCACACAGTTGGAACAGAAGCAGTAATCAAAGATAAAGTTGAAGGCAGCTTGCCTGAACAGAAAAAAGTAAGGTCTGAGTTTGCATATTGAAAGGGCTTGTTGTGTTCCAGAAAAAAATAAAAAATCAGTAAAAGTAACCCACAATTACATATACGCTAGCAAAATTTTTGAAATACAAAGATAAAGAAAAATGTCTTCCTACAAAGGGAAAAAACGCTATCAGACTTGGTTCCGAATTCTCTTCTACAGCATATAAATAGCAGAAGATAATTGAGAAATTGTTCAGAGTTTAATGTAAATTCAATAAATCTGTCCCTACATTGTTGTTCACATGTATCTCATTAACCAACATATCATTCTTGGAAAGAATTATTCGAGGATATACTTAAGCCAACTGAAACATGAGTCAAAGTAAATTCTGTAGAGCTGTTCTGTCCCATTAAATGTGGCTATTGGGCACTTGAAATGTGGCTATTCCTAACTAAGATCTGTAAGTGTAAATACACATTGGGTTTTGAAAAAAAAAGAAAAATATAAAAATCTCATTAATAATTTTTATGTTGATTACTTATTTAAATGTAATATTTTGGATTTATTGACTTAAAGAACATAATTTATTAAAATTAATTTCATTTGCTTGTTTTTAATAAATGTAGCTACCAGAAAATTTAAAATTACACATGTGGCTTATATCTGTTCTGTTGGACAGTGCTGCTCTTGAAGATAAATTATTATGTTGAAGAACTGTTGAGCATCAAAACCAGGTAAATTTATCCTTAAGTTCAAATAGCTATTGGACATAAAGTTAGAAAACAAAATGTAATGTGAAACACAATTCTTAACAGCGGAACTTCTTAATATTAAAATAACAATTTAGAAATAAAATTCAAAAATTCACATAACATCAGTGAAAGTGAATAGAGGAATAGGAAGTCTAGGAAGACTAATTTAATCATCTCATACAGGCAAGAGTCAATGGAAACTGTGTTGTTATTGATGTTGGAAGTAAATTAATAAGAGAAAGAATAGAAGAATGTATATTCCTTTTTTTTTTTTTTTTTTTTTTTTTGCTGTATGCGGGCCTCTCACTGTTGTGGCCTCTCCCGTTGCAGAGCACAGGCTCCGGACACGCAGGCTCAGCGGCCATGGCTCACGGGCCCAGCCGCTCTGCAGCATGTGGGATCTTCCCAGACCGGGGCACGAACCCGCGTCCCCTGCATCGGCAGGTGGACTCTCAACCACTGCGCCACCAGGGAAGCCCTATTCTTAAATTTAAAAGTAACTATCATAGTTTTCCAATTATTACAACTATATATTATTTCAAAAGGCAAAATTAAAACAAAAAAATGATAAGACTGTTTCAGGTGAATACAGAGGAAAAGGAGATAGCTGTGGCAGTATTAAACTTGATAAAATGCAGAACTCAAGAAATAAAAAGCTGAGTCATTTTCTACTGATAAAGGATGTAGTCCACAATGCAGATGTGATAGCTCTATACCTTGTTTTCTATACATAGAGTGAATCTTTTCTTTAAATTCAGTGCCCATGAAATAGTTACAAAAATTACCATGTGTTGGATGACAGATGACATCAGTAGATTCCCCAAATCAAGATGAGATCACATAAAACATAATCTCTGACTATATTGTTATAAAATCTAGAAAGTAAAAAGAAAAAAAGAGTAAAGAAGGAAGGAAAAAAGGAAGGAAGAAAGAAAAAAGGAGAATGGAAGAAAGAAAGAAAGAAAGAAAGAAAAGAAAGAAAGAAGAAAAGCTTATATTACAACAACCAAAAATACTTTAACGACTTGAAATATTTTTTCAGAAGTAATCAACTTCTGGGTCAAAAAGGACATGAAAATTTCCATTGCAGTCTTCTTAGGAAGGATATTCAATGAGAAGTTGGCATATCAAAACTGATGACATGCATCCAAAGCCATAGACACAAATGATCTGATTTAAAAAAGTGAATTACGGAAAAAAGAGGAATATAAACTTATTCAGAGTAGGGGAATGAAAATATCAATCTAAAAGCCAAAACAAGTGAATTAGAAATGAGAAAAGCAGTAGAATGTATAGATTCAAGAGCCATCTCCTTCAGGCAATAAAAGTAACTTATGGAACGGCACTGTCCAGAAAACATTCTATGATGATAGAATGTTCTCTATTGGCACTGTCCAATACAGTAGCTACTAGTCACGTGTCTGTTAAACACTTGAAGTGTGACTGGTGCAACCAAGGAAGTAAATTTTTAATTTTATTCCATTTTTATTTTATTTTAATTTTTTAATTGAAGTATAGTTGATTTACAATGTTGTGTTTCGGTGATTCATACATATCTGAATAACTTGCTGTACACTTGAAACTAACACAGCATTGTAAATCAACTATACTTTAATGTATATATATATATATTCTTTTTCAGATTCTTTTCCATTATAGGTTATTACAAGATATTGAATACAATTTTATCCAGTTTTAATTGATCTAAATTTAAGTCACCACATATGATTAATGGCTACCATATTGGACAAAACAGGTCTAGAAAGTAAACAGAGAAGAAAATAAATAAGTAAAGAAATACTCAAAACTATTAATATATAGGTGAAGATTAAAATACAAAATGCCATAGAAATCTGTGCTAACAAAATTGAATATCTCTACAAACTGGTAATTTCTAAAGGAAAATATTGACTCCGAAAGAAATAGATACTCTGAATGCAGCAATAACAAAAGAAGACATTGAAAAATTTGTGAAATGATTACTTTGCTAAAGATACTTTGGATCCTAAGAGTTTTATAGGCAACTTTATTCAAATACCAGGGAATAGGTTATTCCAATGATGATGACTACATAAGAGATGAAACTAATGGCTTATTTCCTTTATGAATATAATATGCATAAAGTCTTAAATAGAATTCTAGCAACGCAAATCTCTAAGTATACTACAATAACAATACAACATGACCAAATAGAACTTATTTGAGTAATGCGAGGTGGCTTCACTATTAAGAAGCATTTTATAGTATAATTCAGATGTCATATAGACATGACTTTTAAGACCTATGCATGGTTGTCTCAAATCCCCACCCCACATCAGTTTCAATCTCTAAAATTCAATCAGCGGATTTTTCAGGAGTTTCTCTAGGTTTCTTCTCATTATCTCTGGCTCTCTTTTCCTGAATCTGTTGAATTTTCCCCTACACTTTCCGTCTTGCAGATGTTGATTTACTCTTTTCAGACAACAAACAAGTATGGGACACAGGCCATTCTTCATAATTTCTGAATCCTCTCCCCAATATCACTTTCACAAAGCAACCTGTGTGTGAGATCTTCACTGTTCTAGAGGGGTGGTTACATTGCAGTTACACACAGCATTCAGTTTAAACATGGATGTCAGACTTATATGTTCTTAGAAAGTTCTTCACTTACTTTTGCCAAGTATGGTTCCAGCAGCTATATTGCTCTGCCTTCTCTCTCTCCTCTCCTTCTTTTCCCCTCTCCTTTGTTCTTGCCCTTCTCTAAATTCTGTGCATTTTGTATGAAGAATAGTTTAACTCTTTCCTTGTTGTTTCTCTGTCCCTTAATCACTCTCTGTCATAACAAGATATTTTTCCCACAAAGTTCCCTAGAGGAAACTTGATTCCATCTGGAAAATAAGTTTTTTTTCCATTTTGCTACTAGTTTAACACATCAGTAGGTAAGAGTGAGAGAGTGAGAGAAAGAGAGAGAGATAGAAAGATGAGAGAGAGAGAAGAAACAACACACGATCATCTCAGTAGATGGTAAAGCCATTACCATTAAATATTTTATTTCTTGCAACAATAACCCAAACAACTAGCTTATCAAAGGGAATTTATAATAATGCTACAACAGAAAATTTCATCTACGTTTCACAAATAGAAAATGAAGTGAAGCCAGCAAAATGATAAGGTTGCTTGCTATTGGCAATATGGTTTAAAATTCTTCTGGAAGTTTTAGCAAATGCAGTAAGACATGAAACAGAAATAAGAGGCATAACTATTGAAACAGAGAATGAAAATTATTATCGATGATATATATGCTTACCAAACTGAAACAAAGAAACAAGGAAAAATTCTTAGAAAGAGTAAGAGTTTAGTAAGGATCCAGACTAAGTAAATACACCAAATGAATAGCTATTTTATATGCCAGCAATAACAATTTAAAATATATAATCTAAAAATGTACTCTATTAATGAGTGACAAGCATATAAAATGCCCAGTAAACAAACTTATTAAGAATTTCCAAGACAGAAGAACATTGAAACTTTACCGAAGGAAATTAAAGTCTGAAGTACATGGGAAGGCTTTTGGTTGGTAGGCGACAGAAACTCAACACAAACTCTCTTAAGTTCCAAAGGGGATTTGCTGGAAGGATACCATAGTAGTTCACAGACCTGTAGAAGAGCTGTAGAAAACTCATAGATCTGGGAATATAAGGCATTAGAACCAGCACATGCCACTCTCATTCTTTTTTCCTCCTTTCCTTAGGCGACTGGCTTCATTTTCTCAGGCTCCTCCATGCATTGACTAGGACATGGTTGCTGGCACTAGCAATCTAAAGAGGAGGAAGTGACTTGCCTTTTTGGTTTCAGTATGAAAAATACCACAGGGAAGAACTGTGATTATCTGAGATTGGGTTGTATACCCACTCCTTGACTCATTACTGAGGCTAGGGCCATGGAATAATATAGCTAGAAAGCCCACCAGACTCACATGGGATGAGTAATGGGGGAGGAGACATTCCCAAAATAAAGTGAGAGGGGCTGTTATAAGTAGGGAGGAAATGGTGCTTGGGTAAACAAATATGATAGATATTCCATACTGAAAGGACATTTCATCTACCTGGATATGGACATCATATATTGTGAAGATGATAATGCTTATGAGAAATAAATTAATGAAACAATTAATTATACTTTTGTTAAATACCATCTCAATATAAATTCAGAAGGGAGATTTCTCTTTAGAAATTAAAAGAAGTGATTTTAACTAAGGTTTTCTTAGAGGCTTAAACAAGTAAGAAAAGCTGAAAGAAAGGGGGAGGTCTTGCACTATCAGATATTATAAAGTTATAATAAGTAAATAATGTGATTCAGCTATTTAAAAGGTTAATTTAACATGATAACTCAGAAATAAACCCTAACATATTTGAGAATTTAGAATATGTCATCACAAATCAAGTTGTATTCTTATATTTTGCTAGCCCCCCTGCCCCACCTCAGTGTGTATGATATCTGAAATGGAATTAAATTTTCAAATCTCTTTGAAATTGCAGGTAGCAGAATTTCTGAAAAGTTTCTAAAACCAAGACTTAGTATATTGAAAATAACAGAGCAGTACCTGTGTGACTCTTTTAAAGATATTCAAAACATTCTTGACACTTTACATTCTGTACCATCATTATTGTTCTATTTTAGTCAGCATAAAACTCTTCATCTGGGCTTTATTAGGTTCATTCCGGACCTCTGTACCCAAGCCCCAATTTTCCTACCCCCTGGGAATTTTAGGAGCCTTATCCTCGCAAAAAGAGAGAATGCCTGTGAATGCCACATCATAGATATTTTGAGAATCGTTTCCAAGGGTTTTTCTTTTTTCTTTTTTTTTTTTATACCTTTCTGGAGAATTAAGTCTCTTCTTTCCTTTGTAGAACTCTAACTTCTCAGCCTTCTGCCAGCGTAATGCTTGTGTACTATTATTATTTTTTAATCAGGAACCCAGTTGATAAGTCACTGTCAGATTTCAATAGGATTATCACATCACCTTGGGCTCCTCATGCCAGCAGTTTATCAGGCTGCCACCATTAGACACGCTTCAAAATGAATCTGTAGTTATTTCGGATTTAGATTCTTCTCATCTCATTTTCTTGCCTTCTTGTCTTTTCTTAACCCATTAAACTCATCTTGCATTATTCATTTCTCCCTGCAGCCTGAACCTCCTTCTTTAAAGGAAGCTGCAAACATGCAAGAGACTACACATCAAGGTTCTCTCTAGTTGCAGATGGGGTGTATCTTACTTCTTATGTAAAAGGATGTCTTTTCCATGGTAAAAAATGCAGAATATTTTGCTTGATCTACACTATGTGTGTGTTTATTTACTCATAAATAAAATACAAACAGTGTGATGTATCGCCCTGAGCCCTGGATTAGGAGAATGAGAATTTGGGGTCAAAGCAATTTGTGTTTTCTAACTCTATGATCTAGGTGGTTTGATTTCTTGGAGCCTTAATGTCCTAGTGTTCAATAGTGTTTCAATAATACTTACTTTGGAGGGTTGATGTGATGATTAAATGATGTAATGCAGATGAAGGCAACATGACAATGCCCAGCACCTAGCAAATACTGAACAAATGTTGGTTCATCTGAATCTGAGCACTTGTTCTCCTGATAAGCTCAGTGATAAGGATGCTGCTACCAGAGTTTGTGACTCTGGAAAATTTATAATCAATCTGGAGTGTTCATAGAGTATACAAAAAGTTGTCTTCGTGAAGAGAAGAGAGAAGATTTATGGCAGGGACAGAGGGGGTGATAACAGCAAAGGTGAATGTAATGGGCATTTAGTGAGAATCAGGAACAAGTCAAAGGAGAGAGGAAAGCTGGGATGGGGAGGAGAGGGGAGTGGGCGGAAGCAGATGAGATGGAGTGGGCTGAATGGAGTTGCTCATCTTCTGCACCTGAGCCACATTATTTTTGGTACCCTGAAGGCTTAGTTTATCTATGATTTCCCTCATGGGGTTTTTGATATTATTAAGAGAGACCTGTGTGACTGTTTCCATATTTTTGCTTCTACTTACTCAGAAACATTTCATGCTTTCAAAGTCAACTTAAAATAAATTAGAGCAGGGGAATTTTTTTTTTTTTTTTTTTTTTTTTTTTTTGTCAGAACAGACCATTCCAGTGTCCCTGGAGATTGCTCTGCCCACGTCGTTTGTGGAGAATCAGAGGAAGAGTTCTTTCCCATTCTCTCGGATTTCAAAGAGGAGAGTGCCCAAAAGGCTCACATCAAATTGAGTTGGGATGAGCCGTGTTAGGGGGCTGTGATCCTCCTAAGGCAGGAATGAGTAGCATATGGAATTCTGGTTGTATTCTCTAGGATCCAAAGACTGTGTGGAAACTCTATGAATTGGGTACCTTTTGAACTCAGTGCCACTCCTGTTGGCCCCCTTTTAAAGCTCTAGCTCTACTGCGTTCTCTTTATTTCTGTCCCAGGGAGTCTCTGATGATGTGGAAGTGGCGCCACAGTCATGCACAGTAGACCCAGAGAGCTAGGGAATTAATACCCTATGGTGTTACCCTTGTCCATGGGATGAGAACCTGTAGATAAGTGCCGTCTCATCCATTCCTCGGGAGGATCATTCTGAGTGTCACCTACAGCTCCTCTGAAGATCTCTGACAGCAATAATATAAGAGATGGGAGGGAGGAGTTAGGATTATTTTGTTATTATAAGGTACTCAAACTACCTGTGAAGGGGTAAGGTATTCTTTGAAAGTGGACTTGGATTAGCTGTAAATGTATATTGTGAACTCTAGGGCAACAGCTAAGAAAAGTTAAAAAAATAACAATAAGCAATATGCTTAGAAAGAGGAATCATGTAAGATGCTCATTTAAAACCATAAAAGGCAGAAAAACAGTGGAAGACAAAAATAAGAACAGAAAACAAAGGCAACAAAGAGAAAACAGTAATAAATATGGTAGCTATTAATCCGATTATATAAATAATCATTTAAATGTCAGTGGTCTAAATTGACCAATGGTTTCAATGTACTGATTAAAACATGGTTAATAACCAACCATGGTGATAGCTCAATATTGCACCTGTGTGCTGGCTTTCCCTTGTACCCTGATTCACTCTCTCTGTCCTCCACTCCTTCTTCCTGAAATCACTTCCAAATAACCTACTTGCCACGAGCCCTTGTCTCAGGATCTACTTTCTAGAAGGAAACTAGGCCACGACCCTACATTGGAAGCAATTCAGGATGGGCTAAGAAAGGCCCCTTTCTCTGGATATGGTGGTATTCTTTGTTTCACTCTTAATATGTTTCCTGTGATATATTTTTTACTTAAACTTGTTGAAACCATTCTGTTCACCTTTTGCCTTAAAGGTTTATTTTTAAAAAAATAGTTCGTCATTACTAATTAATTTACTCAGCAAACATCTCTTCAAGGCCTGTTGAGAACAATCATAAGTTCATACTGATAGTTCTAATTCAGATCCTAAACGACAAGATTCTTCTTCACATTCTCCTGTTGCCTACTTGTATTTTCCTTCTCCTGAAGTGAGAACTCTGGATCCCTGCACCCTCATGACAGCTGCTCATTTGCTCTTTCCTACGATATGTATGACATAGTTTAGATGACTACTTTATGAGTACTACTGACTAGAAACCTGCTAATGGAAGTTCAAGATTTCTTTGCAGTGTATATGTTTGTGTGTGTGCCCTTAGAATTGGTCTCTGAGGATGTATAGTTGGAGTACGGTATTCAAAAGATATTTAAATTAATTCTTGTTTTCCATTATGGTTATGTTACCAATTTGATACACAGATTTGATAGTTTCTGTTTGTATTCAGTTTTAGGATTTCTTTATTCCTTGCTGATTTGATTTTCTTTTTGAATATTAAAACATTTGCATAGTTCAAAAGTAAAAACTATCTGCAAATGCGAAGTCTTTCTGTCATCTTTAGTGTATTCTGCCTACTCTCAACCCATCCCCCTGTAGATAACCATTTTCATGGTTTCTAGTCTGTTATTCTTGTTTGTCTTTTTGCAAAAATATGCAAAGGCATTTCCCCTATCTTTTACTCCAGAGATAGCATAATACACTATCAAATACTAGATAGCATAATATACAACTCATGCATGTTGCTTTTTCCCCACTTAGAATACATATTGGAAATCACTCCTCATCAGTTTACAGACTTTGGGATATTAGTAGCTCATTATATATATGTAGCATAGTTAATTCAATTGACTAGTATGGTTAGGTTAATTATAGGAATTTCTCAAGGGGTGCAGCAAATATTGGTTATGGACAGCATGAGGACTTTGGTATTGCTAAAGAATAATTTAAAAAAATCGTAAGCATCCAAAGTGAATATATGTCAAAGATCTTATTTAACTCATTAATTGATGAAGAAACCAGTAAGATGTTACAACTGGTTTGAAGGAGAATCCAAAGAACAAATATACAAATCTGTCAGGAAAGCTGAGATGAATTTGCTTATTAGATGTAAAACTGGCAAAATGCATCATATATACAGGGCAATAATTAATTGCATTCCATGGGACAACTTTACATTTCTAAAACCAAAAATCATTTGCATTACTATTAGTTTTCTCCAATTTTCAGAACTGTGACATAGCTACAAGATAATAGAAAATGGAGATAACTGAGATGGGTGAGCTAGACAGGATATTCACTAAACTTTTTTGTCCATTTCAAGTCTTTAACCATTTTTCTTAACAATGTTTATGAAGGGGATGGGGATGAGGGGTAGGGGAAAACAGATTTATTTTTCTGAAGACTGGCTCTAGTCTGAACCACTCAGTAGCTGCCTCGCTACTCGCTACCTCTCCAAAGTTTCTTGAGGGCAGGGATGGTGTAATAAAAGTTTCTGTATGTCTTGAAGGATTCAGCACAGAGCTCTAAAGTGCTCCGCACTGTGCTAGAGTACTGGGGGCACAATCGTAAATCCCCTTCTGTTGATGGTTGGCATGTATCAGTGGACTCATGCCCCAGGCATATCCACTGTTCTTGTCTTCCCATTTTGTGCTGTGCTGTTCACATACAGCAGACTGTTGTCAATAATTTACCTTCTGAAAGAGATTAAAACAGAAATAGCAAAATTCTCCTTATAATGCTTCGTGTTATGCCAGCTTCCTGGATCTCTCTCGGGTTTGTGCCTTAGGCCAGGTTATAGGTGATACGGTACTAATGAGCTGTTATAATTAGATCCTTGTGGATGGAGCCCAAGTTCTGCTTAAATTACAGCTTTTATCAAGTCAGATAATGGCTGGAACACTCCAGGACAGGGCTGGGCTTTGATATTGCCCTTCTTTAAAACATTTATTATTATTATAGTTTTAAAAAAATTATTGTTTGGGTTCAGTGAGAAGGGTAATTTATTCCCCATTTTATCCTGCTGTGAAAAATTTTCTTATCTCAGTCACGATAGAAGTGTTTGCTGAAATAGAATGTTCTCATTTGAATCACGTATTCATCATCTGTGTGCTTCCTCTTCATGAATATGGAGGGGATCTTTGCTTATATTTTCTATCTTGAAATACAGCTTTTCAGGGCTTCCCTGGTGGCGCAGTGGTTGCGCGTCCGCCTGCCGATGCAGGGGAACTGGGTTCGCGCCCCGGTCTGGGAGGATCCCACATGCCGCAGAGCGGCTGGGCCCGTGAGCCATGGCCGCTGGGCCTGCGCGTCCGGAGCCTGTGCCCCGCAACGGGAGAGGCCGCAGCAGAGGGAGGCCCGCGAACCACAAAAAAAAAAAAAAAAAAAAGAAAAAAAAAGAAATACAGCTTTTCAGAGCACGGTTCAACTGCAGGTCCACGAGCTGCTCCACCCCCAGCATTTTCTAACGGCATCACAGTCTACCTGGCTGCTTAACCAGAAACCTCAATCCATCTTGCCACTTCTCTCTTCATCGTCTACACCCAATCACTTACCAAATCCTACTGATTCTACTTGCTTATCTCCTAAATACACCTGTTTCTCTCTGTCTTCATTATCACTGTGCTTTTCCAGACCCCTCATTTTCTCACGGCCAATTTGCCTTTTGGTTGATCACCCAGTTCTAGGCTCACGCACACCTCCCAACTGGAACATCCTCTGTATTGCTGGTTCCCAACATTTTTTTGAGCAAAGACCCGCCCCCCCTCCTTAAGTTAAAAAACAAAACAAAACAAAAACCAAATCAAAGACTATCCCATGAGAGTGATTGTTCTCTGGGTTCTCAAAGGTCAAGAGAACCAGGCCATTTCCATTTTTTGAGTATCCCAGAATTTTTAAAAATGTGAGGAAATGCCAAAATAAGCTATAAAAATTGTAGTGTGTTGTAACTGTTTGCATTTAACAAATTAATAATTTTAACATGAGAAAACTGTGCAGTGTAGTTATGCCTTTCACAAGATAATTGGAGGATTTATTAAAATGTCAGTTCTTAGTACTTTATAGAGGGTGTATCAGTTGGATATGGGGAGCACCTTTACGTTAATATGCTGAGCACACATACAACATTTAGGAAAGCATTTGGCTACAAACAACCAAATACCTAAGAATGTAATAAGTCAGTATTCATATGTCTCACATCTAGAAATCTGGAGATGAGGGAGACCAGGGAAGCTGTTCAACTGTGTTGTTGGGGATTCAGGTTCTTTCCACTTTTCTATTTTTCCATATGCAAGATGTAAGCTTTTGTTATAATGCTGTCACCTCATGGTTACAAGATGGCTGCTGTAGCTCTAACACACATTCACCTTCCAGTAAGCAGAAGAAAGAAAAGCAAAGGGGAAAATAAGGAAAGGCAAAATTTAAAGGGACAAAAATGTTTTTCTCCTGTTGAGACTTTACTTTTTCATTGGGACAGAGACACTAGTCCCAGGGATTTCCACCTACATTTCATTGGCCAGAATTATAACATATGGTTAGCCATAGCAGTAAGGGAGGCTGGGAAATTGAGTATATTGTTTTCTAGCCTCTTTGGAAGAGGAAGGCAAGTAAAAAGGGAGTTGGGAATGAATGTTGAGTGAATCCTATTTATAGCTTCTGCCACAGTCATCGTCTTTTTTTTTTTCTTCCTTTTTATATATTTTTTTTGTTGAGGTGAGATTTACGTAACTTAAAATTAACCTTAAAGAATTATTTTTATTTTATTTTATTATTTTAACATCTTTATTGGAGTATAATTGCTTAACATTGTTGTGTTAGATTCTGCTGTATAACAAAGTGAATCAGCTATACATATACATGTATCCCCATATCCCCTCCCTCTTGTGTCTCTCTCCCAGCCTCCCTATCCTACCCCTCCAGGTGGTCACAAAGCACCGAGCTGACCTCCCTGTGCTATGTGGCTGCTTCCCACTAGCTATCTGTTTTACATTTGGTAGTGTATATATATAAATGCCACTCTCTCACTTTGTCCCAGCCTACCCTTCCCCCTCCCCATGTCCTCAAGTCCATTCTCTACATCTGTGTCTTTATTCCTATCCTGCCCCTAGGTTCTTCAGAACCATTTTTTTTTTTTAGATTCCTTATATATGTGTTAACGTACGGTATTTGTCTTTCTCTTTCTGACTTACTTCACTCTGTATGACAGACTCCAGGTCCATCCACCTCACTACAAATAACTCAATTTCATTTCTTTTTATGGCTGAGTAATATTCCATTGTATATATGTGCCA
>NC_041218.1:45721528-45726120 GCF_002837175.3 Physeter macrocephalus
ATATATATATATATATATATATATAAAACGTACAAATGAACCAGATTGTGTACACCTAGGACAAAGATTCTAATCATTATCCCGATTAAAAAAATTAAAACAGGGCTTCCCTGGTGGCGCAGCGGTTGTGCGTCCGCCTGCCGATGCAGGGGAACCGGGTTCCCACCCCGGTCTGGGAGGATCCCAAATGCAGCAGCGCGGCTGGGCCCGTTGGCCATGGCCACTGAGCCTGCGCGCCCGGAGCCTGTCCTCCGCAACGGGAAAGGCCGCAGCAGAGGGAGGCCCGCATACCACAAAAAAAAAAAAAAAAAAAAAAGAAAAAAAAAGAAATACAGCTTTTCAGAGCACGGTTCAACTGCAGGTCCACGAGCTGCTCCACCCCCAGCATTTTCTAACGGCATCACAGTCTACCTGGCTGCTTAACCAGAAACCTCAATCCATCTTGCCACTTCTCTCTTCATCGTCTACACCCAATCACTTACCAAATCCTACTGATTCTACTTGCTTATCTCCTAAATACACCTGTTTCTCTCTGTCTTCATTATCACTGTGCTTTTCCAGACCCCTCATTTTCTCACGGCCAATTTGCCTTTTGGTTGATCACCCAGTTCTAGGCTCACGCACACCTCCCAACTGGAACATCCTCTGTATTGCTGGTTCCCAACATTTTTTTGAGCAAAGACCCGCCCCCCCTCCTTAAGTTAAAAAACAAAACAAAACAAAAACCAAATCAAAGACTATCCCATGAGAGTGATTGTTCTCTGGGTTCTCAAAGGTCAAGAGAACCAGGCCATTTCCATTTTTTGAGTATCCCAGAATTTTTAAAAATGTGAGGAAATGCCAAAATAAGCTATAAAAATTGTAGTGTGTTGTAACTGTTTGCATTTAACAAATTAATAATTTTAACATGAGAAAACTGTGCAGTGTAGTTATGCCTTTCACAAGATAATTGGAGGATTTATTAAAATGTCAGTTCTTAGTACTTTATAGAGGGTGTATCAGTTGGATATGGGGAGCACCTTTACGTTAATATGCTGAGCACACATACAACATTTAGGAAAGCATTTGGCTACAAACAACCAAATACCTAAGAATGTAATAAGTCAGTATTCATATGTCTCACATCTAGAAATCTGGAGATGAGGGAGACCAGGGAAGCTGTTCAACTGTGTTGTTGGGGATTCAGGTTCTTTCCACTTTTCTATTTTTCCATATGCAAGATGTAAGCTTTTGTTATAATGCTGTCACCTCATGGTTACAAGATGGCTGCTGTAGCTCTAACACACATTCACCTTCCAGTAAGCAGAAGAAAGAAAAGCAAAGGGGAAAATAAGGAAAGGCAAAATTTAAAGGGACAAAAATGTTTTTCTCCTGTTGAGACTTTACTTTTTCATTGGGACAGAGACACTAGTCCCAGGGATTTCCACCTACATTTCATTGGCCAGAATTATAACATATGGTTAGCCATAGCAGTAAGGGAGGCTGGGAAATTGAGTATATTGTTTTCTAGCCTCTTTGGAAGAGGAAGGCAAGTAAAAAGGGAGTTGGGAATGAATGTTGAGTGAATCCTATTTATAGCTTCTGCCACAGTCATCGTCTTTTTTTTTTTCTTCCTTTTTATATATTTTTTTTGTTGAGGTGAGATTTACGTAACTTAAAATTAACCTTAAAGAATTATTTTTATTTTATTTTATTATTTTAACATCTTTATTGGAGTATAATTGCTTAACATTGTTGTGTTAGATTCTGCTGTATAACAAAGTGAATCAGCTATACATATACATGTATCCCCATATCCCCTCCCTCTTGTGTCTCTCTCCCAGCCTCCCTATCCTACCCCTCCAGGTGGTCACAAAGCACCGAGCTGACCTCCCTGTGCTATGTGGCTGCTTCCCACTAGCTATCTGTTTTACATTTGGTAGTGTATATATATAAATGCCACTCTCTCACTTTGTCCCAGCCTACCCTTCCCCCTCCCCATGTCCTCAAGTCCATTCTCTACATCTGTGTCTTTATTCCTATCCTGCCCCTAGGTTCTTCAGAACCATTTTTTTTTTTTAGATTCCTTATATATGTGTTAATAGTGCTGCAATGAACATTGTGGTACATGACTGTTTTTGAATTATGGTTTTCTCAGGGTATATGCCCAGTAGGGGGATTGCTGGGTCGTATGGTAGTTCTATTTTTAGTTTTTTAAGGAACCTCCATACTGTTCTCCATAGCGGCTGTCTTCTTTTAAACTTGCCAGTGTATCTTTGTAGCTGCTGGTACAACTTCTGAAGGTGTTATTGCATGTCCATCTGGGACCCCTAATGGACAGATAGCTTGGATCACATGACCCTTCTGATTCACTGACTGAGAAAATGAAAAAACTATTATGCATTCATTAGTGCTTTTACATAAATTTCTAGTTTATTAATCATATTTATATATACTTAAAAATTAGTCATATATATAGACTTCGTTACTTCATCTACAGATACAGTGGATTCACAGACCTCTTCATATAGCCTTGCTAGTCCCCACGGGTTCACTACTCTACAGCACCCTAGTTTCCTTTCAGGGACACAGAAATGGTCATGTCACCATAACCTTGGTTAAAAATCTTCAGTTCTTTTTTGCCTACAGAAGAAATTCTAAAATGATTAGCATTTTATTCAAGGCCCTATACAACCAATCTTTGGCCTTATCTCTGGTCACTGTCCTCTCTCTCGAGCTGCTTTCAGAGCCTTTGCACATGCTATTTGCACTGAATGCTCCTCTCTCTCTTCCCCATCTGCTGAAGATCTGTTCCTGCTTTAGATCCATATCAGACGTCACTGTTCTCTGTGTGGCTTTCCCCAGGGCCCTGAGGCAGAGTGGGGGAGCTCTCCTCTGCCCCTTCTAGCACTTCTTTGTCCCTTAGTTATGGTGCATTGCCCATTTATTGTGGTTGCTTATAGGCTGACTCATCCCAAGGGAACCAGTCTCATTCATCTGTCTAGTTCGAGAGCTCAGAATGGAATCTGGCATATTTAGGGAATTCAAAATTTGTATACTAAATGAGTAAATGAAAGAATGAAGAGAAATAGTCAGGGAGTTTATTGTAAGGTCTTCGCTTAGATCAAATCTAAGAAAACAGGCTGCTGCTTTTGTCTTCCTCCTAGAACCAGACCTTCGTTAACACAAAACCAGACTTTCATTGATAGGACCAGATCTTATTAAGATATGTGTTTAGCACTTTGAAAAAGCTGTCTTGCATTTCAGGAGTTGGAGGGCTCTGTTTTCTGCTCTTAATGTGCCTTAATTTTCTCTGGATTGACACAAAAGCATTTTGGATGTGGGAAACCCCCAAGAATCATTCGTGACCATGGTCATTAAAAGAGTTGTTTTCAGACCCATGGGTGTCCTTGGTGAAGGTTCAGGGGTCCTCATGAGGTGCTCCCTTTTGTGTGTGAAGTTCTTTTGATCTTAGCTGCAGAGACAACCTTCAGGCACAACAAACTATGGTGACTTCTTCTGTTGTGGGCTGTGGATAGTTGATCAGGGAGGCATCCCCACGAGCATACGAATCTGTTCTCTACCCACCGATCACATGCATGTGCATTAGCTGGCACTGCTCCTTACCCCTCCAGGCCCACCTCCTCATGCCCCACAAAGAGTCTTTGTGTGAATGAGAAAAAGGTCCTCCTTCTGCACGGATGGGATAGAAAAAGCCAACCCCCTCTGGATGGACACAGCTCCATGGGTGCATGTCTCAGAGACCTGACAGTATATCTGAGCAAAGATAAAGGCTTTTTTTCCTCTGGGAAGAGGATAACCAGCACCGGCCAATGGTAACTGGTAATGATAGTGGTCATGCCCTCAGTCTCTACCTTAAAAATATAACTTGCTCAGAGACATTTAAAATGCTAACTATTTTTATTATTTATTTTTAATACTTATTTATATTTTTATAATAACTCTTAATTTTAGAACATTTTTAGATTTACAGAAGATTTGCAAAGATAGTACAAAGAGGTCCCAAATACCCCATTCCCAGTTTCCCCAATTATTTAGCTTTTATATTAGTATGGTACATTTGTCACTATTAATGAACCAATATCGATATACATTATTATTAACTAATGTACATACTTTATTCAAATTTCCTTAGTTTTTCCTAATGTCCTTTCTTAGTTTCAGGACCCCATCAGGATACCACATTTAGTTATCATGTCTTCTTAGGCTCCTCTAGGCTGTGACAGTTTTTCAGATTTTCCTTGTTTTTTGATTACCTTGTCGGTTTTGAGGAGTACTGGTCAGATGTTTTGCAGAGTGTCTGTCAGTTGGGATTTGTCTTTTCCCTATGACTAGACTGAGTGTTTTAATGGGTTTTATTATTTTTAGGTGTGGTAAGGCCAACAGATCAGGGGATGACTACCATTGAAAAGATAGTTTGTTAGTATTCACAGTTCCCAAAAGAGGGGGTACACGTCATACCACAGAGGCCACGCTAAGAAGCATTGGGGCTGTTGTGAGGCGGTGGGAGGGAGGAACTGTGGGCAAGAGTCTTTTTTTTTTTTTTTTTTTTTTTTGCGGTACGCGGGCCTCTCACTGTTGTGGCCTCTCCC
>NC_041218.1:45726158-45741868 GCF_002837175.3 Physeter macrocephalus
CAGCAGCCATGGCTCACGGGCCCAGCCGTTCCACGGCACGTGGGATCTTCCCGGACCGGGGCACGAACCTGTGTCCCCTGCATTGGCAGGCGGACTCTCAACCACTGCGCCACCAGGGAAGCCCATGGGCAAGAGTCTTTACTGTGGTTTCTGCAAGAAGGAATGGGTTCTGCCAGGTAAACAGGCTTAGGATTGGCTAGTTTGAATAATTTTAGTGGGCTCTGGGCATAGGGGCTGTCCCTAGATGTCTGGTACCTGTCTGGAGTTATCGGGGCCGGTGGAGAGTGGCTCAGGATGTGAAAGCTTGGTGAGGGAGGTGTTGGGGTGTGGTGCTGGTTTGGTTGGCTTGTATCTGAAAAGCATGCCCCTTGGAGGGGGGACTCTTCCTGAGGAATGGAGGGGAGGGAGGAAGGGGGAGGTGACAGAGGCAGGAGGCCAAGGCAAGATGACTCAGGGGTATTTTCTGGTTGTCCAAACAGGGCATGTCTGGGATACGCATGTAGGGCAGATGTTAAAGTATTAAGTTTACAGAAGATAGAAACATGCTTAGTATTCTGGGATTATATATTTTGGGGAGAAAGACCATGGAGGTAAAGTGCCATTTTCATCACATCGTATCAAGGATATAACTCATCACTGTTGATATTGACCTTGATTACCTGGCTGCTCAGGCCCTATTTTGTGGCACCATATCTACTTCACGTCTGCCTTTAATGTTCATCTCATATGTTTGAAGTGTTTGTAGGGTAGGGTATTGGTAAACATCCAATGTAGTTTTCCTTGAGTCTTGCTCTTCCAGAAGAATGAACTTGCCTGTAGTGGGTTTTAGTTCTTAGACAGGGGGCCCTCTTTGGGGTGGGTGTCTCCACAGAATACAGTCTTGAAACTTGGGCCTTAGGCAAGATAAGTTCGCAGGGGAGACTTGTGTCTAAATATCCTGCTGTTCTCTAAAATAGTAGTCCTTTGTATACTTCCAGTTGCTGAATAAATACTTCAGTAAATACCGACAACTCTGTCAGGAGTTGGAGTTGATTACCACTGAAAAGAAACAGGATATATATTCATAATACTTAGCTGTGAGCTAAAATGCTCAGAGTATTAACCTATTTTTGTATATAAATTAAAAAAATCCTGGTTACTCCATAAGTTGCCTGACCAAAACCTTTTGGAGCCCTCTGATGTTGGTGGAGATCATGGAAGATATGTCAGTGTTCCTGCTCTGCTTTTGAAAATCCCAAGTTGGGCAAGGCAGGCAGTGGAGTTGGTTGGTAACTCACCTGCACCCCTCTTTCCCCCTCATGCCTCAGGGTCTAAGTCGCAGAACTGTCTGTGGAACTCCCTCATCGACGGTCTCACAGGGAATGTCCAGGAGAAGCCACGGCCGACGATTGTCCATGACCCCCGGCCACCGGAGGAAATCCTAGCTGATGAATTGCCTCAGCTCGATAGCCCGGAAGCCTTGGTGAAAACGTCCTTCAGGTTTGGTGGATTGCAACTCAGTTTGTTCCTTCTTATTTGCTTGTGGAGTTATTTCAGTCCAGTTGGATGCCACGTCAGCGTGGCCAGTAAATTACCTCATTTCTCTGCACTAAGTAAATTAGAATTGATGAAGTAGTGTTGGAAGTAATGCCCTCTAAACTTCTGGCTGGATTTCCTGAATGTAGTGAAGACCATATCAGTAGTTAAGTTGCTGTTGGTATTTAATTGGTATTGGCATTTAAATGCTGAGGCAAAGGATTTACTGACATTGGCGATTTGAATTGGATTAATGAGTCTTTTGCTTCAAAGGAGGGTGACGCAGGGAGATAAGTGCACAGGGAAAAAGCACATGGTGGGAATTAACTCAGCCCCGTGCCTTTAGAGTCCCTTGCTGGAGGAAGTTTTCTAGTTGTAAGAGAAGTGAGAGCCGCTGCCTTCTGAAATGAAGACCAGATCTTCTTGTGTGGTTTCCCAGGTGGCTGTTGACTCTGTTCTTGTTCATCGTTTAGTCCTGCGTTTTCCCGCAAAGTTCTCTGGTGTTTTCTTTTTGTATTGTACTCCACTTCCATCATGAGGTGTCTCCTTACCTTCTCACCTGTATTAAATAAAAATCAGTCTGGGTATGGATGCGGTATAGAAAAGTGATTCTTTTTTCTGAATGGGTCTTTCAAACTCACTTTTGAAATATGCAGTCGTACTGGTATCAGAAATTAAGATTTAATGATTTCGCCAGCTTGCCTTCCTCCCCTCCTTTCCCCCTGTTATTCTAATTTTACTTCTTTCATTTTTCTTTCCATTATATAAGGCTTTCATACTCTCCACACGGCTAGTAGTACAGGTAAGCTTCCCTTTTCTTCCCTCAAACAAATCAGACAGGATTTGGAGTCCAGGAAATATACTTGAAAAATGTGCTCTCTTTTGCATCCAGGTGATGTGTGTAATCGCCCAGTAAAAGCCATTTCATTGTGTGAAGGTTCTTAGTGTGGACTGAATTATAGATGAGTTCTGAAAAGGAGTGATGAACAGGGGTTTGGATTTCTTTATATAATGTGACTGATGCAGTGGCGGGACCAGAATTGCAAGGCAAATGCTTTTCTTATTCCTAGTAAGGGTTTACTGCATTGTGAGGTTTAAATAAAATAAAAACCACTCAAGTAGAGAGAAGTACATTCGATGAACCTGTGATTCTCTGCAAGTGACTGTGGGAGGAAGAGGAGAGGGTGAATGGGTCTCATGGTCTGTGTGTTCTCATCTCCAAGTGTCTCTGGTGGGGTCAACCCCTTCATATAGTGTCTTCTGGTAATTACACCTTCCACCTCAAATCAGGTTCATTGTCTTCTTCAGTGAATAGCTAAAGAGCTGCTCCCATGAAAAGAACATCTTATTTGCTAGCCCAACTCCATTACCATCATCCCTTCTCTTTGCATTTCCTCTGTGCTCTTTAATAGAGAAAAGGTACTGATAGCCATGAACTTCTTTTCATCTGCTAGTTGTATTATGTGCCAATGTCTTGGTTCCAGAAAGAGATTAAGTTATAAGTTTGTTAAGGTCAGGATTTATTTCTGATTCCTTGTGGCACTTGGTGTGTAGTAGGAAAAACATAGTAGGTGTAAATATGCCAGTCCTATAGCAGTGGAAGCCAGAAATGTATTGGCATTTGTTGTTCATTTACTGGTCTCCTTAATACAATTCTGTGCTATCCTGGAACCATCCTTTCTTCCAAAGAAGATAGTTGATTTCAACAGCAATGTTAGAGGGTAAATATTCTCTAATGCAGTTGTCCTTAATTGTGGTAGTAACGTCAGTTGTGAGATTTGTTGCAGATAAATTATTATAAGCAAAATGTGGGAACAGCTTACTTATCAAGAAATAATTTAGAGCAGAATCAAGGTTGCTCTTGTAGCAGAAGACCTATATAGACATATCTCCAAAGAAGACATACAGATGGCCAAGAGGCACATGAAAAGCTGCTCAACATCACTAATTGTTAGAGAAATGCAAATCAAAACTACAATGAGGTATCACCTCACACCAGTTAGAATGGGCATCATCAAAATCTAGAAACAATAAATGCTGGAGAGGGTGTGGAGAAAAGGGAACACTCTTGCACTGTTGGTGGGAATGTAAATTGATACAGCCACTATGGAGAACAGTATGGAGGTTCCTTAAAAAACTAAAAATAGAACTACCATATGACCCAGCAATCCCACTCCTGGGCATATACCCTGAGAAAACCATAATTCAAAAAGACACATGCAGCCCAATGTTCATTGCAGCTCTATTTACAATAGCCAGGTCATGGAAGCAACCTAAATGCCCATCGACAGGCGAATGGATAAAGAAGATGTGGTACATATATACAATGAAATATTACTCAGCCATAAAAAGGAATGAAATTGCATCATTTGTAGAGACTGTCATACAGAGTGAAGTAAATCAGAAAGAGAAAAGCATCGTATATTAACGCATATATGTGGAATCTAGAAAAATGGTACAGATGAACTGGTTTGCAAGGCAGAAATAGAGACACAGATGTAGAGAACAAACGTATGGACACCAAGCGGGGAAAGCAGGGGTGGTGGTGGTGTGATGAATTGGGAGATTGGGATTGACATGTATACACTAATATGTATAAAATAGATAACTAATAAGAACCTGCTGTGTAAAAAATAAATAAAATAAAATTCAAAAAAAAAAAAAAAGATTGCCCTTGTAATAATACCACTTGTTTTCTAGATGCCTTTTGGATTGCAGAGAAGGAATGAGTTATAGCTGGATATTAAATAATGTGATAGGAATATATCACAATGTGTTCCCCCCAACTCCCTATTTACTCCAGGAGTGAAAAAACCTGGTAATTGCTGACTCCAATATTAGTGACTCTGGAAAATCTAGGACGACCAGTGCCTTATGCTCCTACAGTTTTAAACTTCAGGGGTGCATCCATGATCAGCACTCTCAGTCCCTACGATAACTTCTTTAACCAAGCAGTACAGTCGTCCCTTTGCTGAGATTGAGGTGTTGGGTTCTTTTTTCTGACTCTGAAATTCAGTCTCTCAGCCACTGTGCCGTGTGTGTGTGTGTGTGTGTGGACACACTTATACACAACCCCACACACAATTAAGGGATCCGGGCATGTGACTGTGAACATCCTGCCCTTTGCAGTTCTGCAGAGTCTTGTTTGCTGTGGAGGAACACACATGGTTCTCGTGAATTGACATCCTCTGTCCTCATAGCTCCTCTGCAGGATCGTTACCACCGAGCAACAGGGGAGAAGTGATAGCTTTGCCCACTCCCTTCTCTTTCTCCTTGTTCACACTTGGAGGGCATTTGGAATTTGGGGCCACAAAATATGGTCATCTTTTTTTTTTTTTTTTTTTTTTGCTTGGGCAAGGAAATGCCTCTTTATTGGTGCTGAAGCTGTTCCTGAGGCAGTCAGACCATGGGACCCTCATTGGGACCCTTGCCCTCAGCTACTTCCATCTGTGGGAGATACTCTGTCCCAAGGGCACCTCTTCTATCAGCTTCTGTAACTGATGTAGAAATGGGCGTGGTAGGTGGGGGTATCCTTCCGGGAAGCAGCTGGGGACGCACGTGCAGGTAGCCCTTGGCAGCCACCTCCCGCTCCTCCACGCCTTTGAGCAGATACACAGAGTGAATAAGATCAGACTTGGGTTTTGTGGGTCCAGGTGCAGACACTGTGGGCTCTGAAAGCTCACGAAGCCTCTTGGCATGAAAAAGTCTGCTTTCAAAACCCGAGACTTTTGAAAAGAGGAAAGGGGGAACCATAGCTAAATAAAAAGGCTTGAGTGTCTCGAAAGTAGACACTTCTGGGAACTGTACCCAGGTGCCTGTTTTCCTTGTTCCTCACGACCTGTCCCTTTGAACCTTGTTCTGCCCAGGTTTTTCTTAAAAGAGATGAGAGAATATGCTGAGCGTGAAGCTTAAGGAAGATAGACCAGTCCAGCCAGTCTGATTAGTGACTGGAATCTTAGTACTTACCACTAGAGGACCCAAGAGAACAGGAAAGAGCTGGCTGCTGAGAACGCTTTATCTCCCCAGCTTCTAGTGTGCACATTTGCAAAGGTGAGACCCAGCCCAGATTGTACTGAAAGTCAAGGAAACCAATGTTTATCGAGCATCTGCTATATCTAGGAACTGTACATTCATTTGCTCATTTAATCTCGCCCAACCCTGGCAAGGTGTGTATTGCTATCCCAGTTGTGCAGGTCAGGAAACTGAGGCTCAGAGAGATCAAGTAACTTACCCAAAGCCACCCAGCAAGTGGCAGAGCTGGAAATTTCAACCCAGTCCACCTGGCTCCAAAGCCTTACCATGTTCTACCACCATATCACCTTGGCTTTCCTGCTTCTGGGTTTGCTGTTGGTGAAATAAGATAGCGTGATTGGTTCTACTAATCTGGATGTGCAATTTGGATATATAGTTTGAGGCTTATCCTATGAGACTGACCCTGTTCTATTGCACTAAATCTTTTTTTCTAGTCCAAACTTACGTTTTTGATCCACCTACCCCTTTCTGGTAGGAGCCCATTAAGGTAAACTTTATGTCCAATAAATTCGTTGAGGGATCCTGTTAAATGCAGACCCACATTCAGTAGGTCTGGGTTGCAGCCTGTGAATCTGTGTTTCTAACAAGCTCCCAAGTGATGTGATGGTCCAAGGACCACCCTCTGAGGAGTGAGGCATGGGCTTTCGAATACCACAGGCATGAATTTGCAAATGCTCTTCTCAACTGTGTGATTTTGAGTCATGGTTTTGATTCTCAGTTGCCTCATTTTACAAATGGAAACAGTGAAATAACAGCAGTGGCCTTGGGTCCTGTTGCTAGGATTAAGTGGGCAATGAATATGACAGCTCCTAATTCCTTCTCTCCCAGTTTTTCAAAATCCTGTTTAGGAGTGGATCGATCCTCTGCACCTTGACCCCTTCTTCTGTGACTGGGCTGTGCATTGTGCCCCAGGCTGGGAATACGAGCCCAGTAGGTACTTTGTGAGCAAGGCTGGGCTTGCTCTGGCCTGACCTCCTTGGGCAGTAGTGGAAATTCTGAAGCCATCCAGCACGTTGGCCATCTCAGTTACTTACCTTGAATTGTGTGACTTAACATAGGTTTTGATAATTTTGCATTTGGAAGAAGAGTATGCTTACTCCCTGGAGAGTCACTGGGGGATTGATGAACTTCTCTTCCCACATAGAATGGACTTATTTGGGCTTTGGCAAAAGCGTTCCTGATTCTATACATAACTTACTAAGAAATGTTCCAGAGAGCAGAACTGCACTGAGCCAACACCCTCGGCCGCAGATGAGATTAAGTCCTTGTCAGATCCCATTTAATGGATTGCGTTTTCCACGCAGAAGTAAATCGTTGAACTCATCCTCATTTTGGCTTTTGGCAGTCATTTTTCCACCAACAGCTATAGCCAAGGAGCCAGTTTCTGACTTGATTACTTTCAGGAAACGTGCAGTCTGGCTGATGATATGGCTTGGTGTGGGGTAGCGTCCCCTGCAGCTTCAGACCCCACCCCGGGATGAATCATGGGTTAAAATTCCCATTTAGCTCATGGGAAGTCTGGTCACATGTCTTTCTCTATCACCATATGTTGGTCACCCACTGGGAACTTCGGGGGGGACCCCTACTTCCGTGACTTAGTGCTGTCTCCCTGGAGTTGACATTTTTCCTTTCTAGTGTTCGCTAATCCAAAGCAGTAGAGTTTTGCTCAGGTCTGTGAAGGGGAAAAATGAAAGAATGAATTCTGATTTTTTTTTAAAACTCAGAAGAGTTTCTATTGCAACTTTGGCTTCCCACAAGGGAAATATTTAGGCTTCTCTTTACAAAGCAAGTTTTTAATAGACAGATCCTCCAGTGTTGGAAATTGACAAAGCAAATATCATGCAGACACCGTTCCATTTGCATTCTTCCCGGTCCTTCCACTAGTATTTTGGGAAAGAGGGAGTTTGTCTCTGTGGTGGCCATATGAATGCACCTCTCACATCTCTGACCACAGGGAATGTACTTGACCCATGGCCCCAGCTTCTGTGCGAGGATATTTGTCCCTGTGATGGCTCTGGCTGTGTTCCTCAAGGGCACTTTCAGCCAATGACTAAGAGCGCCAGGGATCCTAAGGGTGGCCATTCCTGGGAGACACGGGACTCCTCTGATGGTGACTTCAGCTTGAGGACTCCAAGTTCCTTGGTGAACTTTCTTTAGAACTGCACTGTGATCTGAGACGCTCCCACCCAACCTGCCATCCTTCTCTCCTTCACTGCGAGTCAGACCTGCATCTCACCTCTCCCTGCCTCCTCTGGCTCCTTCTCCATTTTCTCTTTCAGATGTTCCCCCTGATAAATTTCTTGCATGTCTAATCCTTCCTTGGCACCTGCTTCTCAGAAGGCCCCGGCTAACGCAGTCTCACACCATGCTGCGATCCTCTGCTGGCCCACCACTGCCAGCTCTGTGCTGTGGGCACGGCTTCAGCTTCAAGGCTACTGGCCTAGAAATCCTGGGCCAGTTTTCTGTACTTGATTTTATATTTGATGCTGCATCTTCCCCATGGGCTCTAGTGGTGGGGTGAACATGGGGCAGGCCACAATTTTTTTTAGTCTTTTGTACTTTTATTGCCCACTGGAGACTTTGCTGAAACATTGAGATTAACTAAAGAAACTACAACATGAGAAGGGAGCATTTAAAATCGTACCCCAAATATAATTGTTTCTTTTGTACAAGGGAAATGCTAAAGAATGTTGGACATTGTACAGTTGGTTTGAACACTTTGGTTGCCAGCCAGCGGACCTGTCTCCAAGGCTAACTTCCCCTTAAGAGCGTGTCCTTTTTCAAGCCAGACACATTCTCATCAGGCTATTGGGGAAGCCAGGGTTCTACCCATAGGAATGGCACTCATCCGAGGTGTCCTCAACAACTTGGTGTATGCCTAAATCAGAATAACTCCTAGCAGCACATTTTACAAAGTGTGAGTGAGTCATCCTAGGAGAATCCCACAGGGAGGAGTGGGGAGCTTCAGTACTGTCGGGCGGGGGGAGAGGCTCGGATACTCCTGGAGGCTTCATCTCCATCTCTCTGCCAGTGTGCAGCATGGGTCAACCTCCCGTGCTTCCTGATGAGCAACAGGAACTTCTGTCCTTGGTCACACAGAGACCTGAAGTGTGCTAAGATTCTCTGAAGTTCCCTCTAAATGAAGGAAGACCTCCCATCTCTCTATGGCAGTGCTTTGCCTCCCATCGAGGTCTGGTCATGATTCTCATGTGCTTCTGGATCAGATGGTCTGGCCTTTAGCCCTTGGGTACTTTGTCCCCATGTCAACCTCATGGGCCAACTGCCCAATCACAATCCCTGGTAACTTCTGAGGTTCAACCTCAGAAACTTGTGGGAACCTCTGGGGCCTGTCCAAACCACACAGAACCCAAGAGACAACTTGGGGAAGCTAAAACCCAGCCTCCTTCTACCTGACTCTACTGGCCACAGAGTTTACTCAGATGTGGACCTTCTGGTTTATGGGTAGATGTCCCTCTAGAAAGAGAAGAAGAAGTCTCTCACTCCTGCCCCGTCTGCCTCGTCTCCCTATAATCCCCCAAGTCCGAAAAACTGGGTCTCTGGCTTCCTGCTTCTCCTACATTATATCCTCCTCTTCCCCAGGGCCAGGCCTTGGGCTAAGTCTTAATGGTGGATGAGGTAAAGAGACAGATTGGCCTAACTGATATGGGACCCTACACTGGGAAATACCTCAGAAGCACCATATGTTATGCCTTAGAAACTTTCAGTGATGAATGACTTTACCTCATTGGTTTTTCTGCAGTAAAATTAAGGTTCCCTAAATAAAAAGAGAGCAAAACCCTTTGAAACTGTGCCCTGCGGTAATGCAAGCCTGGATAGCCCTTGATTGGTGATTGGTCCCTGTCCTCAGCAGTGGGGGATCCCGGGTTATGTTATGAACCTTACGAAAATGTTACCTTGTGTTTTACTCTGTAGAAATTTTTGTTCCCACTTGCAGCCTTAAGGCAGGGTTTCTGCCCTTGCTAGCAGGAAAGGAGAGATTTCCTTCTTATTGAATCTTTCTAATAACAGATGCTCTCTTCCCACTCAAGTGCTCAGTGCTTGTTCTGCTGTCACATCCCATGTCCGGCACTGGAGCCACTTGAGGTGAACTGGACCAGCACATACTCTTGCCCCCGGACCTCACATGGATCAGTGAATATGATGAATGACACTTGGCATAACCATTGAAACAGGCCAGCCTGGATCATGGTGGACATAAAAGGGAAGCAAAAGGAACGGTGTTAGCCAGGGTCAGGAGGCAGGAAGACACGACATATGTTGAAGGAACTGTTAGATTTGTGTCTAAGGCATGTGAAAGTGAGGCAGTATTGGAAAAGTAAAGTTGAGATGAAATATGGCAGGGCATTGTTTGCCACGAGAAGAAGGTTCACTTTTATTCCATAGGCAGAGATCTTTGGAGCTTTTGGAAATCTTTGGGGAAGCAGAAAGAAGACTGCATATTTTTTTCTAATTAAATTACAGAATTAGGATTTATATTTTCATGCCTCTGCCCTCTATACACAGAACATCAAGACTAAGGTTTTCTGCCCGGCAGCAGAGATGGAATAATGGACCTGGAGAACAGCATGGGATTTAAAAACCTATGGAGGAAGAGCATGGACAATCTGGGGAAGACACTTGTGAAAATATGTCTTCCCACATGGACTGGAACAGGGACCATTGTTTTTTCTATTACTTCTAAATGTAGTAACAGCTAATCGTTATTGAAGAGACAGCCCCATAACTGTAGTCTAGCTGCTCCCCATTTATTGATTACTATTAAGTGCAGCAGGAGTTGAATTTGCTAAGATGAATTACCTCTAGACCCCAGAGGCCAGCTCGGTTGGGGAAGGATGGTTATTTGAACAAGAGCTGTAGACATGCTTGTCCTGCTTTGGAAGGGATGATGATTCTGGCTCAGGTGATGGGGTCAAGTACTCGGAGGCAGACACATTGCAAACTGCCCGAGAGTATAACTTGTACACGCTCTGCAAAGCCAGAAACAGGAGGATGTGAATCAAATAGCAAACTTGGATTCCGGGATCCAAACCTTGATCTGTACATCAGTTTCATTCTTTGAAAATGGTCCAGATTGAGAATTAGAAAGGGGATGTATGCAGTGGGCTGAATTATATTTATTAAATTTTGTGTTTCTCTACTGTTTTGATAATTATCCTATCTTCGACCCTGTCTGGCCCTGTCAGGGCTGAGTTTCCTTGGTCATTAGGTTTCCATGGGTAGTGCTGAATCAGGCTTTTGTGTCTAGCTCTAAGCCAACTGGTAGATACCTACATTGTTTTTCAAAAAACTATTTTGACAATTTTTAAACCTTCAGAGAAGTTGTAAGACTAGTAAAATGAACAACTGTCTGTCTTCCACCTAGAGTCACTTTTGCTTGCTTGCTATCAAATCTATCATCTATTTATCTTTTTTTTTCGAATCTTTTGACCTTAAGTTGTAGACATCATGACCTTTCAGCTTCAGCTTGTATCACTTAAGAGTGAGACCACTTTCTTACACACACAGTGTAATTACCATATTCAGGAAGCTTAACTTTGATATAATACTATTATCTAATATATAGCCCACATTCAGATTTCACCAAATGTTCCAATAATGTCTTTTATGACAATCTTTTTTTCTGATCCAGAACCTGTTCCTGAAGCACACATTACATTTAGTTGTCAGTCTCCTTTAATTTGAAGCAGCTTTTTAGTCTTTCTTTGTCTTGCATGGCATTAACATTTTGAAGCAAACGGGTCACATGTTTTGTGCTGCCGAATGTTTCTCAATTTGGGATGAATGTTTCTCAATTTGGGATTGTCTGATCGTTGCCTTGCGATTTGATTCAGGTTATTCATGTTGACAGGAATACTATATAAGTGATGTAGATGTTGCGTCCTCCATGCAGCACTGGAAGAGGGCTGTCGATCGTCCCATTACTGGTGATGTTAGCTTTGATTATTTCATTAAGGTTGTTTCCCCTAATGTGTCCCCGGTAAAGGTGCCGTACTGCCCTTTGTAGGTAATAAGTTATCTGCGGGGAGATAACTTGGAGACGATGAAGATAATCTCTTCTTTCTTTCTTTTTTTTTTTTTTAAATCTTTATTGGAGTATAATTACTTTACAATGGTGTGTTAGTTTCTGCTGTATAACAAAGTGAATCAGCTATGTGTATACATATATCCCCATATCCCCTCCCTCTTGCGTCTCCCTATCCCACCCTTCCTATCCCACCCCTCTAGGTGGTCACAAAGCACCAAGCTGATCTCCCTGTGCTATGCGGCTGCTGATAATCTCTTTCTTAACAAACATTTATGCAATGGTTTTAGCATCACTTGATGATTCTTGCCTGAATCAATGGTAATTTCTAACTGTATTATTCCTTCTCCATTTATTAAATGACATTTGATGGTAAATAAGAGCTTTCCCTTTCCTTCCTCTCTTGCTCCCTTTCTAGATTGTAGTGTCAGTATGGACTCTGGATCTTTCTTTCATCCATTGTTTTATAAGCCGTTATATCTTCATCCTACCTGGAGCCCAGGGAGGGTGTTTGTGAGAGAAAGGACACAAAGAAGGGTGGTATGGGCAGTCCTTTAGTCTAAAATGCATCAACCCTAATGGGCAGAAATAAGTTTGACTTGGAATATGAAGAAGTGTATCAGCAAATCCGGGCTCTAAATAATCCCCTGTCCTGCGGGTAGGGGCTCCGTGGGGTGCTCTAATCTGGTGGAAGGCAGTATCTTGACCTGAACCTGGTGGTGCCACTGGAATTATGGGAAATTGCAGAGTGGCGAGAGTGCCATGGAGTGGGTTGGGGGAGGCGTTACTTAGCCAGAGAAAGGAGTGTGAATGTGTTGTCTGGACTTTTAACTGGGTCTCCAAGTCTTTTCTTCTCGCCTCTTTCTGCCATGTAGCACTGCTCCCTGCTCCCCCTCCTGCTGGCCAGTGTCTGATGTCTGTGCCCAACCCCATGGTCTGAAGAGTTGCCTGCATCTTATCACTGACGGGTGTAGCGAGAGTGCCTGAGCTCTGGTTTTAGTCGCAGCTCCACTCCTCACCTGCTGTGTGACCTTGAGCAGGCAGTGGAAGCTGAGGCTCAGTTTCCTCAACCGTTTAATGGGATGAAATCTTCTTTTCCCCGAGGGATACCTGTGAGGAGTCAAGGGGGCTCTGCATGTGGAGCAGTGAGCACAGTGTCTGGTACCAGCAAGTGCCTTGTGGTCATAGGTAAGGCGATCCCGCATCAGCATCCTGCTGAGTGCTGCTGGTAGATGTACAGTTAGCTGTAGGCCCTGTGTTGTATGAAGGAATGCACTTTATCTGGCTGTCCCTCAGGTATGTCCCTTAGTACTGAAAAGCCACTCTGACACCAGGGACCTTTGAGGCACCCTCTCCCTCTCTTTAGTTTCTAGCGTTTTCCTCTTAATCCTTGTCCAGTCACGTTGTGTGTAATAACACTAGCTAACCCGACTGAAGGTGATGTGTCAAGCACTTTTCTACATGCTTTACATGCTGTCTATTCAACCTGCACAGCAATCCTGGGAGATTTTTAAATTTTTATTACTTTAAATTTACAGATGGAGAAACTGAGGCGCAAAGTTAACTTACCAAAAGTCAGACCACCAGTTGGTAGGTGTGGGTGGGCTTTAGAGCCACACATTCTGGCTCCAGAACCCACCTATAACCACTAGACCACACTTCCTCCCTGGTCTAGCATGGACGAGTGGGTCTGTGTCTTCTGGTTTGGTTGGTGGTGCGGATTTGCTTTCTAGCTAGGCTCCTGCTTCCTGCCTGCTTCCCAGTGAAGTACCAGCATCAGCCTACTCTCTTCATTTCCTGCCATTTCCTCATGCCCAGTATGGACTCTTACTTCATCGCCTACTGGCCTGCTCACTTGGGCTTTATTCCCTGCCTGCCCCTTCCTCCTGCAGAACATAGCTCAGCCTACAAATGCCACTTTAGCTGCTGGGCTGGAGAACTAGAAGGCCCTTCTTAAGACTTACTGCTCTCCTGGCTGTGACCTCACACACTTGCTACCCACAGGCCTCTCCTACGAGCTTGTCACCAGCATCACCCTGCAGTCTTGCCAGAGCCCTTTGTCCCCAACGGCCATGAACCGTGGTGGTGTGTGTGTGTGCAATACAGGGACCTGGTAGAGGAAGGTGGTTTAGAACTGGAGCTTGGAATCAGGCAAAGCTGAGTTTCTATCCTAATCCTGTCTGTCACTTACCACCTTGGGAAAGTTACTCAGCTTCTCCTGGCCTCAGTTTTCTTTTCTGCAAAATGGAAATAGTAATGACGGGAGGATAAGATGAGAAAGTGTGTGTCAAAACAGCATAAAAACTCCTGACATCTGAGTAAGGTCATAGGCTAGGTAATTATACTGTGTCAATGTCAACTTCCTGGCTTTGATAACATACTGTAGTTGTGTAAGATGTTATCATTGGCAGAAACTGGGTAATGGGTATGTCGAAGCTCTCTGTACTAGTTTTGGAACTTACTGTGTGTCTACAATCATTTCAAAAAAAGATTTAAAAAACATTTAGCATAGTCCCAAATCTCAATTAATTGTAGTTTTTTAAATTATAAAATATCACCAAGAATTCAGTTACTTGGCTCAAATTCAACTTTTTGAGGTGTGTGTATTTGTGTGTGTGTGTGTGTGTGTGTGTGTGAGAGAGAGAGAGAGAGAGAGAGAGAGATCTAAGATAAAGCAGACCAGACAATTTCTAAAATTATTTCCCTTTTCTCATGAATAATATCAGTGGCATCAGCAGCAACCACAGGCAAATTCCCTCCATGCTGTAGTTTCATCTTCTCCCAGTTGAAAACCTTGTCTTTTACTTAGTAATCTCAATTCTCTTCAGATTTATTATTTACCTTCTATTTCAGGTGTTCTTAATCTGGGCTTCACAGTATACTCACGAGTGATTAAAACAGCATCCCTGGGGTAGCGCCCAGAGAGCTGTACGATTTGAAAGCTTGTTTGGTTTGTGGAGTGCAGCAGGCCTGAGAACCACGGTTCTACCTGCATTGCAGGCTCCGCTTCGGCCTTTTCTCCCTTCCCTCCTTCTCCCACATCCACATTGCCTTGGTGTGTGCTGCTTCCACAGGGCACCATTTTTCTAATGACCATCAAGGCGTTTCCTGACCATGGTTCCCGGATACAGACGTTGCTCCCTTTTCTTTACAGTATTTATCTGGCGCAGATGTCTGGAGTTTTGGAATCATCACAGAATGAGCTCTCCCACCCCTCGAGATACCATATGTCCATGCCATTTTAGATAACTGAAGTGTCACCAAATGTCCCTTATGTTGTCTTTCTCCAAAAGCCAATTCAACAGAATTCAGGTGACGTACATCTTTTCTTTTGGGAATGTGATAGGTGGAAGTTTTCGGAAGGCACTGACTACTTTTGCTTACAGTTTCAGTGGCTGACGTGTTTTCACCACCTTCCGGATAAACTCACTTTGCGACATTGCCTCAGTTTCTTAGTCACCAGTTCTCCTTTATTCATCTTTTACAAAATGAGATTTTGTCATAAAAATGATATACTTGTCTTGTAGAACATTTGATAAAGGGTAAAAAAAAAAATCCTGAATATAATCCCTGCTGTCATTTTGGCATCCTTCCTGAAGTCTTTATATCTATGACTTATTCTTACAGTCATAATTACAGTGTGGATACAGTTTTGTATTCTAATTTTTTTTACTGAATGTTTTATCTTAAGCATTTTTCCAAGTTGCCATATAATGTGCGTGCGTGTGTGTGTGTGTGTGTGTGTGTGTGTGTGTGTGAGAGAGAGAGAGAGAGAATATATGTTGGACATTTAGGTTGTCTCCAGTTTTTCATTCTTTACAGGAATGCTGTGATAAAAATCCTCACGCATCTAGATATTCCCATATTTTAAGCTGTATCCCTAAGAGTAGGTAACTGGAAGTGGAAACACTGGCTAAAAGGGCATCTTGACCTTTAATAAACTGTACCAGAAGAGGAGCCCTGGGTGCTCTTTGCAGTGGGGCTTCTTCCAGCCGTTCCAATCAGTGCTGGACCCCTTAGGTTGAGTGGGATGGTGCTCATACCTCACAACTTTGAGTTGACTATGATTACTATTTTTTTTCAAGATAGCTTGTCCTTTCTTTTTTTTTTTTTTTTTTTT
>NC_041218.1:45742014-45772801 GCF_002837175.3 Physeter macrocephalus
CGTCCCCTGCATCGGCAGGCGGACTCTCAACCACTGCGCCACCAGGGAAGCCCAAGCTTGTCCTTTCTTAAAGCTGTATAGTGCCAGTGCTGATGATTTTTGTGTATTTTGCTGACATACTGCTCACGAGAATAGTATAGTCCCTTTTTGATCTGCTACTGGTAGATGTCAGTATCATCCCTCTTTTATGTATGAACAAAGTAAGGTTCAGAAGAATTAAGTGACTTGCCCAAGGGCACACAACTGAGAAAGAGCAGAACCAGGAGGTAAACCTGCACCATTTTGGCCCCAAAGCCTGTGTACTTTCCACCCCACTCCACCCCACCCCCCAATCTGGAAACAGGGCACAGAAATAGAGTCATAAATTGTTTCTGGGGGGAGGAGTTGGAGGCAAAGGAGAGGAGAAAATATCTGCCTCGGATAGACTTCAGAAAACTTCTTGCCCACAAGGAACCTAGAGTTTCGTGGAAGAAATATAAGTAAATCAATAATTGGGACTTCCCTGGTGGTGCAGTGGTTAAGAATCCGCCTGCCAGTGCAGGGGACACGGGTTTGAGCCCTGGTCCGGGAAGATCCCACATGCCGCGGAGCAACTAAGCCCGTGCGCCACAACTACTGAGCCTGTGCTCTAGAGCTCACGAGCCACAACTACTGAGCCTGTGTGCCACAACTACTGAAGCCCGCACGCCCAGAGCCTGTGCTCCGCAACAAGAGAAGCCACCGCAATGAGAGGCCCGCGCACCGCAACGAAGAGTAGCCCCCGCTCGCCGCAACTAGAGAAAGCCCGTGCGCAGCAGCGAAGACCCAACGCAGCCATAAGTAAATAAATTAATAAACTAATTAATTAAAAAAAGAAATTGAGTCTTTAAAAAATTACTGTACTGTGCAGTAGCCTTTGTTTTATTTATTAAAATATTAGTTGCTTTATATGGTTAATATTAAATACAACAAAAATAAATGCTGTTATAGGAATAAACAGAGAAGAGCATTTTTACAAAGTTTTATTAAGATTTAATTGACATAGAAAAAGACTGCACATATTCAAATACATTTGGCATTTGTATACATGCGTGAAACTGTCACCATAATCAAGGTAATGAACACATCCATCACTCTCAAAATTTCCTTGCACTCTTTGTAACTCCTCCTTCCAGCCCCTCCATACTATCCCCAGTAGATCCCCAGGCAACCACTGATTTGCTTTCTGTTGCTATAGATTATATTAATTACTTTGCATTTTCTAAATTTTTGTATAACTGGAATCATACAGTATGTATCCCTTTAAAAAAAAGCTGGCGTTTTTCACTTAGTCTAACTATTTTAAGAGTTCTACATGTTTTTGCATTTATCAGTAGATCCTTTCCATTAATTGCTGAGTAGTATTCTGTTGTGTGGCTATACCATGATTTGTTTATCCATTCAACTGTTGATGGACGTTGGCTTTTGCCAATTTCTGTAGTGGAAATATTCCCACCATGGCCAATTTCAAGTTACCAATGTGAAGTCACAGAATGTGGAGTTGGGAAGAGATGCAAGAAACTATCTGCTCCACATATTCTAGGAAATTTGTCCTGGGCAGTAAATAGGCATGGAGTGGAGGGAACTGGAGCGTCTCATGCATGGAACACCTTCATCCTGGGGAGTTCTCTGTCATGCTACTTGTGAGGATAGGGCTTATTCCCACTTAAAAATAGATGGTTTGGGACTTTGCCCAAATGTGATTACTGAGAAATACTATTGTGTTTACAGAGACTATTTGGTTTGAAGGAAGATTTATTGCTTAGGAAATAACTATTGATTATGAGTAGGACTGAGAACTGTTTTAAGGATTTTATACATTTATAATGATTTTTAAGAATGAAAGTAAATATATGAATCTTTTTGGGGGAGAGGCTTTCCTGATACATTCCCTGCCTGGACATATTGTTGTTTTAACTTCATTTTAGATATCACGTGGAATGCAAAAGAGCTAATTTTCAAAGTTAATAGAAAAAGTATAGAAAAAAACCCTGAACTGCTCTGCTTTGTCCTTCAGTATTTTATACATCTTCCTCTCTGTGAATAATAATCCATGTTTATAGGGTAACAATTTACATTTATAGGATTGCTTTTTTATTCCACATGATCCCCAAATGTTCCTCTCTGATCTCTGCATTCATCATTAAATAGCAGCAGTTACCTGGCAGAAACACCACTGAACCGTGTCCATGGCACAGAGGAAGTACAATCAGGGAATGTGGTCAGATGTGCCATGTAGAGGAGGTGGCTTAGAAAAGAGCAAGTTTTGAAAAGTAAGGGAATCAGGCCAGGCGTGGATGTGGGATCTTCTTAGGGATCATTCATTCATGATAACCATTGTCGAACTCCAGGCACTGTAGTAGGCATTAGGTTTAACATGGAAACAAAATAGGTGTGGTCCCTGTCCTCGTAGAGTTCAGCGCTCTAGTACATGGCAGGGAGCTAAGGACTTCCTCAAGTCTGGACTCAAAGAGGCCCTCCAAAGTGACCGTTTTTATTCTAATCCAACATCAAAGAAACCGTTGGACTAAAACCTAGCTTTTCTGCCCTGAAAATTTTAGGTCCTGTGGTCACTGGGTGTTTACCCCAGAAAGGCATTTCTGAAACTTAGAGTTACCAGGCATTCTTTGAAGGTACAAGAGAATCCTTCACTCCCCTGTCCCACACTGACTAAAGCAAAACAATGTGGAGGATTTTTTTCTTGAGGATTCTATCCTGACCAAGGCCTTGGCACCTCCCTGTGGCTCCTGATGTTCAGTTTTTCTCCCTTGGGTTAGTATGGATGGGTGTTAAGTGTAGTGCAGGCTCTTAACCTGGGGTCAGGCACTAGTGGATGACTTCAGGGGGTCTGGGAATGCCTCAAAGGGGGCCTAGGGTTACATATTCATTTTTCAGGGAATCTGAACCTTTCAACAGATTGTCACGAGACTCTGTGATTCAAGAAAAGCTTCAGAACCTTCAGTGCTTTGGAAAGAGCACCGTAGGTGGCAGGAAACCTGGGGCCTTCTCTAGCCATATATCAGGCACGTTGTTAACTCCCGGTACCTCAGTTTTATCATCTGTACAACAGGGATAAATATTTTCCCTTTCAACCCATTGGGATCATTGTGAGATCAAAGGAGATGATTGTACATGAAAGTGCTTAGAAAATGCCCAGTACCATGGAAAATCAAGTACACTGTTGCTGCTATTACCATGGCAGATCATGGTGGGGTTAGTAGCTGGGGCAGGGGATGCAGGACAGGGAGAGGAGTTGAATTTGGGCAAGGCGTCTTTCCCCATCCTCAGGGAGAGGATTAGCAATCTTTCCTAGTGCCTCAGTGTCCTTAATTCACCCAAGCCCTGGGGCCTTTGCTGTGAGCTCTAATTCATCCTGGGGTGAGAAACAGGAGTCAGGAGAAGGAAGAGAAAATCTGGTGTGGATGACATACGCAGGAAGGAGCAGAACCCACACCAAAGAGAGAACACTTAACAGAGTAAGCAAACCTTAACAAGTAAGTATGATAGAGAAATGTACTTATTTCTCCTAAATACGTTTACTCTGAGTCTGGGCCTCACCTGGGAAGACCTTTTGTTTTTGGATCCCAAGAGACCTGGGTTTGAATGGGGCCTCTGTCATACGTGACCCGGCCAAGCTGCTTAATCCCAACCCCCTTGCACCCCCCCCCCACCACTGCCAGCACTAGTTTCCTCATGTGTAGAACAGAAATAATCATACTTATGCTTTGGGGCTATTGTGAGGATTAAAAACAATACAGTATGTAAAGCTCAGCACAGTGCTCGGTGAACTGCAAATGGTCCTGGTACTAGGAGGTGGTCAACCAATATAGCAAATGAAGGACCCTTTCATGGTTCTTACTAAGGGCCTGGCCCTATTCTAAATGTTCCTTTAATCCTTATAATAATCTTTTGGGATAGGTACCACTAGCACGCTCATTTGACAGATGGGAATACTGAAATGTAGTTGAATAACTTGTCCAAGATCACTTAGCTCTCAAGTGTTGGAGCTGGGTTTTGAACCTCTGTTCTGTCTGTCTCCAGAATCCAAGTGATTAATCACTGAACTATGCTTAACCCCTCAGCTGAGTTTGAATGGTTCTGCCTGTCCCTCTGGAAGCCCATCAGCAAGATGTGAGACTTTGTCTTCTTGGCAGGGGTCCTTCTGCATATTAGCCCTTGCTCATCCTTGGGATATCCTACCAAACTCGGAAGAAGGATGGTCTATTTCATGGTCAAGGCCGGAGGGAAGCCTAGGAGGTTTGGGAGTGGTCTTTGCCAGCTTTTGGCTTGCTGCAAGGGCATTTCGTATCCCAGTCTCTTTATCACTGAGAACTCAATGTGGCTGATTCTCTTAAAATAGTGTGAACAACATCTCCCAGAGCTGTGAGGTGATCAACCAAGTGTGTAAGGCAGCCCCACACTGTTGTGGCCCAGTGGGAAGTGTATCTGCTGGAAGCCAGCCAGAGTTCTTCGGGAATATGAGCAGCTCTGCTGTGAAAGTTGAGTGCGTCTGTGGGCTGGACTCAGTTCTGCAGAGCTGTGTGACCTTGGGCATCAAGTTAGACTGTGGCCCTGCAGTTGTCACATCCTTCCAAAGGGTGGTGATAGTTCTTGACTCAGTAGCTTAGACCAACAATTTAGAGAAAAGGATTATCTCCTTGGTTACAAGTGGAAGCCCATTTTCTAAACAAAAAGTAGAAGAAGCTTTTCCTTTACTTGGGCTTCATTATCCATGGTGAGGGATGGACAAGGGGGTATTGAAATGTGTTTACCTGTTTGTTTAAAGGAAGCTTTTTTTTTTAAAAAATATGTTTCTATTATAAATGTGATACATGCTCATAGAAAAAGGAAAAGGGAAAATGTTACCCATTATTCTTTCTTTGCAGATTGCTAAAATTTGATTTCCTCTATGAATATGTTTAACTTCTCTTTAATCTCACAGTATCATGTTCTAAAATTTAACATTATGACCCACCCAACATTTCTCCATGTTTAAACTTTTATGAGCATCAGAAACTCTTAAATTTAGTCACTTAGTGGATGTACTGTAGTTTAGTAAAGTTATTTGCTGATATTTGAAAATTTTCCAGTGTTTTGCAAATGTAATATAAACAATGCTGTGAAGGACATCTTTGTGTAAATAGATTGTTGTAGATTTAGGATCATTTACTTGGGTTAGATTCTCATACCCCAGGCAGATTTGTGGAACTCCCCAGAAGCACAGTGTGGTCTGAGATAAGAGGTGCTCCAGCTGTTAATGCCTTTGATGTTCTTCTTTAGATACTGTTCTAACTCTCCTTCACTTGGCATTTTCTTATCAAACAGGTATTAACTGTAATCTCTTTGGTCTTAAAATATTTTGACTTGACTTTTGTCAAGCAACCGTATCTTCCGCTATTTGACGCAAAAGATCTATGTAATTTTGATATTCATATTATCTATTGATACAGGACATTGGAGAGAATCCTTTCGCAGCTGTACTGAGCATTCTTTGTGCACTCTGAAGTGTTTAATTCAATTCTACATACGTCTGCTGATCACTGAAGAGCAGCTGCCAGTGAATTTGAAGGAGTGTTAATTGGGAGTCAGAAAATGTAGGTTCAAAATTTGGCTCTGCCCTTTATTAAGTGACCTTACACACAGAGACTAAACTTGTTCTAGTTTTGTTTTCTGCCTAAGATGTGGAAATAATATCTCTCTCTGTGGGTATTCATGAAGATGAATAGATGATGACCTTAGTAAACCGTGTAGTGTTATATAAGTAACAGGCACAATTATTGTCATACATGGAAAGTGTTCTGCTCGATACTGTGGGCGATACTAAGAGGAACCATTCATGCATTCATTTATTCAACAAACATTTATTGAGTAACTACTATGTGCAGTGCAATGACCTGAATGCTGGGCATACAGTGGTGAATAAGGCCCTGTAAACCATTGAGGAGTTTATAATCTAGTAGTATAGATAGCTGTACTGTCCAGTATGGTGGCCATTTCCTACATGTGGCTAGTGCCAGTGAGGAACTGAATTTTTAATTTTATTTAATTTTAAGCAATTTAAATATAAGCTTGAAAAAAGAGATCATTCAGTAACCGAGTCACCGTCAGTGATACTGTGTCCTGCACAGCTGAATAACTCCTACCAGCTGATGGGATGTCAACTCTGGAATGTCTCTCAGGACTCTTTCCTTTTCATATTCCCTGGTTCAGGCCGTCCCTGAACACTGGACTACTGCAGAAGTCTTCTCACTGGGCTCCTTGCCCACCTTCTTTCACACATAGTTCATCCTGTATGTTGGGTCAGAATGATCCTGTAAATCTGCCCGTGTCACACCGTTGCTTGCAAGCTTTAAGTCCCTAAGATATCTCTTTAAAGCATCACTTACGACTTGCTATGGTAGGGCCTGAACTTTCTTTTACAGGCGCATTTTCCAGGACTCCCATTCTTCCCTGTAGTGTTCCAGCTAAAGTGAACCATATGCCAGTCCTGACTGTTGACCATGCCCTGCTGTTTTCTGTTTTGGTAGTTCTCTTAGGGAGATCTCTCCACCTGGAATATTCAATTCCCAACTCTGCAAGACCAATAGCTGTCATCCTTTGATGCCACAGATGAATGCCACCCACTCCCTTTTTCTGCATTTGGAACTGCCCTAGAATGTTTTAGTCATTAGGGTCATTTGTATATACATTCTGTATTAGGATAGGCTTGCCACCGTAATAAACAAGACAAGCCTCAAATCTCAGAGGCTTTAACACAATAAAACTGTATTTCTCACTTGGCCACCATCGTATGCAGCTTGAACATCTCTTCTCTCTGGCCACCTCCAACTCAGAAACTCAGGAATCTGGGCATCTTCCATAATGTGGCTTTACCATCTCAGAGACCTTAGCTTCCAACGTTCTGTCTAGAGAGCAGGAGAGAAAGAGAGAGAGGATGGTGGATGGTGTGAGATGTTTTAGAGGCCAGACTGGGAAGTGGCACATGTTATTTCCATCTACATGCCGCTGGCCAGAACTGAGTCTTATGGTACCAGTCTAAAAGCAAGGGTGGCTGGGGAATGCAGTTTCTGTGTGAACCCTGGAAGAGGAAATGGAATCGGTGAGTCAATTCCAGCTTCCTACTGGAGAAATTTGTCTCATCATTTCTGCACCCTTTGGCATTTCTGAACAAAGTGCCAAAACATATAAGGTGACAGTGAAATTGACACCCATGAGGACCTGTGTACGGGCAGCACTGCACACATTATCTTTTGCTACTTTATTTTGCTTTCTTCCTTCTGAGCAGGGATAAAACCTTTAGTGCCTTCACTTTATACCTTCTCCCCACTTCTCCTCCCTCTTCTCCTCCTCCTTCTTCTGTCTACATTTTTCCTCCTTATTATCTAAATTTTTCCTATTCTCTTTGCCTTCTCTTAACCTACTTTAATTCTCACCCAAAAGCCAATTGCAGAAGGTATAAGTATACACAGAGTCAGGAATGGATATGTTTGTGTTCTTGGGCAAGTAGAAAAGATGGTAACCACTCCACTCCAATTCCTTCTATTCTTTTTTTTTTTTTTTTTTTTTTTTTTTTGGTGGAGGAGGTGTTAAATAAACCTTTTATTTGGGAATAGTTTTAGATTTTCAGAAAAGTTGCAAAGATGATGGAGCATCTCCATATACCCCTCACCCAGTTTCCCCTAACGTTAACTTCTTATATTTATGCGGTACTTTTGTCAAAACTAAGAAACTAACATTAGTACAGTGCTATTAACTGAATTCCAAACTTTATTTGGATTGTGTCAATTTTTCCACCAATGTCCTTTTTCTGTTGCAGGATCCCATTCAGGGTAACACATTGCATTTGGTTTTCATGTCTCCTTAAGTCTCATCTAGTCAGTAATAGTTTCTCAGTCTTTCTTTGTTTTGGATGACTTTGACATTTTGAGCAAACTGGTCAGATATTGTGTAGAATGTCCCTCAATGTGGGTTTATTTGATATTTTTCATATGATTAGTCTGGGTTCTTGGGAGGAAGACCACAGAGGTGAAGTTCTGTCCCCATCACATCATATCCAGGGATAAATGATATCCACATGATATCACTCATTATAATAAACTTGATCACTTGTTTAAGGTAGTGTATGCTAAATTTCTCTACTGTAATGTTACTGTTTTCTTCTTTCCATACCCTTATTCACTGGCTACTACTCACTAAGTCCAGCTCAAGGGGGAATGGGATTAAGCTCCACTTCCTGAAAGGGAGAATATCTACTTAATGTTATTTGGAGCATCCAATTCTTTATGCTTCCCCACTTAAATGCTTTCAAAGCCCCTATAAATAGATTTGTGCCTCAATGGCAGACATAAATCATGGCCTCAAAAACTATCTCTCTGACAACTAAATGAAGAGCCTTGCAAATTCTTATCCCATAGGTAAGAGGAAGAGTCCATCCTGAGGAATCAAAACAAAGCGAGCAAATGAACCTATTAGCATCTAACCCTTCTGTGAAGTAGCACACCTTGGAGTCAGCTAATGACTGCAAAACGCTGCTTGACTCATCACTACCTCCATTACTCATGAATACACACGCTCACTCTTGGGTGAAGTGGTGAGGTGCCTAAGCTTTCCAAAACTGCTCCTGTTCTTTGTGGCAGGCTAAGGTGCTGAGGTGTTCTGTTGGTGGGTAAGGGAAGTGGGCAAGAGTGTGCATGTTGCTGCTGTAACAGCCACAATCATGCCCTCCCTAGCTAGCTAAGAGCATCAGGGATGTCAGAGAGGAACCTTAGAATGTTTGATGGGAGGTGGAGTTTCTCGCTTCAAAGCCCCCTTTCTCAGCTGTCAGGAAAAGTGTGAAGAGAATGCTTTTGAAATAAAAATTGAAATAAATCACAGCTCTAATTGTTTTCCATTTATAATCATAGTTGGGTGAGATCATCTAGATGGATCACTTTATTCTACATGTGAGAATCTACAGATGATGTGAAAAGTAATGCAGCTGAGTGCAGGAACCAGGCCACCTTAAGACGTACCTGCTAATTCACGTGCTCATTGGGACATACAGTTCTGAGAGGCAGGAGCTGGAAGAGGAAAGAAGAATGTGGGTTTTGGCGTCAGGCACACCCAAGTTTCAATCTTTTTAAAAAAAATTATTTTACTGAAGTATAGTTGATTTACAATGTTGTGTTGATTTCTGCTGTACAGCAAAGTGATTCAGTTATACATAGACATTCTTTTTCATATTCTTTTCCATTATGGTTTATCACAGGATGTTGGATATAGTTCCCTGTGCTATACAGTAGGACCTTGTTGTTTATCCATTCTATATGTAATAGTTTGCATCTGCTAATCCCAAACTCCCAGTCCATCCCTCCCTCACCCTCCTCCCCCTTGACAACCACAAGTCTGTTCTCTATGTCTGTGCATCTGTTTCTATTTAGTAGATAAGTTCCTTTGTGTCATGTTTTAGATTCCACATACAAGTGATATCATACGGTATTTGTCTTTCTCTTTCTGACTCACTCCACTTAGTATGATAATCTCTAGGTCCATCCATGTTGCTGCGGATGGCATTATTTCATTCTTTGTTATGGCTGAGTAGTATTCCGTTGTATATATATGTACCACACCGTCTTTATCCATTCATCTGTCATTGGACATTTAGGTTGCTTCCATGTCTTGGCTATTGTAAATAATGCTGCAACGAACATTGGGGTGCATGTATCTTTTCGAATGAGAGTTTTCTTCGGATATATGCCCAGGAGTGTGATTGCAGGATCGTATGGCAACTGAGTTTCAATCTTGACACTGCCACTTATATTAGTCAAGTAACCTTTGCAACTTTATCTCTCTTGAGCCTCAGATTTCTCAGCTGCAAAGTGGAGTTACTGAAATTTTCTTAGGATAGTTGATGCAAGGATTAAATGAGGAAATACCTGTTATGTACCTACCTGGTATTTGATAGATGGCAGCTGCATCAGAATGCTTTTGGTGCAAATAACAGAAAATCCAACTGAAAATGGGCAAAAGAATCAAAAGAATATTTATGTTATTTCACATAAATAGAGGAATAGTTGTTTTACTCCAAGATTGGTTGTTTCAGAGGCTCAACATTGTTATCAAAAGTCCAGGTTCTTTCCATTTTTCTGCTCTGTTGTCCTCAGCAGGATGGGTTAGTCTTCAGAGTAGCTCTCCTCACAGTCATAACATGGCTGCTGACTTCCAGGCATCACGTTCGTAGATGATACGCCAGAGGAAGATGAGGTATCTCTCCCAGTGTCTTTCTTTTTTTTTTTTTTTTTTTGGTGGTACGCGGGCCTCTCACTGTAGTGGCCTCTCCCGTTGCAGAGCACAGGCTCCGGACGCGCAGGCTCAGCGGCCATGGCTCACGGGCCCAGCCGCTCCGCGGCATGTGGGATCCTCCCGGACTGGGGCATGAACCCGTGTCCCCTGCATCGGCAGGCGGACTCGCAACCACTGCGCCACCAGGGAAGCCCCGCCCAGTGTCTTTCTTAAGGGTGAGGACACCATTTTTCAAAAGCAACCCATCCCCATTCTTCCTTTCCTAGTTGACTTCTCTTCACATCTCATTGACGAGAATTACACCACAGATTTGTGTCTAAATCATGGGTCACCATAATTGGTTTAGACCAGTCAGGATCCACTCCTGATACACTGTAATTGGTTAGACCAATCAGGATCCATCCTGAGGCAAACGCTGGTCCAGCCTCCCTGATACCTGAAAAAAAATATGAATACTGTTAAGAAGGAGGAGCGGGCTTCCCTGGTGGCCCAGTGGTTGAGAGTTCGCCTGCCGATGCAGGGGACATGGGTTCGTGCCCCGGTCCAGGAAGATCCCACATGCCGCGGGGCGGCTAGGCCCGTGAGCCATGGCCGATGAGCCTGCGCGTCCAGAGCCTGTGCTCTGCAACGGGAGAGGCCACTACAGTGAGAGGCCCGCGTACCGGAAAAAAAAAAAAAAAGGAGGAGCATCTGAATATGTCAAAACTTTTGCAGGTTCAGCAAACAAGGTTATTGCGGTAATTCATGAGGATGGACATTGACCTGAATGATTAAAATGTAGATATCTCTTCCTCCCCTTTAAATTGGTTCACTCTTTAATATGGTAGAATGTCAGAGTTTGAAGGAATCTCTTTAAAACATGTCTAAAGAATGATTACTTCCTTTTCTTGAACTCCCACCAGTATACAGGAGTCTGTCCCTGAAGCATGGATGAATGGCTTCTGGTGAACCAACCCTGGGGTTATATCTTGAGGTGATTATTTACATCAAAATTAATTGAAGTTAAATAAAGTTACAAGTTCAGTTCCTCGGTTGTGCTAGGCACATTTCAAGTGCTCAATAGCCACATGTGGCTAGTAGGTACTGTATTAAACAATGCCGATTATATAACATTTTCATCATTGCATAAAGTTCTTCTGGACACCACTGCTATAGGTTATCCTCCAGACAGTTCCAGTTTTAAAATTCTGAAGAACAGACTCAGGATTACCAATGTCTATGTACAGATTTAATAATTTAATGGGTGTATTGATTGGTTGGAAAAAAACAAAAATAATTTATGGGTCAACGTTTAGAAATTCTTACCATAAACTGTCAACTGATCCATGTGAAGTAGAATTAATGATTCTCAATGTGCCTAAATCTGCAATATGAGTTTTAATTAATTAGTATTTAATTTCTTTTGTGCTTACTCATTTATTCCTACAAACCTCAATTCTTGCATATTCTGGGAGTGATAATTTCTGACCTTATTATTTTCTCTCTTGTCTTGGTCTGCCCAGTACTCTACATTTCCCAGCTGTTAACATCTTCATCAACCAGAAGATGGGGAAAGGAGAGTGTATTGAATTCAAATAGTGAAAAATTACAGCTTGTCAGTGTCTTGGGTGGAGGTTTGGTGAGAGAACATTGGTTCAAATAAGGAGTTTGGACCATCTGTTGATTTAACTATATACTGGTATTATTATTAACAGTACCTTATATAGGCATCTCCCTTTCACATTTTTTATTTCATTTAATCTTCCTGTAAGTTATTGCATTATCCTCATTTTCATACAAGAAAAGAGACTAAATTACTATTGTGTAATGTGGTACATTAGTTGGGGTTAATGTTTTTTAATTTTATTTAATTTTATTTGAATTTGGCTTAATAAAACACACACTGAATACACACACACACACACACACACACACACAAACACACACAGCATGTGTTTCAAAAGGTTATAAAATTAGAATTTGAACACAGAACTTCTGATTCAAAATTTGGTGCTATTCATATCTGTGGCTGCTTTCTTTGTTCTTTTCTATACTTTGTACCTTTCCCCTTTGCCGGAGATAATTGACACATGGCCATGCTAAACTCTCATAGGAAGTCGTGAAATACGAAATAAAGGGACTCACTTCATAAATAATCACGAAAGAACTTGGGGACCTTGACATGAAAGGTATGCTGAATTATAATTATATAGAGGTACATAGATTATAATAGAATTTCCTTTTTCAGTCAGAGATGTAAACACTTATGGGTTGATGCAAGCCTCTTATTCACCATAAGTAGCCATTTCTGTGTACATGCTGGGATAATGTCAAAGAGAATGGAGGGTAGGAGTAGGAGATGGTGAATTGAATGGACTGACATGTCTTTTTTTCTCTAATGTGTTCTCTGTTAATATTGTTTCCAGAGAGGAAACACTGTTTCAACTGATGTAGGCAAAACTTGAATAATAGGTCGAGTGAACTGGATAACAAATATTGAAGTGGAAAATGGTTATTGGATCTTTTCATTATTTAATCTGATGATGAACATCCTTTGTCACCTCCCCTTCTGTTTCTTATCCAGTGGACAGAGGAGATACAACAGCTGGCAATGAATCCATCCCTAACGTGGTTGATTATTCAATTTTAGGACCTTTATTTAACTGTGGTTGCTAATCAGCTTTTTTCCAGGGAGTCTCCACGTTGCTTTTTAATAATGGTGGCACCCAAGCAAAGCATGTGACAGGGATTAATTTAATTGTGTTGTCCAGAAAATGGAGCATGGGCTCTAAGGATGCTGCAGTTGTACAGCCCTTGAAGAACCAGGTGATGCTGACATTTTTCCTAATGGGGAGTGAAGATGGAAAGTGCTGGGGCTGGAGGTGGATCTTGGTTTATTTTTATTTTATTTTATTTTATTTATTTATTTATTTATTTATTTATTTATTTATTTATTTATTTATTTATTTTTTATGGTACACGGGCCTCTCACTGCTGTGGCCTCTCCCGTTGCGGAGCACAGGCTCCGGACGCGCAGGCTCAGCGGCCATGGCTCACGTGCCCAGCCGCTCCGCGGCACGTGGGATTTTCCCGGACCGGGGCACGAACCCGTGTCCCCTGCATCGGCAGGCGGACTCTCAACCACTGCGCCACCAGGGAAGCCCGGTTTATTTTTAGATTGCTGTGGATTACTTGCTGTGCATCTTTGCTTGCAGCAGGAAAGCTGGTTTCTGGAAGCAAACTTCTCTTCATAATACATATTGTGTTCTGTATCTTGCAGGGTCTTTATTGAACCAGACCCTTACTCTGTAAAAACACTGTGATATTGTCATGCCCCATCATAGATTACTATAAACAGTAATAAAATGGATGAATGGATGAATGAATACATGACTCTGTGAGTAGGGGTGAACTACATAAAGAAATTGCAATGCTTTATAACTACTGAGTTTAAAAAAAGCCTCTTGGGTGTAATTGCTTCCTTCTTTTTCTACTAAGGACTGCTAAATAAACACCAAACTACTTCCAATTAAACAAGTGAACTCTGCATGCCTTTTCACATGAAGGCAACTAGGCAACTTTTTGGAAAAGGAGGCAGACATTTTAGATTCTCTGAGGCTCAGACACTTCCTCTGTTTAATTATGATGCAGTAGAGATTTTTTAAATTGAAATATAATTTTATGCTTGTTTCAGGTGTACAACATAATGATTTGATATTTGTATATATTGTGAATGATGCAGTATAGATTTATCCTGGTAACAAAGAACTGAGCTAAAGCCTCCTCAACATGGATCAACATTTCAGCAACTTTGGTCTGCTGTTATTGATACATGCTTGTTTTGGCCCCTCTCTCTTTGTAACTAAATAATCATTTTTATCAGAAAGAGTCCTTTGATGAGAGGTAAAACCAAGAGAGAAGTAACATTGAGCACTTTGAATCAATTCATTCTTTCAACAAATATTTATTGGGCGTTTACTATGTGCTAGACACTTCTGGGCACAGAGGAAGCAAAAACGGATGAATGAATTAAGGTTAAGTTAGCAGAGTTGACCATAGAGGGCTATCTGTGCTTCCTTCAAAATTTACTCTGAGAGGTCTCACTTCTCACCATCACTACCCCAAAAGGTCTTTTTCAAAGTATTTCCAACAACCTACGGGATTCGCTATGAGAGGAGTTCTGGCAATGTAATTTTCTCTGTTGTGTCACATTTCCCTTGATGCTTTAGTCTTCCTTCTAGCTTGGCATGTTGGGAAGCAACACTTAAGACTCTTAATCTGCTGTGAACTCTTTTGGGGGAAGACTTTAGATCTCTGTATGCAGGTCACTGAATGGTTTTGCTTGGGAGCAAGGCATAATGTTTTGCATTTAGAAGGAGTTCTCTATCATCAGAGTGAAGGATGGAAGTCCTTACCTCTCTTCTTTGCCTTCCTTTCTTTCTTCAACCTCTTCCTGTTGCACTTTTCTCTCTATCCCTTCGTTGGGACTGCTCTTGTTTAGGTTCCTACTGATTCCCATGTTGCCAAATCTGATTGCAGCTTGTCTGTCTTCATCTCATTTGGTCCATGCCAAAGGAATTAACCAATTCCTTCTTCTTAAAACACTCTTTCTCTTGGCTAATGTGACCACCACATTCTCCTGGTTTTTAAAAAATACCTCATTGGCCATTTTTTTCTCAGTCTTCTTTGCCAGCTCTTCATCCTCTATTTGACCTCTCCATCTCAGATGATCTTAGGGCTTAATCTTCAGCTTATTCTCTAGGCTTACCTGTGCTGATTTTATCTGTCCCAAGTCTTTATCTTTTGTTTCAACACTTAGACTATTATGAGCCTAGGTATGGTTTTCTTGAATGTGCTCTTCAGTCTGTACATTTTTGTTTTTTTACTAAATTTGGGAAGTTTGGGCCATTTTTTCTATTATATTTTTTCTGACCCAATTTCTTTCTCTTCTCCTGGGATTCCAACTACCTTTATGATGGACCTTTTGAAATTTCCCACAAGTCCCTAGGCTCTTTTAATTTTTTTCCTTGTTCTTCAGATTAGGTGATTTCTATGACATCTATCTTCAAATTCACCGAATCTTCTTTGTCTGTCTTCCCCTACTGTAAACTTAATGAAGTTAGGGTCCTTGTCTATCTTGGTCACTGCTGTGTCTTCACTATCTAGAACAATGTCTGGCAAGGAAAGAAGGTAATGTCTGTGGTCTAGAGTGATACAAGGAGAAGCTGAACTAGGGCACTGGCAATCAGGAGGAAGAGAAGATAGACCCAGTAAGGTATCTTATCATCAGTAATGTTATCAGATCAGTTTGAAATTCAATTCAAGCAAATTATCCTAAGGCAGAGATTGAGTGAATTAGGTTTAAATAGATCTCATTGACTAATGAGGTGGCTTCATTAGGGCTCCTAAGGGTCACTAATTCATTCATGGGAGCCCAAGGCTTGGCTCTGATGTACCAATGACAGAGCATTTGCTTCTTTCTAAACATTTAAGGATTTAAAATTTTCCATTCATCCGTCCAGTGAACCAATCATCTAACCAACAAATTAGTACCCTTACTGAGAGTTGGATCCTGGGCCAGATCCTGAGTATACAGGGGTGATTATGTACGTACCTTATGTTATAAGACTAGTAGAGTCAGAAGTTCAAAACAGTCAGTGCCATCCAGCATGATAAAATGCTCTATACAGGGTATGTGCCAGGGCCTGTCACTTTGAGAATGAGTATGAAGGGTTCAGGGAGCATTTTGATAGGAGATGCTTGAGTTGTGACATTTGAAGGACAAGTAAAACTCCTCAGACACCGAGGGAAAAGCTTGTGTTCAGATCCATGCAGAGAAACCATGAAGAAGAGGTCCATAACCAGTGGGAAAATTCCAGCACCCTGTGGTGGAATGTGGCAGTCTTGATTCACATAGCTTTATCCTGACCCCCTCAACTTGAAGAAACTAAGAACATGAAGCAGGGATTAGGATCCAAAATGCCCCAAAAGAGTTTGCAGTAATAATGGCACTTATTACCATTATTAGTATGATGGGGGCTGGGCAGAGATGAGCTCAGGAGGTTCTCTTGTACTTCTTGTCATCACTTGCCCCGTTGGGAGGCAGTAAGGGCAGAGAGGCTGTCATTTTTCAGGGTCTTGCTTCTCTCCTTTTCTGCAATATATCAATAATATTCATGGCGATGCCATCTAAGTACTTCATTATCTCTTGCACCAGAGTTGATCAAGAAGGAGAGAGAGGCACAAGGGAATCTGCTTTCTACTGGTTAGGTTGTTGGTGAATGCTGCAGGGCCAGAGGAGTTTGGTCATAAGTAGTTAGGGAAGTAAAGGACTGTGATCATTTCGCAGCTCAGGAACAGGGGGTCTAATGAGGGAAATTCATTATGCTGAGATTACAGATACGAATAATGGCCATATTAGGACAGTAATACCCAAGTATTCTAACTCCTACTCAGGTACTTTTCCCCAGAATACCACAGGGAAGGGAGGAAGAGAGAAAGAAAGGAAGAGAGGAGAGGAGAAAAAGGGAGGAGAGGAAGAAATCCTTAATTAATATTCATATTTTGACCAAGTTTGCAATGTACTTTCCTGGTCTTAGTTACTTAGCTTCTGTACTTTGTAATAGAGAATTGTTAGTTCGCATTTCTTTCAGGAAAAAACTGTGGTATTTTTCCTTTGGAAGATAGATAGATACGTAGCTTCTGTAATGAGAGAGAGAAAGAGTTGTTTTGAACGTGAGTGAAAAACTGTTCCTGTAGGCTCTGCCTTTCCTATTTGCACATATTAGCACTATTTTCTGAAAATAAGAACAAACAACAACCAGAAAGAGAAATCTATATTAAAACTATTTAATCTAAGTAAGTGGTCAGCTTCGTTTTTGGACTTGTGTATTGGAAATATTCTTTCATTATTATTGTATGAGGTATGTTGTTTCCAGGTAACAGGGAAGAAAAAGCTTGGAAGCTCAGAATCACAATTTTATAATTCTCTAACTTTGTAAAGTACCATATAAGAGAACTTTAGGCTTAATTATATTGGAACAATGTGTGCTGTATTTTAATCCTGAACTGAGATAACAGAGTCATTGGGAAGATTATTTGTCTTAACTTAGGAGATGAAGAAAAAAAATATAAGCCCATTAAAACAACTTAGGGTCTTTGAACGAAAGCAGTAAAGAAGTTATACTATTACAAGACTGTTTTTGTGTTATTTCAAGTTAATGTGGAGTGACTTGAAGAGATTAAATGCAAAAAGCTTTGAATCTGAGGAAGACTATTTAACAGCAAGGCAATTGAAAAAGCAAGAGTGAGTTTATTAGTGTTTTTTTCTTTTGATAAATCGCTACTAATGTAATGCCTTGATAAAAAGAAACTTGAGAGCTACTATCATATTTTAACAAATGAAAAATAATTTGTTTTCCTGTTACTGAAGTATTATGTCACATGTTCACTAATATACTGAATTTGGTAAGCAAGTAAGTATACATTAGACGACCCATATACCCTGAGAAAACCATAATTCAAAAAGAGTCATGTACCACAATGTTCACTGCAGCACTATTTATAATAGCCAAGACATGGAAGCAACCTAAGTGTCTATCGACAGATGGATGGATAAAGAAGATGTGGCACATATATACAATGGAATATTACTCAGCCATAAAAAGAAACGAAATTGAGTTATTTGTAGTGAGGTAGATGGACCTACAGTCTGTCATACAGTGGAGTAAGTCAGAAAGAGAAAAAGAAATACTGTATGCTAACACATATATATGGAATCTAAAAAAAAAGGAATGGTTCTGAAGAACCTAGGGGTGGGACAGGAATAAAGATGCAGACATAGAGAATGGACTTGAGGACATGGGGAGGGGGAAGGGTAAGCTGGGACGAAGTGAGAGAGTGGCATTGACATATATACACTACCAAATGTAAAACAGATAAGCTAGTGGGAAGCAGCCGCATAGCACAGGGAGATCAGCTTGGTGCTTTGTGACACCTTGAGGGGTGGGATAGGGAGGGTGGGAGAGAGATGCAAGAGGGAGGGGATATGGGGATATATGTATATGTGTAGCTGATTCACTCTGGTATACAGCAGAAACTAACACAACATTGTAAAGCAATTTTACTCCAATAAAGATGTTAAAAAAAGAGTATACATTAGTATATTGAAATTAGTATAAAAATAATAAGAAAAAATTTAAAATGTAATTCCAATACCCAGATATAACCATTGCAATGTCTTTTATATAGTTTTACTGTTTTCATATGTTTCTCAAGAACAACTTTGTAATTTAAATTTATAATTAAATTTTATTCTAAATTATAATTATAAAGCAAGTTATAATGTGTTCTTTGCACGAACACTATATCAGGGGCATCTTTCCATATCAGTAGATGTGCATCTTCAGTACAGTGGTCTCAACCATTTTGTTTTACTCCAGCATAACTGAGGGATTAAACACAGTATCGATAGCGGTATGCTGTCAACCCTTTTTTTAAGGGGTGAGGAGATGGGGTGGAGAGGAAGGAGGAAAAATGGTCACTTTATGTCGAAAAAGCTCCACGTGACAAATACCTATCTGTAACATCACTTTTAATGATTGTATAAATTATAATGTTTTAAAAACAAATTCCCAATTGTTGGCCATTTAGGTTGTTTCTAAGTTTTAAACATAATGTGTAATATTGTGATAAACACTTCTCCCCACCCCCATCTGATTATCTCCTTACAATAAATTTCTAGGCGTAGAATTACGCTATCAAAGAGCCTTTCCTGCATTAGCAGTACCTTGATTTTAGGCCATTGCCAAATTGTTCCCAGAAGTGTCATTCCAGTTGATACTATTGCTAGTAGTTTATGAGATTGTCCATATTCTACCATTTAGGCCAAGATCATTTAAAAAAATCGATGCCAATTTGATGGCAGAAAAAGTTATCATTGTTTCATTTACATTTTAAAACTGAATGATGAAGATGAACATTTTTATAATTTTATAGACTATTTGAATTTCTTTTTATATGTGTTTCATAATATATATTTATCTTGTGAATTGTAAGAATTATGACATTACTCCATTTTTATGTCATTAACATGTTACAATTACTCCCTCGTATATTGTTTACTTTTAATTTTATGTTGGGTGTTGACATGTAAGAATTCTTACAACGCCAAATTTCTTAACTATTTTCTTTGTTTTTCATGCTTAGAAAAATAAATTTTCTAAGTAAAATTTATGAATAAAATGTTCACTTTCATATCATATACACAGTTCCTTAAGCTTTAATTTAGCATGTATGTATTTCAAATATTTTCCATTTCTATCTTTAATGTACTGGTGTTTATTTTGGTGTTTTGCGTAAGATAGGTACTAAATTAATTTTTTTACCAAATTTCTGTATAGCTAATACAATATTAAAATTCTTTCTCCACCAATGTTAAATGCCACCTTTTCATATTCTAAATTCTGAAGTTTACTTCAATTCTTTCTTGACTTCAAATTCTAAGCTGTTAATCTGCCTTATTTTTCCTGCACTAGTATCACATTATTCGACTTACTTTAGCTTTAGAAAACATCTATTAGTTTCTGGTTGGGCAAGTTTCCTTTCATTACTGTTCTTTTCTTTTTTCCAGAAACATCTTAATCGATGTATACATTTAACCTTCCAAGAAAAAATTAGAGTATCTTTTACATACATCTCAAAATCCAATAGAGATGGCATTAAATGTATAGATTATTTGGGGGATAATTTCCATCTGTACAATATTGAATCTTTCAGTTCTGGAATTGGTGTGCTCTCTACTTATTCTAGTCCTCTTCTGTGTTCTTCAAGAAGGTTTTATTATTTTTTTATATGGTACTTGTTATGCTTATTTCTAGGTATTTTATATTTATTGTTGCTATTAGAAGATCCCCACCTTCCACATTATGTTGTCTTGATTATTGTTGATATATATAGGAAATTTTTTATACTATATTTTGTTATTTTTCTTTCAGAGTTCTTATTGGTCCTCTTTTGAGTTTTCCTGGTAGACAATCACAGCATTTGCAGATCAACCCAGAAAAGTTATCTTCTCTTATGTTTTTGATTATTACTCTGGTTTCATTAGTTCTGCTCCTTCATTAGGAGCTACTATTATATTAAAGTATAATGGCCCCTAAGTATCCACGGGAGATTGGTTTCAGGAGTCCCTGTGGATACCAAAATCCATGGATGCTCAAGTCCCTGATATAAAATAATACAATGAATACAGAGGGCCCTCGATATCTGCAGGATTCAACTAAAGGATGAGAAACTCGAGGATATGGAGGGTTGACTGTACTTTCTCAGTGTTTTTCTTTGCATTCTGAAGAGCTCTTAAGTTGGTCTTCCACATTAATCTCTATATTAGTTAGGGTTCACTACAGATACAGAACCAATAGGATGTATGTATAGATAGAAAGAGATTTTAAGGAATTGGTTCACATGATTATGGCGGCTCAAGTCCCAGGACCTGCATTTGCCATGCCAGTGACCCTGGAGAGTCGATGTTATGGTTCTAGTACAAATGCTGACAGGCTTGAGACCCAGGAAGGGTAATTTGAGTCCAAAGGCAGAAAAGAACCAATGTCCTCGCTGAAGATAGTCAGGCAGGGGCTATTCCCTCTTACTCACCAGAGGGTCAGTTTCAGGCTGTTAGGAAAACTGGAACCTTTCCTATTAAGCTGTTGCTTTTCTGAGACTCCTCTGTCAGCTCTCAGTAGGAGCCTTCAGTGAGGCAAGCTTAGACTTGCATTTAAGACTTTGGCTTTACCTGGGGCTTTTCAGTGTCATCCTGTATGTTTCCAGTTGACAGTTTTGGCTTACTAGCTTGAGTGTTTGCAGTCTCCCTTCATTTCTTCCAGTTTCCTGAGAATCTTCTTGAGCTTTTTGTAGACTTAGAATTTTAGTATAAACAAAGGATGTCCAAATATATCCATGGTCATTGTGAAAGGCAGGGATTCAGTGAGGGAGGAAGAAAAGAGAAAATAAAAACTGACTTTCAGTTTGCCATTGAGGCTGGTATTTTTCAGCTCCTCAGTCCCCATGCCTTGGATACCCTCTCACACATTATTTGGCTTGGCATTGGTGCTACTCCCCCCATCCTGGAGGAGTCCTTATAGAAGAAATTCTGGGTCAGGTCAGAAGTCAGCCATATCATCATAGTATCACAAAGAGCACAGAGCAACTACAAAATGCTTTATGACCTCGAGGTACAAGTACTGTCATGTTTTATTTTTATTTTTAAAATAAAATCAAACCTGGCTTTAAGCGCTGCTAGCTATGGTGGGGGAAGAATCTAATGTTCCTTTTTATTGGGGCTCTCTTTCTTCTCTACTGAATCATGCCTCGTGAAATGGAGGAAGGAACTGGCCTGAAGTCCACGGTGGTCAGCATTATCAGTATCCTTCCATCTGCTCCTGCGTGCTCCACTTGACACCTGGTCCTTCATTCTGTCAGGCTCTGCTTCTAGACTTGCATATGAGGATGCTCACAGGATCCCTTCCTACTTGACCATGGGACGCTGTACAACCCCCTCACTTCCTTCTCCCTACCCCTCACTTCCTAAAACATACTCACATGACTTCCCAGGCTCTGGGAATCCAGCCCTTAGGGAAAGGACAAGTCTGTCTTCCTCTTGTTGCACCAGTGTCTATCCTGTCCTCCTTTGGACAGTCTTTCCTAAAGTATTGTCTTGTTAACTTTTCCCTGAGGGCAACAGAAACCAGCCTTTAAGGACACGGACCCCAGCTCCCTCTTGAGTGGAGAATGCAAGAATAGCTTTTGTTCTTGCAGCTAATGAATTCACAACAACATCCTGGCCCCACCCCCCCGCAAATTAAAAGCATGGTACCAATTTAATGTTTCAATAACTTACCCGATTCCAGAATTTTTTTAGACATTTAGGGGAGAAAAGGTGAGCAGTGCATTTTGAACATTCCTGGCCACAACCTATGATAACAAATAGACCTAGCCAGACTGATCAAGAAAATAACAGAGAAAACAAGTGGCCAATATCAGGAATGAAGGATGGGACATCACTATAGATACTGGCACACATACATGTATTTGTGCCACGTGTGTGCCCAGTTATGTGGTGAACTAACTGTTATAATAAACTTGAAAGACTTAAGACACAAAGAGGTGAAAGAGGCACATAGGCACATACATCGGTAAAACGCAAAAGAGAAGGTGCCAGAATTTTTCTGCCACCTGTACTTTCTTCTCCCGATTCCACCTCCTACGGTGAGAAGGATGATGAGCTACTATGAGCTACTATGCTGGAGTTAGAAGTCTTATGTTCCTGTTATGTCTCTGATAATAATTTTTAGCAAGTCGCTTAACTGCTATGGGTCTCTGTTTTATTATCTATAAAAGAGTGTAATAAACCTGCACTCACAGACTCTGAGACCCAAAAGGAATCACATACATGAAATCACCGTACAAACTGTAAAGTTCCATTTACACATGAGATAGTTTTCTTATAGTTGTTATTATTATTAGCAGAGTTTGGTCAAATAACTCTTGGTCAAATAGTTCGGAAAGCCTAGCCAGACAAACAGCTTGAGATGAATATTTTTCCCTTGACCTTTAAAACAAAATCTCTTTGAGGGGTTGAATAGAAAGAAAAGTTGATCATGTCAAGGGGATGAGAAATTTCAAGGCTGTTTTCCCTCTGTTGGGCTTCCAGATGCATACCAAGTAACAGTTTTGATTTCTGCATTTTGCATCTGCCTACTCCCAAGAGCAGAGAAGCAGAGATTTCCACTTGCATTGCTGAGTAATAACTTGCAAATAAGAATGCTCTTTCCCAAATGGTCCAGGAAGTCAAGTGAGATGAGGAGTGCTAGCACTCCATTTTAATGTTTAGTTTATTGCCATGAAGTGGGCTATAGGGTGCTGTTGATGAACTTGTCCAGAGATGTGACTGAAGCTCTGGACAGAAATAACTATGTAGCTATACGGGGCACAAGTTTTATAATTCTGTAGTTTTATGGTCCAAAACAATAGCAAAAGAGGACCCAAATCACCTAACAGGGAATGTGGACTGAAAGGGCTGTCAGATCCACCTCTCTTGTTCTGGCTTCCTCTCACTCTCCGGCTCCCTCAGCTACCAGCTTTCCAAGGTTACTACACCTTCTATGTTTCCAGTAGCTCGTCATCCTTCTCACCGTAGGTGGTGGAATCAGGAGAAGAAAGTACAGGTGGCAGAAAAATTCTGGCACCTTCTCTTTTGCGTTTTACCGATGTATGTGCCTATTATGAGCAGCCCCCCTGCCATTTGGGGAGATCATCAAGGTGTTTACGTGGAATAAATATGACAAACCCCGCCTACTTCTTCGTTATTAGGATGCATCAGCTTTAATCAGAAGCGGCAAGGACACGATCCTCCCATCCCCTGAGAATAGCAGGTGTATTATCTTCTGGGGTTTGCTGAGCCTATTAGGAATGTCCTTTGGCAATGAGGTAGGTACAGCTCTGTGCTAGGAAGAAGAGAAGTATGCCAAATTTCCTACAAACTGAGTAGCACATGAGCACCCCATAGCAGACGTAAATGCAGGAATGAAAAGGGGGATGGATTGACTAAGATGATGCTTCTGAAACATCCCCTGAAGTTTCAAAGCACCCTATAGTTCCATCCCAGGGAAATGTCACATTTAAGGACAAAACTTTCTTGACTTATACTTTTGTAATGTTTCAGGGATTTTAAAGGCTTGGTCTAAGGAAACTCAATTAAAAACCCCTCATTCTCTCCTTATTTATTTTTTATTGAAGTATATGTGATTTACAATATTATATTAGTTTCAGGTGTACAATAGAGTGATTCAATATTTTTATAGTTTATTCACCATTTCATTCTCTCTTTTTATAACCCCAATCTCCTGGGATTTCCTTACACTTTTACTTGAGCAGACCTCTTTCATCCATGCCATTTTGTCCCCACTAGCTTGGTCCCTTTGCATGATGGACTTCTGAGAAGTCACATCTTTCCACTGTGCAGAGCATTCGGGAGGTGCAGTGCTTCCCTCTCAGGGCTCTTCTCTTTAGAATCTGCCTGTGCAGCTTTCATCCTTTCTCTCCTCAGAGAGCTGGGGGCAAGGAAGAAGGTAAGAGAGCAAAGAAATGGAGGAAATATGGTAAAATACCCTACATTTATAATTGTATCTTATAAAGATTAAGTTATCACACTTGCTGACCAACTATTTGGCAGATTGCCTAGACTCATTGGCTTTTTTGGCTTATCTTTCCTCATTAGGACTCTTTAGCCTCCCAGAGTTTAGAAACTGGGAGATATACAGTGAGCTCAACTTTGCAGATCTTGGTTATAATTTTTCTTAGAAATTGTACCTCAGAGGCAACTACTGGACAATCTCATTTCTGCATACAGATGTGAAAAATTCTAAGAACATTATCCAATTAAGTCTAGTAGTATAATGACCAAGTGAAGTGCAGGCCAGAAATGCAAGGATAGTTCAGTACTAGAAATGCATTATATTACAAGATAAATTGACTTTATTTTTTTACTTTTAAAAATAAATTTATTTATTTATTTATTTTTGGCTGTGTTGAGTCTTCGTTGCTGCTTGCGGGCTTTCTCTAGTTGCAGTGAGCGGGGGCTACTCTTCGTTGCGGTGCGCAGGCTTCTCATTGCGGTGGCTTCTCTTGTTGTGGAGTACGGGCTCTAGGCTCATGGGCTTCAGTAGTTGTGGCGCATGGGCTTAGTTGCTCCGCGGCATGTGGGATCTTCCCGGACCAGGGCTCGAACCTGTGTCCCCTGCAATGGCAGGCAGATTCTTAACCACTGCGCCACCACGGAAGGCTGATAAATTGACTTTAAAAGGCAGTATCCGTTTCTTTTCTTTTTTTCTGTTATTTAAAAAAATTGTGGTAAGAACACTTAACAAGAGATCTACCCTCTTAACAGATTTTTAAGTGTAATGTTGGCAGTATCCATTTCTAAGTTATCTCTTACAAAAGTAGAATAGAAGGATAGTTATTTTTAGAACACAAAAAATAGTAATGGAGGAAGATTTTCACTGTTAGAAATATGTATTATAAAGTTATAATAATTAAAATGCTGTGTACAGATTCAAGTGTAGACAGAGATGATGAAAACAGAGTAAAAAGTCCAGAAATGGACCCAAGTATGTATGAGTTTTATGTGTAATAAAGAAGGTTTTTAAATTGGTGGGCGAACGATAGCGAGGTCAATAAAATATATTGGGATTACTGGCAAAACATTTGTTAAGAATGAAGTTGGAGCACTTATGTCATTCATACAATAAGCTTTAGAAAGAAAAAAATATAAAAAGAAGAAGAGGAAGAGGAGGGAGAGGATGAAGAAGCATGAGGAGGAGGAGGAAGAAGAGGAAGACAAGGAAAATAACCTAAGGAAGTGGGAGAAAGCTTAGAAAACATCATTTCCGAGGTGAGGAAGACTGAATGGGGGGCTCTTCAGCAGCCTGGGGTAAAGACCTGAAATTGTGGGAAGATCCATGAGAGGCCTCATAGCCACCTTGAGGGAGACACACTCTCTTTAAAACAGAGATTCCCTTATGATTCCCAGGGTGTTTAGAAAGTTTAGGTTTCTGATGACTCATCTTTTGGGAACAGAGAAGCTGGTTCATGATTGAAGGGTAATATTATAGCCATGAAGGAGTTCAAGCAGTGTTGGAAGAAGATACCAAGATGAGGTTGGGAGCACATCAAGGAAAACCAGCTTTATTTATTTTCCATTGATATTTTCTCATAAAGTATGCAGGCAAGTAACTTACAGGGGTTTATTACTGAATCTTGTTCTGTCTACCCTTCTGCCCCTATGCCATTCATGTGCTGACCCATAAAGGTGAGGTCCCAGCCTTTAAAGAGTGGTGGTACACCTCCCTCATTCCCAAGCTTTTCTTGTTCTTATCCTGTCTCCTTAGCTCTGACTTTTTCCCCTGCAGTTCTGGTTGCTGCCTGATTGTGGTCTGAAGGTTTCCTGGCCTGAACCTCAGACTTTGATTTGGGGGGCTCATGGCTCCTACCACTTCTGTGGCAGAAGAACCCACCCCCCAACTGTGGTTCTACAGTCTCAGGCTAATTGGTTGTGATGAAGCCATCCTTGCCTGCTACCTCACTCCACCTCTAGTCCCTGCACCATTTCCCACGATGAGAGAGGCGTTCCAGCAAGTTAAATATGACCAACACCCCATACTCATACACTTTTGTGTCTTTAAAATGCTGTGAGTGTGGTAATCATTAGAAGATTTCAGGGTCTATAATCAAATGTACCATCTCTGGTGTCGCAGAAACATTCTTATTGTCACTTCACATCTGCCCTCTCTGCTCCACGCTTGAAAATCTAGAGACTTGGAACTGGTCATATGTAATTTTTGAAGCTTCTGATTACATTTGCTTACATTTTTTCGAACTTTTAAGAGGTTTCATCCTTTTGAGCCTGACTCCGAGAAGGCTCTTGAGTTTGCTGCGGGACAGAGAAGGATGGAACAGCAGCCTTGTTTTGCCATCTGGCTACAACCCCCTTTTCTTGCTGCCGTGTGTGTGAAAGGCCTCACAACACGAGTTTAATTCGTGTCAGTTCACTCTCTCCCTTGCCTCTGCCAACAGCAGCCTCCAGCTTTGTTCACTTAATGAGAGTATGTTCGACATGAGATGTCTTGTTTCTAGCAAATGTGTAGCTATGCTTGGAGGCGCTCTGGAGCTTTTGAGATTTCTCTGGGGAGTTGAAGGAGATTTCTAGTTTCTTCTCAGGCAAAGTTGTCTTCTCATAAGCGGAGTTGTTACTTCCCCACCTGGTTCCGAGATTTTAAATGCAGTTGTTTGGAAAATACCACCCATCTCTGGGGTTTGATCAGATGGCAGTCTCTGAAAGGCTGCTGGGTTGGTGGCAGCGGTACCGTCTTGAGGGACGATGACTCATCGGCATCATCATTACAGTGTGTATGGAGTGAGGTTAGTCTTTCCCTTTAAATTAGGCAGAGAGAGAGGGAAAAGGCTGGGAGGGAGGGGATGATGACAGAAAGGACCAGGGAAGTGGAACTTGGTGAGACCACTGTGTAGCTACCGCCTTCTTTCGGTCAGTCAAGGGAAAGACCCATTCTTCCTTAGCTGTCATGGTTTCTTCAGGAGAGGCATCAGGACTTCGTAATGAAAGTGTTGCTGAATTACGTATCTTACTATGTGCTGGGCACTGCTCTAAGCTCTTGATGCTAGATATCATTGTGGAGAAAGTTCACGGGCTTTGAAGACAGGCACACCTGGATCTATCACTTGTGTTTTGTAATTCTGGGAGAGTGACTTTTCTAAGCCTCGGTTTCCTCATCTATAGCCTTAGTCTGAAGGGTAGTAAGAGAAGGTGCTGTAACACTGGCCGGTGGCAGGCCCTCCATGGCAGTTTTGTTTCATGATCCTTCATTGATTCTTCTTGACCTGGGTGTGGTACACCTCATCTCAGCCCCAAACATGTCCTCATCTTGCCGCTGTGAAATATCCTTCCCTCACTTTGTGCATCACCTAGATCTGTTACTCCCCATCCATGTGATGGTCTGGTGATCTTGTTTGGCTGTCCATCCCTCTGTCCTGTGCACGTTCACATGTCTGTCTTGAAAGTGAAGCCCTGCAGAGGGCAGTGGTCAGCTCTCTGCTGCTCTCTCCCTGCCGGGCCAGGCTGGGGCCAGCCAGAGCTAAATAGATCATGAAAGTGCCGTGACAGCTCTCTCAGGGATTCATGAAGGTAGTGGGTGAGAATGCCTACACACTTGCCCAGCCACAACCCACTCTGTGTGGCCTCAAGAAAGCTAATTCATGCGCATATACGAGGGTATTGGGAGGAACATGTGTACCCCTGCTGGTGGATTTGCATGCTTGATATTCAGGTATTTATTTAGAATGTTGGCATGTGCCAGTCACTGTTCTAGGCACTGGGCGTACCGCAGTGAACACCACAGACACAAGTTCCTGGTCATTTTTAGCTCACATTCTATAGCTAGTAGTAAATAACTAAAACACAGAGTGTGTCACCTGGAGAAGGGCTATGGGTAAAAAGTCAAAAACAAAACAAAACAGGGAAGGGAGTGAGTGGAGAGTGCTGGGTGAGGAGAGGGCTTACAGTGTCAATTCCGGCCTCCCTGAGAAGGTGAATTTGAGCAGAGACCTGAGACAGGTGAGAGAGTGAGTCAGGTAGACCTGTGAGAGAGAACTTCAGGCCAAAGGAAGGGCCAGTGCAAAGGCCTGGAGGAGGGAGTTGGTTGAGGGACAGTGAGGAGGATGGCGTGTGTGGGCTGGTGCAGAGGTGGGGGAGCGTGGAGGTGGAGGACGTGAGGGGGACGTGGGCGGACTAGAGGGTCACTAGAGATCCCTTCCATCTCTGAAATTCTGCTATTCACTGAATGAAAAATCATCTCTATTTCAGGTATATCTAAGCATGGACATTCAAGGTCCAAGCACAGAAATAGTATGTTTCATTTTGGGTTTATCAACAAACTCCACTGACCAAGGCGAGTTCTTTGTTTCAACTGGAATATGCAGTATTTTAAAAATATTAATAACTCCTTAAGAAATACATGTTTAAGCTATAGACATCTGAAGATACCTCAGAGGACAACCTCACTCTAAAATGAAGAAAAGACGAATCACCTGTTATCTTACCAAGCAGAGACAGCCATGGTGAAGACTTGCTGACTAGTAAATACCAAAATCTACACTGTGTGCCGTCCAGGCTTCTTCATGTAGGGCAGCGATTCTCAACTGGGGACAGTTTTGCTACTGAGGTACATTTGGCAATGTCCGGAAACATTTTGGGTTGTCACAGCTTGGAAGTAGCTATTGGCACCTAGTGGGTGGAGTCCAGGGATGCTGTTAAAAATCCTGCAACGCACAGGACAGCCCCACAACAAATTATCTGGTACAAAATGTCAATAGTTGTGAAGATGAGAAACCCTCATTTAGACCTATTAGATGTTCTCTCTGTACTTTTATTAAAAAACAAAAATGGAATCAAAGGTATATATTATTTTGTAATCTTTTCCCTCACATAGTGATAAACATCTATCCTTGTATATAAACCCATCTCTCTGTTATTATTAGAGTCTGTGTTATCCTTTCCTTCGTATGGATGTGCTGTGACTTAAATAACCTCTTCTAAATTTTCAGCTATTTGGGTTATTTCCAGCTTTTTGTTTTTGATTTTTCTGATCATAAACAACAGTATGAGGAGAATTCTTGTACATAAATATTTATGCATTTTGTTAAATTTTGTACCCCAGTGACTCACACTGTGCCCAGAGAAGGGTGGGAACTTGATAAATGTATCCCAAGGCTGAACTTCCATCACTCTCAATCCTCTGCTTCTACAGTATTTGTGTCCAATTCCCTGCGTGTTCCTTTGGCCCAGGGTTCTTATTTTATGTAAAGTCCGGGAGTGAGGACCAGATGAATCAGAGTATGTGTGTGCCAGGGGTAAGGTTGAACTGAAGAGAAGGCACGAACATTGGAACAGTAGCATGTGATAGCTGGAGTTCTGCACTGAGTGACTCAGATTCCATTTCAAATCTCCAAGCTCTGGCACAACCCTTAGGCCTGGTTCTGTGGGCCTAGATCAGGCCAGGGAGGACCTCGGTTGATATTTGACAACATGGAATACAGGAAAAAAACATGGCCAGATTTTCTAAATCATGATCATTTATGCTGTGCATCCTATATGCTTATTAGAACAAGGAGGGAGCAAACTGATACAGGTTTGGAGCCAAATGTTGATCTTTGTCATGGTACTGGGAACATAGTAAGTGCTCAGTAAACACTTAGGGAAGGTTTGGGGTTGTGTATCTTGCATCTCTATAATTTTCTTCTGGCATCATGGCCTAGGCAAATCCTTTGAGCTTTCACTTTCTTCTGAATTGATCCTCTAATTTTCTCAGATTTTCTGTTTCTGCTTATGCATTTTTTTCTTTTTTGCTCTATTCTGTGGAAGGATTCCTCAACATATATTATGAGCTTTGATTGCATTTTAATTGTGCCCAGTTCGGGGAAATGTGTGGTATCATTCCTCTGATAATTTTTCCCTTCCGTTTTCTCTTTATCCAGAACTCTCCTCCGTGAAGTGTTGGATATTCTGCATTGTCCTCTCATTTTAAAAGATCTTTTCTAGGATTTTCCATGTCTTTGTCTTTTGCTTAACTTTATATTAGATTTTTCCTACCTTATCTTCTATCCTTTGTGTTGAATCTTTTTATTGTTTCTAACATACTTTAAATATTTTATAGCTTTCTTGTTCTCTTTCTTTTTATTTGAGTAGCATCCTATTCTTGTCTTGCCTGCAATATTTCCTCATATCTCTGCAGATATTAGTTATTGTTTACCTTCAGAAGTTTCTTCTCTTTCCCTCGTTGTATTGATTACCCCCCCCTCAAGTTTCATTTTGTTTTTGATTCTTTTTTTTTTTTGCGGTTTGTGGGCCTCTCACTGTTGTGGCCTCTCCCGTTTCGGAGCA
>NC_041218.1:45772885-45778206 GCF_002837175.3 Physeter macrocephalus
ACCCGTGTCCCCTGCATCGGCAGGCGGACTCTCAACCACTGCGCCACCAGGGAAGCCCTGTTTTTGATTCTTATCACGTTGAAGGATTTTCTTGAACATATGACAGTCCTTGTCTGTCCGTTCATATTTAAGAGCGCTAAAAGCTGACAGCAAGCCCCGTCTACATGATTAGGCTTGTCAACTATTGGGCTTTACTGTAGGGTAACTGTGCAGGTTTCTGACTCATCATCCCTTTTTGGGGAATTGCATCTTAGTACCTAGTGGTATTTTCTCTTATGCTCTTCCAATTCTCAAGAAAGAATTTTCCAGTCTCCCAGCTGGGCAGGAGTGGGTGGGAGATATCTGTCTGGCTGCCAGCATCCTGGAGATAAGAAGTGGGCTAAGACTTGTGTCCTCAGCCCCATCCTCATCCCTACCTTCTACTGAACTCGATTTCTCTGGTCTCAGATTTTCCCAGTGTTCTGCAGGATGAATCAACTCACTCCTCTTCTAGATTGTAGTGTTCTCTGCTCTGGTAGCATAGCCAGACTTTATCTTTAGCCCTCTAATGATCTGTTGGAATCTTTCACCCTCTGGTACCTCCTCCATATTCTTTTTGCCCATTTTTACTCTTGTGGGGTATGGAGGGGGAGAGGTGAGATGATAAAACCCTGAACTTAATTGATTATATTTAACCAGCGTTCCCTGGACCTGTGGTTTTAGCCCAAGCAACTCTCTGTTACTTGTAAGTGACCGCTGAGTTTCAGCTGGCCTAGGCAGAAACCTCTTTCTTTATGGAATAGGATGTGGTTTTATGTGGCTTGTCACATGCTCCTCAGTCACCTGGAGAAACCCCTCAGTCCTGACTTCTCTATGCGAAGCAATCCCACTGAGGCCCAGGGAAGGCTGAGAGGTCTCCAGGTATACATTGCAGAGAGCAAGACGCCTGTAATGAACCCTCTCCCCCATGGCCGGCCCTTGGCAGCAGGTGAGTGGCCAGTGTCTCTGGCAGCAGTCCCCAGGAGGCCACACCAGGAACACAGTGGCTCAATAGCAGTCACCTCAAAAGTCATCCTTTGCCCCCTGTCTTCCTTTTGGCAGCGTGCCATGCTGTGCAAGCAGTTGTCACTCCAGACCCTTCAGGAATGAGTGCAGATTTTCCTGGACAGTTGCCTCCTGCCAGATAGGAAAGGAAGGAGGGAAAGGAATTGACTTCGACTGAGGTTGGCACCATGCCAGGTGCTTTATATAGGCTTGCTTACCTCATTTTTGTAACAATCCTTTGAGAATAGGATTGCTACACTCATGTTATAGAGGAGGAAGCTGAGATTCAGGGAAGTTAAATAGCTTGCCCAAGGGCATGGTCGTTAAGTGTCAGAATGGGGATTTGAACCCCAGTTTGTCAAGCTCAAAACTAGTAGACCCTCCATAGATCACTGTGGATGATGGTGAAAAAGGGGGCCTCCATTCCCAGGAGACCTCAGAGGAACCATATTCTGTTAGGTGTGTACCCAGGAGGTGCTAAATAAATGTGCAAGTGAACAAATGTGATGGAAGGACTTTGCTTTTCTAATTACTTTTAGAGCTTTAAGAATACCTGAAATGATAGATTATTGTTTAGAAGAATCCAGAAGTTTCAGTGCCCAACCAACTTTCAATGGTCCTTGACCAAAGAAATGTATATTGGGTATCTGAGAATACTCAAATCAAATTTTTATCATTACTTTCAAGTAATTCCCTCTGTGGAGAATTCATTATAAGAATAACTTTGTTGGTTGATGTCACATCCCTATGTTTGAGAAGCAGGTTGCTCTCCTTTTTGTGGTAGTTTTTGCAAGAACATTTTAAAAAGTAACAAGAAAAAAACATATTCGGGGGGGCAAGAGGATTTGGATTTGGGTCATGTTTCTTAATTTCTAGCACTATGGTCCTATGTTTAGCCAGGGATCCCAGTGTGAGAAGTGACATCAAGTGTGACCAAAACATTCAGTTGATCCTGTCTGTTGTGCCATGTGGAAATTCCATTAGTTAGAACAGGGTGATGGTGATGCAAGTCAGTCAGTCCTTAAAACCATGTTTGTCCAATTCATTCTTTTTCTCCAGCATATTTGTTCAAGTGCTGGGGAGAACATAGGAACACCAGGTCTGGTCCCAGGTGGGGATGTTGGGACTAAGTTGCTCAGCAAAGAGAAAGTCAGAAGCAGGAAAACGTGTGTGTGTGTGCACGTGCACACGTGTGTGTGTATTTGTACATGCTTGTGCATGTGTGTGTGGTCATCTCAGGCATTGCTTCACACACTGTTTGGAGTTTGGGGCTCACCTTTCTTATTCTGGCAAGTAGGTGGGTCATGAATGGGTTAGTCTAGATTAAAGGGGAAGGTCAATGTCTAAGTCTAAAAGGCATTGTATATTGCTTTAACCAAAACTGCAGTATTTACGTGGCTTTCTGAAAAATTCAAGTAAAATGTCATCTTTGCTTTCTCCTTAATTTAGTAGAGATTGGCAGCTCAAAGCATAAGGCATGAGTGTGTAATTTAAGAGAAAGTAAATTAATATGCCGCCAGGCAGGAGTTTATGGTGTTGGATGACTAATGGGAGCAACCAGAACTATGTACTTATTTTCCTATCAAACATAGCAGAATTTATACCACTTATTTCCTCAAATAAGAAATTCTTCTTTAGGAATGTCATAGTGGAACAGCCTGAAGTTTGATGGGACATCCAGAAATGTTGCCCGCCTCCCTCCCTCTCTCCTTCCCTTTCTTCCTTCTTTTCATTCTGTCCACAAAAACTCAGAGGTGGCCACATGCCACCTGCTGTGCTAGGCACCTGGGAGTGGAGTGGGGTCTGAGGGGCTGTTCCCGGGCACAGACTCGTCACCGAGGAAATAGGCATATTTTTTAAAAGTGCATCATGAGTACAACTGATAGTGGATGTAGAAAATGGGGAAGCATGATGTTTACTAAACTTACTGTAGTAATCATCTCACAATATATACATATATCAAGTCATTATTTTTTATACCTAAAACGAATGCAGTGTTGTATATCAATTATATCTCAATTAAAAAAACAAAACAAACAACAAAAACCCAAACAAACAAAAAATAAAGTAGAGGTGCAGAAGGTAGAACAAACTGCTTTTATGTTGGTGGTGAGAATGATGAAGGGTGGGGGCCTGAGAAGGTGAAGGTCCCAGAAGACGTCACCGAAGGGGTGACAGTTGAGTTGGGTTAAGGGAAGAGTCAGGGTAAACTGGGGGAAGTGCACCCAAGTTGTGAGGGGAGAGGAGGCAGAGCATGGACTTGTAACCAGTGGAAAGAGCAGGTGGGTGGTACACTTGAGAAGAGGCCATGACTGTAGCCTATAAAGTGTAAGAGTCATGGGAGAGGAGGAGCTGGAACAGCAGGCTTGCAGGGCCTTATTTGCCATGCCCAGGAGCTCAGGATGGATTTTGCAGACAAGAGGGATCCAGCAGACATTTTTGGGTTTTTTTTTAAGTCAATTAATTTAGTATTTATTTAACCATGTAATGTATAAGGACTTGTACAAAATACACAAAGTATTCCACAACTTATGAAAATGATAGAGTTGAGAAGGACCTGAAGTATCACTCAATCTGCCATTTTTCTTCCAGATGACAACAGAATACAGTGGAGGTGAGACATATGAACACAGTGTTCTGCAGAATAGCACACAGATACTGAGTATAAATTTTTAAAAGCAAAATCAGATTTCCTGATTCAGTCCAGCGTTCTTTATAAGGCCGAAGATAACATTTTCTCCCTTTAGGTACTTTCTTCTATTGAAACCAAGGAATCTGTGTATAACTTCCTTTTGTAAAGACCTATGCCTGTTTTTTCCAGGGGCGGTGCTATTTAATATATTTTACTTCGTTTTTTTTCATGTTTATGTGGAAATATTAGTGAATCTCTTTTATAGTTCTATCCTTTTTGTATATTGTTACGAGCCATTATTGTTGCTACAGCAATTTTTCAGAATAATTCACCCCCACAGCATTTACTTAATTAATTATACTGTGATAAGGTATACATAATACACATTTTACCATTTAAACTCTTTAAGAGTGTACAGTTCAGTGGCATTAAGTACATTCGCATTTTTGTGCAACCATCACTGCTGTCCATCTCCAGATAGATTTTCACCTGGGTCTGATTTTTCATCATCTCAAACTGAAACTCTCCCCCAACCTCTGGCCCCCTCTATGAATCTCCAATATTTTTAGTGAAAAACTTCAAATATGTAGTTTAGGTAATAGAATTGTGCAGAGAACATCATATATCTACCACCTCGACTGTGCAATTAACAATTGCTATATTTGATTTCCCACAAATCTCTGCATCTATCCATCTCTCTGTCATTCATCAATCCATGTTATTCTCCCCCCTCCACACACACGTTATTTGTTGATGCATTTCAAAGTAAGTTGCAGACATCAGTATCCTCTCCCCTAACACTGCGGCAATGAACATCTTTTGAGTTCCACATTTGTTTATGGCAGTCAATAGATGTTTTTCATTTCAACAATAGGGGACTGACTTGTTCATAAAAAGTGCTCTGAGCCCATTCAATAGAAGAGATAAGAAGGGAATGATATTAGGGGAAATTACTCAAAGGTCTATCGCCCTAGAAAGGCCTGAAGGATGCATAAGCAGAACCAAACAACAAAACAAAAACCTAATTGAGCAATTCTCTCCAACTTAATTAAGTAAAAGGAGGAAAATCTTTAGAATCAGATAAATCTGGATCATCGTCCCAGATGTCCTATACATTCATTTTTCTACTCATCCTTCTACTTTGATTCATGAAGGATTTGATTGTGGCTTATAAGAACACAAGAAAAAAAATTGAAATTAAATAAAATCCATAAGCAGGGATTATATTAAGATCATTTGAATTTGAGTTTCATGGCATCTTTAACGAAGGGGCAAATACAATCATTTATATAATTCTCATTGTCCATAAGGAGAAAGGCTCTCCAAGGTCTTATAACCTTGGGCAAGTCACCTGACTTCTGTGAACCCCAGTTCTCTCATCTATAAAATGGGGGAAACAAATGCTTACCTGCTTCAGAGTGGTGGTGAGAATTATGTGGGTCATTGTCTTTAAAGGGCTTGGCACATTGCCTGGTACATCAGTGCTCAGCAATTGTTAGTTCCTGTTTCCTTTCATGTCATGTTACCTTGTGACTTGTGTTCCTACTGTAAAAGTGAAGTGTAAACAATGTTCATTGCAGCCCTATTTACAATAGCCAGGACATGGAAGCAACCTAAGTGTCCATAAACAGATGAACGGATAAAGAAGATGTGGCACATATATACA
>NC_041218.1:45778216-45781729 GCF_002837175.3 Physeter macrocephalus
AAAATGGTTCTGAAGAACCTTGGGGCAGGATGGGAATAAAGATACAGTTGTAGAGAATGGACTTGAGGACACAGGGAGGGGGAAGGGTAAGCTGGGACGAAGTGAGATAGTGGCATGGCCGTATATACACTATCAACTATAAAATAGATAGATAGTGGGAAGCAGCCGCATAGCACAGGGAGATCAGCTCGGCGCTTTGTGACCACCTAGAGGAGTGGGATAGGGAGGGTGGGAGGGAGACGCAAGAGGGAGGAGATATGGGGATACATGTATATGTATAGCTGATTCACTTTGTTATAATGCAGAAACTAACGCACCATTGTAAAGCAATTATACTCCAACAAAGATGTGAAAAAAAAAGAAAAAGTGAAGTGTAAAGAGCCTAGCAGAATGGGGTTTTAGTTGGAATCTCACTAATTGAGGCTTTAGTGCTTGCGGCAACTGTTCTTCCTCTTTACCCACCCATTTCCCAGTGGCTGTCTCATTTTTTTCAGGGCTGGCAGAAGTTTTCTGGGATGCTTCATTATTTTTTTGCTTTTAATACACATCAACAGGGTAGGGCTATATGATTAAAAAAAAAAACCCATTGCTCTCAGTGTAGAGTTTTCTGTTTGATGGCTTAGAGCATTTTCTCTTTCATTTATGGTTCTCTTAAGTGTTGGCTTTGAAGTTGGAGCCACAATCAGCTGATCTTTGGGGTCAGTCAGGGGGCAGCATGTAAGATTGTTAAATAGTTCATTCTAGCTATTTTATTAAAGGATTCCTTCAGTTATTTAGGCATCTCAGCACTGGAGTTAGGTTGTCATTTGGCATTCCAACTTGCTGCTTTTGGTACTTTGGTCTTCCGACAGCCCCAAATCCAAGATTTACTCAACCTGGTTAATTTGTAGCTGTATTTAGATTTTGTGATGGTTAATTTTATGTGTCAACTTGATTGGGCTACGAGGAGTCAAGACTTTTGGCCAAATATTTTTCTAGGTGTGCCTGTGAGAGCATTTCTAGGTGAGATTAGCATTTGAACTGGTAGCCTGAGTAAAGCAGATTGCCCTGTGCTATGTGGGTGGGCCTCATCCAATCAATGGAAGACCTGAATAGAATAAAGAGGCTGAGTAAGAGGGAACTTCTCTTGTCTGACTGCATGATCGGAGACATTGTTTTTTTCTAGCCTTTAGACTGAGACTGAAACATCTGCTTTTTTGGGTTCTCAAGGCTGCTGGCTTTCAGACTAGAACTTATACCACTGGTCTCCAGCTTACCAACTGCAGATCTTGGGACTTCTCAGCTTCCAGTTTGCATGAGCCAAAGCCTTGTAATAAACCTCTCTATCTCTATCTGTCTATATATGCATATCTCCTATTTGTTCTGTTTCTATGGAGAACCTTTACTACCACAGATTTGTCCTGTACCAGGACATATACCAGAGCTTGGAGTAGAACCATCACTTCTTTATAGATAGAACATATGTTATTTGCATTAAGACATTGTGGGATGTTTTCCATATCACAGAAAAATAATAATTTTAAATCATGTATTAATTCTTTTTTATTATGAGATGGTGTTCATTATCTTATTGAATTCTCACAACAGCCCTACAAGTCAAGATTTGAAAATAGATGTATCTAATTCCCAAACCTGTGCTCATTCCACCATGATGAAAATTGATAAGATGTCAGGGGAAATGAACAGTTTATTCTCTTAACAGTATTTGATTCTCACTATGGCTCTAAACTGAGGATTAAAAAATTTTTGTTTTGGAGATCCTTTAACGTTTTCTGTTTAACATTCTATTGTCTAAATTCACCCGGTATACCTCTGATGAGGGCTTTAAAGAACATCTTCCAAAACCATTAATGCTTTCTTCCTCTGGCTTTGGGTGACGTTCTTCACCTGCTCAGTGATTGAATGAGTTCATGAGGAGAGCAGCAATGCCTTAAGATGATATACCAAGGAAGGAGGTGATGAGGGTTCCCATTGTCCATTAAGTCTGGGAAACACTGCATACTCTATCCCATTTTGGAGGTTCATAAGACACCTTAGCATGTTAAAGCTCTCAGATGTCCTCCGGTAAAGACAACCTCTTCATATTCTGTAACCCAGCATTTCCATAACTTATATGACCAAAGGCCATTTTTATGATGCCAGTTTATAATTCTTTGCAACATAATATTATGGGAAATATTGGCCTAAGCGTGGGGTAGGTGTTTGAAGTGGCACCTGTTGAGACTGGGGAGGGGCCAGGTGTGAGGGACATTGGATTGTGCTATTCTGTAGGCACTTTACTTACGGCCTGGTTTATTTAGGTCTTATTTGGGGTGAAGGCATGGAGGATATACCCACATTTGCATAAGGATAGTCTGATGCATCCAGTTTCTAAAGTTCAAAAAGCAGAAAGAAAAGCTTCCCTAGAAGCAGTGTTCTAATTCTGCAAACTGAGTTGATGAGGAACATCCATGCTAGAAGCAGCATATTGGGTATACTAGAAGTATGTAGCAAAGCTGCACATACGTTTGAGAGCCAAAGTGGGATGTACAACTATGAGAATAGACACTCATGTCCGGCTTGGGATACCCTGACCCAGGTCAAGGCCAGTGTGATTGTGGCCAAGCTGCACACACAGCAGCAAAGGGCAGGCCAGTCCAGCTGAGGAAGTCTGCTGGGAGTGACACATCTCAGATGCCATTGTCTGGAGGGAAGAAACTGAAGATAAGGTGGGATTTCCTGTGCACCCATAGAGGGGCACCAGATCTGCCCATCCTGGGAACACAGTCTTTGGTTGTTGTCTGACTTCAGCCTCATCAGAAATACCTTGGCTGGTTTCTTTCCTAAGGAGATTTTCAGTCTTTAGGCAGTCTGAGCACGAAAACTGTTCTTCTTAATGAAACAACAAGATGATTCAGCAAACATTTATTAAATTTTTCTTATATGTTCTGGAGGAAAAATTAGCCTAGTCCTTGCCTTTAAAGAGTTTATTTAGTATAGAGGGCTAGACTGTCTTGTAAAGAACTAAGGACAATAAATGAGTGGAAAGATGCATAAAGATGAGTGAGCAGTGCTAACAAATCATGCAAGCCAGGCTCTGGAGAATTCTCCAAGTTCTGGGTTCTAAGCAGCTGACTCTTATCCCAAGCAGCTGAATTCATTGATGTCCCCTTAGCAAGATACTGGGCCAGAGTCCTCCGGTAAATTAGTCGAGGATATAAATTACAATGACCAGAGCAAGAGATCTAGTTGACATTTTGCAGCAAACAGATGCAAAAGGGAACTGGATTTGGGGAACACACACTGGCAGGCTTGCTTTGGGAGTCAGCTGGTGGAATCGATCCTGGTAAAATGTGTAGGAAATTGGGGATTAATGTTCTGCAGCAAATTCTCACCAAGGACTCCACTCTTTTTTTTTTTTTTTTTTTTGTGGTACGTGGGCCTCTCACTGTTGTGGCCTCTCCCATTGCGGAGCACAGGCTCCGGACGCGCAGGCTCAGCGGCCATGGCTCACGGGCCTAGCCGCTCCGCGGC
>NC_041218.1:45781971-45783217 GCF_002837175.3 Physeter macrocephalus
CCCGGACCGGGGCACGAACCCGTGTCCCCTGCATCGGCAGGCGGACTCTCAACCACTGCGCCACCAGGGAAGCCCAGGACTCCACTCTTATAATTGCAGAAGACTGGCTTTTAACTGGGTGGGAAAGAAACCTGCTTTCCTTAAAGGTGAACCCCGTAGGAGCCCATATTTACCTTGACTAAAGGTGTTATTTATAACTCTCTCAATGATGTTTTAAAATACTTCAGTTATTCTACTGAAGTGTCTAAGTATTTGTGAAATGTCTTCATTTTACATGTGCATATTTTCAGTTAAAGAGGCAGCTAGGGTGCTAGGGTGACCCTCTGGTCATGGTTTGCCCTACACTTTCCTGCATTTAAAACTGAAAGTCCAGCATCCCAGGAACCCGCTCAGTCCCAGGCACATGGAGACTGTCAATCACCCTAGAGGCAGTTGTGGTGAAAGCTCTACTTTGAAGTCAGACATCTGTACTGACTAGCTGGATCACTTTGGGCAAGTTGCTTAACCTCTCTTAAACTTTCCTTCTCAGAAAAATGGAGAAAATTATGCTGACTTCTCAGATGTTGTGTAGATTCAGCAACACAGTGCTTTTAAAAAACACTCAGCACAGTGCCAGGCACCTAGTAGGTGTGCAATAAACTTTTCCTTCCAAAAATATAGTCTGTCTATCATCTTGGCTTTCCTATTTTAGCATTTTTAAAAGCAAACCCTCAAAGGAAAAAGTGGGACACTTACCCTCTGCAAAGTGTTCAGCATTTTCTGCTTTAACCTTCTGTGCAGTATCTCCTTGGCTGAGCACTGTGGTCTGGAAGTGAGCTCCAGTTTCACTCTTTTTTTTTTTTTTTAGCCAATATTTATTTATTTAGCCAATATTACAGTAATAACTGTGAATGGAAAGTAACCTTTAAAAATTGTATGAAAAAGTAAAAAATTCAAAAAATAAGATCATTGTTTATTAAAAAAATAAAATAGTGGTTACCTTTTTTTTTTAACATCTTTATTGGAGTATAATTGCTTTACAATGGTGTGTTAGTTTCTGCTTTTTAACAAAGTGAACCAGCTATACATATACACATATCCCCATATCTCTTCCCTCTTGCTATATATACATATGTTCCCATATCTCTTTCCTCTTGCGTCTCCCTCCCTCCCTCCCTCCCTACCCCACCCCTCTAGGTGGTCACAAACCACCTAGCTGATCTCCCTGTGCTATGCGGCTGCTTCCCACTAGCTATCCACCCTACGT
>NC_041218.1:45783562-45795288 GCF_002837175.3 Physeter macrocephalus
GTGTGAGATGATATCTCATTGTTGTTTTGATTTGCATTTCTCTAATGATTATTGATGTTGAGCATTCTTTCATGTGTTTGTTGGCGATCTGTATATCTTCTTTGGAGAAATGTCTATTTAATTCTTCTGCCCAGTTTTGGGTTGGGTTGTTTGTTTTTTTTGTTATTGAGCTGCATGGGTTGCTTATAAATTTTGGATCTTAATCCTTTGTCATTTGCTTCATTTGCAACTATTTTCTCCCATTCTGAGGGTTGTCTTTTGGTCTTGTTTATGGTATCCTTTGCTGTGCAAAAGCTTTTAAGTTTCATTAGGTCCCATTTGTTTATTTTTGTTTTTATTTCCATTTCTCTAGGAGGTGGGTCAAAAAGGATCTTGCTGTGATTTATGTCATAGAGTGTTCTGCCTGTGTTTTCCTCTAAGAGTTTGATAGTGTCTGGCCTTACATGTAGGTCTTTAACCCATTTTGAGTTTATTTTTGTGTATGGTGTTAGGGAGTGTTCTAATTTCATACTTTTACATGTACCTGTCCAGTTTTCCCAGCACCACTTATTGAAGAGGCTGTCTTTTCTCCACTGTATATTCTTGCCTCCTTTATCAAAGATAAGGTAACCATATGTTTGTGGGTTTATCTCTGGGCTTTCTATCCTGTTCCATTGATCTATAATTCTGTTTTTGTGCCAGTACCATACTGTCTTGATTACTGTAGCTTTGAAGTATAGTCTGAAGTCAGGGAGCCTGATTCCTCCAGCTCCATTTTTCATTCTCAAGATTGCTTTGGCTCTTCGGGATTGTGTACAGAGCTGGTGGCTCAACGTTTGCCTGGCAGCCTAGCCTAGGCTAACCAGGAATGCTGGTGGGGGAGAGACAGCCCTGACTTCCCACTCTTGGTGTCAGATTCAGGTCACCCGGAATTCAGCATCTGTCTAGAGCTCCCAGTTTCAGAAAGCTGTTTGAAAGCACCAGCGTTTTGTGGCCAGCGGGGGTGTGTGTGTCCAGGTACTGACCTGGGGTCTAGCAGAGCAGGAGAGAAGATTTTGCAGCCTTCCACAGGAGAGAGCATTGTGCAGCCTTAGACATGAAGGGAGGGAGTAAGACAAAGCAAATACTTTCCAAAGCTTGCTTTCCACAACTTAAAAATCAAGTGGATAACACACTTTTAAAGGAATTCCTTCCTGCCTCTTGTCACAGGGCTACATAGAGTGACATCTCTCTTATGAAAAGAAAAAGGGAAACATCTTTGGAAACTTTAAACATCATATTATTTCTCCCAGGTTGATTTTGAGGCTTTGAGAATAAGACAGCAGGCTTTTAAGGCTTGCCTTCTTAGAATGTAGGGATGAGCCCAAACAGATGTCAGTTTTGTTGCTTGGGCCAAAAACCTTAGAGTCATCCTTAACTCCCTCTTGCATATCAGGGATATGCTTCTCTCTATCTCCACTGCTACCACCTGGCCAAGCCACCATCATCTTTTGCCTGAATAACTGGATGTGGCCTCCCGCCCGGTCTCCCCACTCTTGCCCTGGCCCCTGCTACGCTCCGGCGTTGTGCCAGCAGCCAAAGACGTCTTTGTAGGCTGGAAGTCAGATTATGCTCCCACCCTGCTCTGAGTCTTGCAGTGAGTTCCCATTTCACTCTGAGTAAAGGCCAGAGTCCTTGCAGTGACTGACACATGGTCTTTCACAGCCCCCCGTTACCTCTCTGCTCCCCCTCGCCTGATTCTGCCACGCTATAGCTCCTTGTTTCTTGAGCCACCAGGCATGCTACAGCGTGGGGGCCTGGCTCGAGCTGTTCACTCGAGCATCGAGCTGTTCCTCTATGCCTCTGCACAGCTCACCCCTTCACCTCCTTCAAGGTTTTGCTCAAATCTCACCTCTGGAGAGGCTGACACTTACCACCCTGGTCAGAGCTATAACCTGCCCCTCCCGCATATTCTCAGTCCCTCCTCTTTGGCTTTTCCTGTTTCCCACAGCACTGGCCTCCAACACTGTATATAATTTATTTGTGTTCATGTCTTTGCTTTAGTCTCAGAGAAGATCACATCAAATGTTCATCAGGGTGCAGGGGGAAGGGGACAGACAGATCTGAGTTCAAATTCCACCTCTACCACTCATTCCCTGTCTGATTTGTGTAAGTTAATCTCTCAGAGGCTCCGTTGCCTCATCTACAAATTAGTAATAATTAATTCACTCAAATACTCAGTAAGCACCAGCACTGTGAAAGGCACTGGGGACAGAGAGGTGAATATGAAAGACACCGTCCTTGTTGTTATACAGTTGTGAAGCGGATTAAATGCAAAAATGCATGTCATATGCCTGGTAGAGAACTCGACATATATTTGTTGCTCATTAAGCACAGTTCCTTTTTTTTTTTTAAGAACTTGAATATACTTTTAATTTTCTTCCCTTTTTAGTTCATACCATTTTCTTTTGGTGCTATGAAGAGCAAACACACACACACACACACACACACACACACACACACACACACAATGTCATCATTAAGCTACAGCAGGATTTTTGGGAAAGGGGGCTGGATGAGCTCCTCCTAAAGATATATGCAAGTCATGGTATACACATTTTATTTAAATAGATAGAAACAAAGTCTGTAACTTTTATCAGATTCTCAAAGGGTGCCCTTGATCCTTAAAAGTTGAAAACATTTCCAACACCCAATGATTGGTCTGCTTTTCTGGGCTTCTCTAAACAAATATTTGTAATGGAAACTCCAAAATGATGATTAATTCCAGGGTGGAAGATAGCTTTTGTTTAGTCTTGGTGCTAAGCTTTGTGGGTGGTGAGAGGAGAGCCTGTGTATGTCAAGGTCATTGCCTTTTGAATCCCTGGTACCACTGGAATTTAGAGGCTTGCTCCCACGCAGATGAAACCACCCCTGAGATGACTGGGATGACAGTGCAAGAAGTGTAGGCACAGGTGTTATGAATGCTTCATTAATCTAGGTTGAGTACAGATCACAGAGGGCAGAACCCCTCCAGCCCTCAGCGTAATTCTGGGCTGTGATTTTGGGAAGCCTGAGAAAAGGACCATCCCAAAGAGAGTTAAATGCAGAAGCGTTATTACTTTATTATGACTGTTATTTATGTTATTAACAGTAGGGCTGCTGGCTCACTTAGCCCCATGCATTGATTTCTTGCTTCTTGCAAGAGAAAAACTAGATGAAAGGAATGAGAGGAGTTTAAAGGCAAAAAAATGGTACCAGGAAACTGCTTTGCCTTGCCTTAATGAAGCAAGCAAGTAAAATTTTTACTGTGGTCTTCTCTCTGCTTGGAGAGTAGGAGAAATACTGCCAAGCAAAAACCGGAGTGGGTGATGGAGGAGTTTCCCGGGAGATATGGGGATATAGGTATATGTAGAGCTGATTCACTTTGATATAAAGCAGAAACTGACACACCATTGTAAAGCAATTATACTCCAATAAAGATGTTTTTAAAAAATGTGGGATATATTCACAATGGAACATTACTCAGCCGTAAAGAAGAATGAAATAATGCCAATTGCAGCAACATGGGTGGACCTAGAGATTATCATATTAAGTGAAGCAAGTCAGACAGAGAAAGACAAATATCATATGATATGGCTTATATGTGGAATCTAAAAAATGATACAAATGAACTTATTTACAAAACAGAAATAGACTCACAGGCATAGAAAAAAACTTATGGTTATTAAAGGGGAAAGGGCGGGGGAGGGATAAATTAGGAGTTTGGTATTAAAATATACACACTACTATATATAAAATAGATAACCAACAAGGACCTACTGTATAGCACAGGCAACTATACTCAATATCTTATAATAACCTATAATGGAAAAGAATCTAAAAAAGAATATCTGTCTATATATATACACACATATGTATATATCACTCTGCTGTACACCTGAAACTAACAGAACATTGTAAATCAACTATATTTTAATAAAAATTGAAAAAAAAATGCCAGAAAAGAGATTACTCTCTTAGCAGTCCAACAGAGAGTAGCAGAGAGTAGGATAGTGGTTGCCAGGGGTGGGGGGAAAGGGGAAATGGGGAGATGCTGGTCAAAGGGTACAAAGTTTCAGCTATGCAGGATAAATAAGCTCTGGAGATCTAATGCACAGCATGGCAATTGTAGTTAATAACACTGTATTGTGTACCTGAGATTTGCCCTCAAGTGTTCTCACTGCAGGCTTCTTTTTATTCCAGCACTGCCACTGTCTGCAAGTGTGGCCTTGGGCTAGCAGTCTCTACTGTACTCATTCTTGTTTGTACAGCTGCTTAAACATGGCTTGAAGTGGTTGGTAACTGCAAAGTTCTGGTACCGTCATCAGAAGGCTTTGGGTCAGAGGGCTGTTAGTTGTTCAGACACAGAGAGTTAGCCTCCCAACTTATACAAAAACCCCGATGTCTGAGAGAACCCATAGTGGGGCAGGTCAACGACAGCCTTCAGTTAAAATCCACTTCTGCTCCTTACAGTGTGACCTTGGGCAAGTTAAGTGTCAGTGTGAGGGTTTCATGGGATATCGTACTTGCAAAGAGGGAAGTACACACGTACATACAATAGAGTAGCCATTATTATTACTATTATTAATTGTACTACTACTGTTACTGTTACTACTTATGTTGGGAGCAATATTTATGTCTGGGGAAAGAAGAGGGATTGGATAGGTCCTCTAGATATCATCCAGGGTTAAACCTGCCCTTTCAGTAACAGTGATGGCTTTGTCCACAGGTGGCCTTTTAGAGCTGTATTTTGACCACTGCTCAATTACCCAGATAGCTGAAAAGTGTCAGCCATGGGTCCCAATGCATTATTGATGTTGGCCCTTTTTCTTCCAGCTGCATTGCACGCTCCTTGTCTGCCGAGAACAGGAAGGGTATTCTCTCTCTCCTGTGTCCCTTGGAGGCAGGCCAGGGTGGAATCCTGCTCCAAAATGTTACTTCCCTCCAAAGGTGAAAAGCGTGAGTCACATCTGGTCGTCCCGGTGGGTGATTTCCGCGCAGCCTCTCCTCCGCGCAGCTTCTCTCCTGCATCATTTCACGGGCGATTAAAGGCAGGCCAGCGCGCCCCGCTCCGCTGGAGTGAGGTCAGAGCCCGACGATGCGGAGGGATTTTCCGCCGCTTTGCAAACACCGGGCGACGTCACGGAGCCTCGGGGTCGCTATCAGTTGCGGCGGTGAAAGCGCAGGCTGACGGAATATTGATTCGGTGCGAGGGTGGCCTCCTCGCCGCTACGGGGCTCCGGCCGCCTTTGCGACCTAAAGACAAGAAAAGCGTGGCCAAAGACAAGAGTGTTTGCAAATGCCAGGCGGGATGGGCTCAGCCAGCGGCACGAAATGACGCGAGCCAGGCTACAGCCAGGATGCCCAGAATAATGCGTTCACGTGTACTTTTGCAGAGCAAACTCAGATAAGCTCTCAAATGTAAGCACCTGCTTAATTGGTTTAAAAAAAGAGAGAAAGTCCAGTCACTACATTTTCAGAGTCCTTTTGCCTTGAAATATTCCGTAGCTTTTTTAGGAGTGGTTTTTGTTCCTTCTTTCCTTTTTTTTTCTCCTTTCGTGTTTTAAATGGTTTATGATAATGCATTTATTAGTCGTGGCCTCCAGGGCTAGATAGTGACCGTGGAAGGTAGGCTGTCACTGAAATTCTAATCAAAATTTATAATCAAATTGAATGGTGTAAGTCTCCCTGCCAATATTCTAACATAAACACATTTTCATTTTGATGGGAACGTTGTTTCTAAAAGCCACAGTTATCAAATAAAACTCCCGAGGTTACCAATAGTAAATGACCAGCCCTCTGTCAATAAACCCTTAACCAAGTTTGGCTTTGCTATGGGAGGTGGAGAGGTTTTGAAAAGGTCATGCATTGAAATTTCCTCTCTGACCAGCTGGCTCTGGCACACACAGGCAGATAAGTCCTGCAATAAATTAATAGGAAAAGTGGTCCCAAGTCTCAGGCAATGGTAGCATCTTGAGGAATTGCGTGGAACTGATCTGGCAGAAATGGTTGGTTTCTGGTGGATTGAATCACATACTATAGAATTGGAGTACATATATGGGAAATTATTATGAACATTAAAATTCTGATCATTAAAATTCCAACCTCCACGGCAGATGAGACTGATTTCTGCACAGGATGCAGAGGGCACTTCTGTTATGTTGTATGGATGGGTGAGCTGGGGACTGATTTTCACGAACGCTCTCTGTGCTTGGGTGGGGAAAGGGAAGTATTAAATGAAGTTTTTCTTAGTTAGAGACTAACTGATTCAGAAGGCTCTGTTTGGTTTGCCCATAGTGAAAGCAGAATGGCTTCTAATTGACTTACAATTGATCTTAATTGACTTGATTGGAGGTATTTTCAAGGACTCAGCACTCTTCCCTTTCAACGCTTTAGTTAAAATTCTCACGTGCCTCCTCAATCTCATTGAGGAGAGTAATTTTCATGTCTTCATTTACATTAGCTCAGGCTGTGGGGAAGTCACATAACCATATGTGTGAGGGTCCACCTGGTCCCATGGTGGTAATGGAGGCATCTAGCACTTTTAGAGTCTTTTGCTAATTTGCTTTGCATGCTAATTACTTTTAAACTGTGTCCATAAGTTTCCATTCCTCTCCATAAACCAAGTCCCACTCCCTGCTTATAGGAGTCTGTTTATATCTTAGAAGTAGAAATGTAAGCATATATCAACTTCTGATGGGTCTGACAGTCTGTAAGTGTGAAGGTTTATGGGCCAAATCAAGGTGCCTTCAGGGTCTTTTTTATTAGCCTGAATCTGTCAAAAGTGTGTGGGTGGAAGGCATTCATAGAGCTGTTGTTCTTTAACTCTCCTGGGTCTTAAAAATCCTTTCACTTCTGAGAATCACAGGGACTAGAATGGACCATTTAGATGTACCCAAGGACAATTTTGAAAATACTGTCAGGAGTAGTTAATATCCCACATTCCCCTTGTGTGCTGAATCACACAGAAAGTAACATTTCACTTCTCTGGAGGTACAGCTGCCAGATAATTGAAAGTTAACATTTTATGCACCAAAATGTAACCTGGCAATGCGTTATTGCCTTTCCCTGGATAATCCCACATTGGCTTCTGGTCTTGTTGAAGGTTCATTTGTTTCCATGTCTCGGGTTTGCTCTTTGAATATAGTTTATATGGCAGGAATCATCTTGGACCATAATGAAATAAATTGCACAGTCCTTCTCTGAGAAGCCCATTTGGTCATTTTTCATTTGGTCTGTTATGCACTCGAGGGACAGTGATGGACAAGACAGTTGTGATCTCTGTCCTCCAGGAGAGTGGTCTAGTGAATCCTGTAGTAACCCCACCAACAGGGAAATTAGTTTATCATCAATGACGAATTAGTTCCGTATTGTCACTGTGGATTTTGGATGCTGGAGCTCATGTGTCTAGAGTCTGTCCTCAGTTCAGGTCACTTCTTGAGATCATTTAGCATCTTTGATTAAGCCAGGGGACATTCTTGCTCCTTTCCAGCCATTCTTCACACAGCAACCAGAGTGATCCTTTATGAACACACAGCTCTTGTAATCCCTAATGATTTCCCATTGCACTTCAAGTGGAAGCTGGTCTGTAAATCGGCCCTCAAGTCTCTGCTGTGGCCCTAGCCACCTGCTTCCTCCACCTAATCCCAGGCCAGTCTTCCCTTTGCCACATCCCTCCAGTCACAACTTGCCTCCTTCCAGTTCCTTGACCCCATCACATGCTTCTTCCTGCCCCAGAATCTTTGCATTTGCTGTTCCCTTTTGTCGGAAATGCTTTTCTTCTGCTTATTACCTGGATGACTCCTTTACCTCCTTCAAGTCTTGGCTCAGATGTCACCTGCTCACGGAGGCCATCCCTGACCACCTAGGTGGAGTAAAGATGGCTGTAAAATCTGTGTCACTTCCACCCTCCCCTCTGCCTTGAGAGGTGGAGTTTATTTCTCCTGCCCTTGAATCAGAGCTAGACCGTGTGGTTGCTTTAATCAGCCAAATGCAGCAGAAATGATGCTGTGCCAGTTCTGGGCCTGGCCTTTAAGAAGATGGCCTCTTCTACCTCCTCCCACTTAGAACGCTTGCTCTGGCAATGAACTTGCCATCTAAAGAAGTCTCAGCATGGCCATCATCAAAAAATCTACAAACAATAAATGCTGGAGAGGGTGTGGAGAAAAGGGAACCCTCTTGCATTGTTGGTGGGAATGTAAATTGATACAGCCACTATGGAGAACAGTATGGAGGTTCCTTAAAAAACTAAAAATAGAATTATCATGTGACCCAGCAATCCCACTACTGGGCATATACCCTGAGAAAACCATAATTCAAAAAGAGTCATGTACCAAAATGTTCATTGCAGCTCTATTTACGATAGCCAGGACATGGAAGCAACCTAAGTGTCCATCAACAGATGAATGGATAAAGAAGATGTGGCACATATATACAATGGAATATTACTCAGCCATAAAAAGAAATGAAATTGAGTTATTTGTAGTGAGGTGGATGGACCTAGAGTCTGTCCTACAGAGTGAAGTAAGTCAGAAAGAGCAAAACAAATACCATATGCTAACACATATATATGGAATTTAAGAAAAAAAATGGTTCTGAAGAACCTAGGGGCAGGACAGGAATAAGGAAGCAGATGTAGAGAATGGACTTGAGGACACGGGGAGGGGCAAGGGTAAGCTGGGACGAAGTGAGAGAGTGGCATGGACTTACATACACTACCAAATGTAAGATAGATAGCTAGTGGGAAGCAGCTGCATAGCACAGGGAGATCAGCTCAGTGCTTTGTGACCATCTAGAGGGGCAGGATAGGGAGGGTGGAAGGGAGACCCAAGAGGGAGGGGATGTGGGGATACATGTATATGTAAAGCTGATTCACTTTGTTATAAAGCAGAAACTAACACACCATTGTAAAGTAATTATACTCCAATAAAGATGTTAAAAAAAAAAAGTCTCAGCAAACCACAAGGAGACCATGTGGACAGAGGAGAGGGGAGGGAGGGGGGAAGGGAGAGAGAGGGAGGTGGGGGAGGGGGGAGAGAGAGGGAGATGTCCCTGCCAAGGCCCCAGACATGTGAATGAAACCATATTGGTTATTGTAGCCCCAACAGACATCTGACTGCAACTGCATGAGAGACCCCAAACAAGACCAGCAGAGGAACTGCCTGGTCAACCCACAGAATCATGAGAGATAAAAGATGGTTTTGCTGTTGTTCTAAATTTTAGCGGGAAGGGAGAGAGAGGGAGGGGGGGGGAGGGGGGAGAGAGAGGGAGATGTCCCTGCCAAGGCCCCAGACATGTGAATGAAACCATATTGGTTATTGTAGCCCCAACAGACATCTGACTGCAACTGCATGAGAGACCCCAAACAAGACCAGCAGAGGAACTGCCTGGTCAACCCACAGAATCATGAGAGATAAAAGATGGTTTTGCTGTTGTTCTAAATTTTAGCCACTAAATCTTAGAGGGTCATTTGTTACATAGCAATAGTTGGCTGAAATGCCCAACTTATTTATAAATAGGTCCCACCCCCATTGTTTTCTATACTGGAGAAAACAGTTTCTGTTTATTTTCTTTTCAGCACTTTTCACAATTGATACTGATGTATTTATTGTTTTATAATCTGTGTAGCATGTGTTACCCTAATTAGACTGATGCTCCACGGAGCAGGCACTGGATTTTTTATTGACCACTGCATACCTACTATCACAGAGTGCCTGGCACATAGTAAGCACTAAGAAAAGGTTTGTTGAATGAATGAATGAATTAATTAAAAAGTTTCCAGCATTTATTTGTGAGATTGTCTCCCCCCACCGCCACCCCCGCAAATACAGAAACAAGCATCTGCAAATCTTTTCTGGTGGCAGTTCAAAAACAATTTTTAAAATTTCTTTTTATCTTTCTTAATAAATCATACTTGTTAAATCACAGTTCTACTTTGCATCTGCTACACACCTGCTCAACAGATTTTAATGATTCCCTATCGACAAGAGCATAAAAAGACTATGCTTTCCTATGGTAGTTCAGGCCCACCTCAGTCTGCAGATCCAGCCTTTCTCCACTGTCCCTTTCCTGGCCCCCTTACACCCATCACTCCTGGTTATGACCTGAGCCACCACACACATTTCCACTTTCCTGGAGTCTCTCTTCCTCTAGTTTTTTCCTTCAGGAAACCTTTGCCAGTGGCCTATGGTTTTAGCAGGCATTTCTTTTTATCTGTGAACAAACCCTTGAATCAAATCCTCAGGTGGAAGCAAGAGCTGTTCTTGAGACCCGGGAAGGAAGTTCATAGATCAAGGAGCCTTGGGCCGGGGGTATGGGGACATGGCTTCTGGTCCTGGCTTTGCCAACATCAAGCGCTGGGCCTTGTGCAGTTATCTAACCTGTTGGGGCTGGCCTTTTCTCTCAGTAGAATTCGGAGCTTAGGTAAAGGGATCGCTAAGTTCCCTTTCAGCACTGACGTTTTCCACATTCAAATTTGCTTTATAGTGACAGAAGAACAACCTGCTGATTTATGTGCATTTGGGTCAGAATTTGGCTGACTGTAGCATCAGCAGTTTTACATGAACAAAATTTTCAATTTCATTAGTACAGCCAAGTTAATTTTGCTGGGTTGGCAATTTTTCTGAGAGGCAGAGTGGCCACTGGGGCCAGGAGTCAGGAAAGCCTTGTGCTGTCATGTTTCCCGGCCACTAGCTGGAGTGTAGGCCATCCGGAGGGCACCGAGAGACCTCTCGGATCTCATCCACTTCCTTTCTAAACTGGGGATAAAAATAATATGTGTTTCATTCACTCTAGGGTTGTTCGGAGGGGCTAATGTGTGTAATATGGCAACGCTTTGAGAGGCCATTATCAAAAAATTATTGAAACACAAATAACCCAAAGAAAGTTTAGTATTAGTTGTTTTTGTTTCTTTGTTTGTTTGTTTTTTTATACAGGAGGTTCTTATTAGTCATCAATTTTATACACATCAGTGTATACATGTCAATCCCAATCGCCCAATTCAGCACACCACCATCCCCACCCCACCGCGGTTTTCCCCCTTTGGTGTCCATATGTTTGTTCTCTACATCAGTGTCTCAATTGCTGCCCTTCAAACCGGTTCATCTGTACCATTTTCTACTTTCCACATACATGCGTTAATACACGATATTTCTTTTTCTCTTTCTGACTTACTTCACTCTGTATGACAGTGTCTAGATCCATTCATGTCTCAACAAATGACTCAATTTCGTTCCTTTTTATGGCTGAGTAATATTCCATTGTATATATGTACCACATCTTCTTTATCCATTCGTCTGTCGATGGGCATTTAGGTTGCTTCCATGACTGGCTATTGTAAATAGTGTTGGAGTGAACATTGGGGTTGTATGTGTCTTTTCGAATTATGGTTTTCTCAGGGTATGTGTCCAGGAGTGGGATTGCTGGGTCATATGGTAGTTCTATTTTTAGTTTTCATATGTTTGTTCTCTACATCAGTGTCTCAATTGCTGCCCTTCAAACCGGTTCATCTGTACCATTTTCTACTTTCCACATACATGCGTTAATACACGATATTTCTTTTTCTCTTTCTGACTTACTTCACTCTGTATGACAGTGTCTAGATCCATTCATGTCTCAACAAATGACTCAATTTCGTTCCTTTTTATGGCTGAGTAATATTCCATTGTATATATGTACCACATCTTCTTTATCCATTCGTCTGTCGATGGGCATTTAGGTTGCTTCCATGA
>NC_041218.1:45797463-45827814 GCF_002837175.3 Physeter macrocephalus
CTTCTGTTTCCTTATTTATTTTCATTTTGTATGATCTGTCCATTGGTGTAAGTGAGGTGTTAAAGTCACCCACTATTATTGTATTACTGTCGATTTCCTATTTTATAGTTGTTAGCAGTTGCCTTATGTATTGAGGTGCTCCTATGTTGGGTGCATATATATTTATAATTGTTATATCTTCTTCTTGGATTGATCCCTTGATCATTATGTAGTGTCCTTCCTATCTCTTGTAACATTCTTTATTTTAAAGTATATTTTATCTGATATGAGTATAGCTACTCCAGTTTTCTTTTGATTTCCATTTGTATGGAATATCTTTTTCCATCCCCTCACTTTCAGTCTGTATGTGTCCCTAGGTCTGAAGTGGGTCTCTTGTAGACAGCATATATATGGGTCTTGTTTTTGTATCCATTCAGCAAGCCTGTATCTTTTGGTTGGAGCATTTAATCTATTCAGGTTTAAGGTAATTATCGATATGTATGTTCCTATGACCATTTTCTTAATTGTTTTGAGTTTGTATTTGTAGGTCCTTTTCTTCTCTTGTGTTTCCCACTTACAGAAGTTCCTTTAGCATTTGTTGTAGAGCTGGTTTGGTGTTGCTGAATTCTCTTAGCTTTTGCTTGTCTGTAAAGCTTTTGATTTCTCCATCGAATCTGATTGAGATCCTTGCAGGGTCGAGTAATCTTGGTTGTCAGTTCTTCCCTTTCGTCACTTTAAGTATATCATGCCACTCCCTTCTGGCTTGTAGAGTTTCTGGTGAGAAATCAGCTGTTAACCTTATGGGAGTTCCCTTGTATATTATTTGTCGTTTTTCCCTTGCTGCTTTCAATAATTTTTCTTTGTCTTTAATTTTTGCCAATTTGATTACTATGTGTCTCAGCATGTTTCTCCTGTATGGGTTTCGCTGTGCTTCCTGGACTTGGTGGCTATTTCCTTTCCCATGTTAGGGAAGTTTTCGACTATAATCTCTTCAAATATTTTCTCTGGTCCTTTCTCTCTCTCTTCTCCTTCTGGGACCCCTATAATGCAAATGTTGTTGCATTTAATGTTGTCCCAGAGTTCTGTTAGGCTGTCTTCATTTCTTTTCATTCTTTTTCTTTAGTCTGTTCCGCAGCAGTAAATTCCACCATTCTGTCTTCCAGGTCACTTATCCGTTCTTCTGCCTCAGTTATTCTGCTATTGATTCCTTCTAGTTTTTTTTTCATTTCAGTTATTTTATTCTCCATCTCTGTTTGTTTGTTCTTTAATTCTTCTAGGTCTTTGTTAAACATTTCTTGCATCTTCTCGATCTTTGCCTCCATTCTTTTTCCGAGGTCCTGGATCATCTTCGCTATCATTATTCTGAATTCTTTTTCTGGAAGGTTGCCTATCTCCACTTCACGTAGTTGTTTTTCTGGGGTTTTATCTTGTTCCTTCATCTACTATATAGCCCTCTGCCTTTTCATCTTGTTTATCTTTCTGTGAACGTGGTTTTTGTTCCACAGGCTGCAGGATTGTAGTTCTTTTTTTTCATTTCAGTTATTTTATTCTCCATCTCTGTTTGTTTGTTCTTTAATTCTTCTAGGTCTTTGTTAAACATTTCTTGCATCTTCTCGATCTTTGCCTCCATTCTTTTTCCGAGGTCCTGGATCATCTTCGCTATCATTATTCTGAATTCTTTTTCTGGAAGGTTGCCTATCTCCACTTCACGTAGTTGTTTTTCTGGGGTTTTATCTTGTTCCTTCATCTACTATATAGCCCTCTGCCTTTTCATCTTGTTTATCTTTCTGTGAACGTGGTTTTTGTTCCACAGGCTGCAGGATTGTAGTTCTTCTTGCTTCTGCTGTCTGCCCTCTTGTGGATGAGGTTATCTAAGAGGCTTGGTGGGAGGGACTGGTGGTGGGTAGAGCTGACTGTTGCTCTGGTGGACAGAGCTCCGTAAAACTTTATTCCACTTGACTGTTGATGGTTGGGGCTGGGTTCCCTCGCTGTTGGTTGTTTGGCCTGAGGCAACCCAACACTGGAGCCTTCCTGGGCTCTTTGGTGGGGCTAATGACAGACTCTGGGAGGACTCACGCCAAGGAGTACTTCCCAGAACTTCTGCGGCCAGTGTCCTTGTCCCCATGGTGAAACAGAGCCACCCCCCACCTCTGCAGGAGACCCTCCAACACCAGCAGGTAGGTCTGGGTCAGTCTCCCCCGGGGTCACTGCTCCTTCCCCTGGTCCCGTTGTGCACACTACTTTGTGTGTGCCCTCCAAGAGTGGAGTCTCTCTTCCCCCCTAGTCCTGTCGAAGTCCTGCAATCAATTCCCACTAGGCTTCAAAGTCTGATTCTCTAGGAATTCCTCCTCCCGTTGCCTGACCCCCAGGTTGGGAAGCCTGACGTGGGGCTCAGAGCCTTCCCTCCAGTGGGTGGACCTCTGTGGTATAAGTGTTTGCCAGTCTGTGAGTCAACCCACTCACCAGTTATGGGATTTGATTTTACTGTAATTGCGCCCCTCCTACCGTCTCATTGTGGCTTCTCCTTTGTCTTTGGATATGGGGTATCTTTTTTGGTGAGTTCCAGTTTCTTCCTGTCGATGATTGTCCAGAAGCTAGTTGTGATTCTGATGTTTTCGTAAGAGGGAGTGAGAGCACATTCTTCTACTCTGCCATCTTCAAAAGTAATCCCTTCAATGCTGCAACACAATTTTTGACTTATGTCTTTATCAGGATAATAAAGTCTCTTTATATTTACCTTGGGTGCTCTGCACGCCAAGGTTCCTGTACCGTTTTCCATCTTCCCTTCCTTCATGTGCTGTTGGACCGGTAAGATGGGGGAGGAACTACTGTCTCACAAAGCCTTCAGTGTTTAAGACACTGGTCATACATGTTTTTTTTAAAAATTTTAATTCCTTACAGTAGTCCTCTAAGGGAGGATTTGTATTAGTTAGGATTCTCTTAGTCGTCAGTGACAGAAATCTGATCCACGCTAGTTTAAGTGAAAAAAAAAAGGGGGGGTGGACGAGATATTTATTTTGTTCATATAACTTAAAAGTCCATGGGTAGTTCTGGCTTCAGGCGTAGCAGGATCAAGGGGCTTGAAAGACCCTTTCACATTTTTTTCTTTGTCTTTCTAGTCCTTCTGTCTGCTTTTCTCTGTTATCCCAGAGAAAAGACAAATAGACCTCCTCTCTCTTTCCCAGGGACCACATCAAATCTCCCATAAGGAACTGGTGTTGGATCTGCTTTAGTTACATGTCACCCTCAGACCAGTCACTTTGTTCAGAGATAGGAGGTGGATGGCTCTGATAGGCTAACCTATGCCATGTTTTTATAGTCAAATCTAGCCAGGGGCTAGACTCCAGGTTTCCCTACAGCTTTTTTGGGTCAATGAAAAAAGCTTGGTTAGCTCAGGTCAGGCTGCGGGTTTTGAATCAGGGTATGTGAGAGCTGGGAAAAGATCCAGAGGTCACTGAGCCCAACCCACCCGTGGCCAGAGAAGAGAAGAGAAGCGTCTTGTTCTGGGTCACAGGCGATTCAGTGCTACTCCTAGTCCTTTCCTTTTCCTGTATTTACCTCCACTGGAAGGGTTACATGAACTTCTCCTGTCAGAGCAACTGAAGGATCCTTCCAAAGATAGGGGCAAAAACTGGATCACATGCAGGTTACATCAGACCACCCCTGCGCTGGGACTCCATGCTGTCTCTCCTCGCATCTCCTCTCCCTGCCTCGCTGGGCTACACTCTGGATAGTTGAGCCCCATTTCACATGGGGCTGAGAATAGGTCCTCTGGGCTTCGTCAGTCCACTGTCTCTTTTTGCATCTTTTTTTTTTTTTCCTGGTGGAGGTAGTTCCTAGTATAGAATTTGCCCCAAACTGTGAAACCAAAAAGAGAAGACATCAAAGGGAAAAGCAGTGTGACTGTCACCAAAGAGGCCCCTTGCTGGAAAGAAACGCCCATGGGATAGAAGAGCCTGTGTTGACAGTGTGTCCTGGGGGCTGGCTCACACCTGGTGTGGGCAGGAAGGAGGGGCTGCTCTGCCTGATGGTGCTACTTCCAATGTCCTAAATGCTTCTCCAGAATTTTCCCATCAAAAGACTCTAGATGACGCCATTGCCAAATTATGAAAAATGTATCAAGGACACTGGCTTGCTTCATGGAGGTCAAAGCAAGCAGTCATAATCTTGTAGCTAGAAGATGGGTGTTCATGGGAGATAATGCTGTGCTTTTTCTGATTTTCTCTGTTTTCTTTGTCTAGCTCTTCCTTGGTAAGCTGAGGAGCTTGTTTGAATTTGGTAGTTGGATTCCTCTTATGGAGCCCTCGTTATCATTTGCCCCATGGTTGTTGCATGGTCCTGAGGCAGGTTCCCTGAGCTGACCTCAGTATATGACACATATTCAGGCAGCAGGTACCCTCCACATGTGACCATGCTTCCCTCTGCCTAGAGCCACCCATAGCTCCCTATCATCTGCAGAAGAGAGCCCAAACTTCTTCCATGACCACACAGGTCTGGCTGACACTGCCAGCATTTTTCTCCTGTTCTTCTTAGTCATGCACTTATAGTCAAGCCACAAAATTGTTTGTGGATCGCTGGCCATTCCACCCCTTCTCACGCTTCTGTGTATCCTCCCATACAGTTCCCTCTTTCTAGAATCACCTGCCTCCACCCACCTTCCACCTTCAAGATCCAGTTCAGATGTTATCTCCACTACATAGCCACTGTAATTCCCCCGCAGTTTTCGGGACCCCTCATCTGTGCTCCTGCAGCTCCACCCTCTCTGTTATATACCTTTTAATTTGTCTTTTTATGTGTCTGCAGGGAGGAGATAATAACAAAGGGAAAAGAACTTTGCACTCTGGTCTTGGTTTAAAACCTGGCTTTGCCACTTTAGCAGTACGTCTTTGCAAAATTCATCTGACCTTTGGGAGCCTCTTCTGTCTTTACTTGTAAATGGACATAATGAATTCTTCTGAAGTGTTTTGTTGAGGGTGAAAATGAACCAACACGTGATGTGCTTTTAGCATGGTCCTTGGCACATGGTAGTTCTCAATAGCTAGTAAGGGTAGTGGTTGTTTTTATTGGGGTTATTATTGAATCGTGACATTGTAGCGATGAAAGGGAACTGAGGGGTCATTCTCATGCCTGTGAAGCCTGATTCCTGCTCCCTTGTCTGATAGTCATGCAGCTTCTCCTTGAACTCTGCCATGTACAGGGAGTTCACCTTCCTTCTGATCTTCTGATACTTAATGCTGATTATGCAGAGGTTTGATAGTACTTGGGCTAAGTTACTCTTTGTCTATTTGGGGCCCTATTTTATTTTATTTTTTTTCTTGAACCAAAGGTTTTATTTATTTTTTTTGTTTTTATTTTTTATACAATTTTAAAGGTTATACTCCACTTCACAGTTATTACAAAATATTGGCTATATTCCCTGTGTTGTATGATACATCTCTGTAGCCTATCTTACACCGAATAGTTTGCATTCCCCCTCCCCCATCCCTCTATTGCCTCTCCCCACCTCTCCTCACTGGTAAGCACTAGCTTGTTCTCTATATCTGTGAGTCTGCTTGTTTTTTGTTTTATTCACTAATTTGTTGTATTTTTTTAGATTCCACATATAAGAGAGGTCATACAGTATTTGTCTTTCTCTGTGTGACTTATTTCACTTAGAATAGTGACCTCCAAGTCCATCCATATTGCTGCAAATGGCAAAATTTCATCCTTTTTTATGGCTGAGTAGTATTCCATTGTGTATATGGAATATACACATCTTCTTTAGACATTCATCTGTTGATGGACACTTAGGTTGCTTCATACCTCGGTAATTGTAAATAATGCTGTTATGAACATTGGGTGCCCATATCTTCTCTTTCTATTTTTTTTGGCCGTGCTGTGCAGTTTGTGGGGTCTGAGTTCCCTAACCAGGGATCAAACCCATATCCCCTGCAGTGGAAGTGTGCAGTCCTAACCACTGGACCACCAGGGAAGTCCCCGTGCACGTATCTTTTCGAATTAGTGTTTTTGTTTTTTTTCTGATATATAGCGAGGAGTAGAATTGCTGGGTCATATGGTAGTTTTATTTTTAGTTTTTCGAGAAATTTCCATAATGTTTTCCACAGTGGCTGCACCAATTTACATTCCCACAAACAGTGTACAAAGATTCCCTTTTCTCCACATCCTCGCCAACATTTGTTATTTGTGTTCTTTTTGATGATAGCCATTCTGACAGGTATGAGGTGATATCTCATTGAGGTTTTGATTTGAATTTCCCTGGTGACTGGTGATGCTGAGCATCTTTTCATGTGCCTGTTGGCCATCTGCATTTCCTCTTTGAAAAAATGTCAATTCAGTTTTTCTGCCCATTTTTTAATCGTGTTGTTTGTTTTTTTGATGTTGAGTTGTATCAACTGTTTATATATGTTGGATATTAATCTCTTATCAGTCATATCATTTGCAAATATTTTCTCCCATTCAGTAGGTTGTCTTTTCATTTTGTCAATGGTTTCCTTTACTGTGCCAAAGCTTTTAAGTTTGATTAGGTCCTGTTTGTTTATTTTTGCTTTTTTTCCCTTTATTTTAGGAGACGGATCCAAAAAAATATTTCTATGTTTTATGTCAAAGGGTGTTCTGCCTGTGCTTTCCTCTAGAGTTTTATAGTATCCAGTCTTAAATTTAGGTCTTTAATCCATTTTTTAGTTTATTTTTGTATATGGTGTTAGAGAATGTTCTAATTTCATTTTTTAACATGTAGCTGTCCAGTTTTCCCAGCACCACTTATTGAAGAGACTGTCTTTTCTCCCTTGTATATTCTTGCCTCCTTTCTTTAGATTAATTGACCATTAGTGCGTGGGTTTATTTCTGGGCTCTCTATCCTGTTCCATTGATCTCTTTGTCTATTTTTGTGCCAGTACCATACTGTTTTGATTACTGTGGCTTTGTAGTATTGTGTGAAGTCAGGGAGCATGATTCCTCTAGCTCTCTTCTTCTTTCTCAAGATTGTTTTGGCTATTCAGGGACTTTTGTGTTTCCATACAAATTTTAAAATTATTTGTTCTATTTCTGTGAAAAATGCCATTGGTATTTCAATAGGGATTGCATTGAATTTGTAGATTGCCTTGGGTAATGTGGTCATTTTAACAATACTGATTCTTCTAAACCAAGAACACAGTATATCTTTCCATCTGCTTGTGTCATCTTTAATTTCTTTCATTAGTGTCTTATAGTTTTTCAAGTACAGGTCTTTTTCCTCCTTAGGTAGGTTGATTTGGCAGACTACCTTAAATTGGCAGTTATATGTATGTATATGTATATGTATATGTATGTATGTATATATGTGAGTGTGTATGTATCTATATATATGTTATATATAATATATTTATGTATATATGCATGTCTATGTATAATTAATGATGTTTTACCATATAAGATTTTCTAAAAAGTCTCACTCAAAAAGCTGGGATAGGAAGTCACCATGGAAATTGACCTCCAAAACAAGATTGGGAGTGGCTTTGTGTTTTCCTAGATCTTTTGTTTCTGGGTGGATTTGTATCTAATTTTTTTTTTTTTTTTTTTTGCTTGCCTCTGAGCAGAATGCCAGTAGAAATTGTGGCTTGTAATGTTGCTAAAACATACAAGCATACCCTGTCTGTGATAGATAAAGAGAAAATAAAATCTGAGTAACATAATAACATGGTGTATCTAAAAGTAGTAATATTTTGTTGCTGGAGAGAAGGCAAACTCTTCCTAATGTAGTTTAGAAAGAACCCGGAATGAGAAGCAAGGAGTCCTGTGGTGTTTTGTGGTACTTTGGCCTCAGTGTTCTCATCTGTGAAGTGGGAGCATTGGTCACTCAGAGATGGGATATGGAGAAAGCAGAGGTGGACTCTGACCCTGAGAACTAAGTATTCCACTTCCTCATTCAACCAGAGCAGCTCTTTCTTTACTTTTAAAATCTGAGGTAGGCATTAGAATCCCTTATAAGATGTTAATTTGAAATAAAATATTCTGTTGCTTAAGAAATTCGAAGATGTCTAAATTAGATTATCTTTAAGGTTCCTCCAGCTCCAAAAACTACTATGGCTCTAAAATAAAGAAAAGTTATATCCTTATTAACTTTCTCATACATGTGTACTTTTTAAGTTTTCTAAAATGAAACAAAATCGTGTTTCACAAACTTTTTTAAAGACTATTTTTGGTTCTCCTTCTCTGATTAGCTTACTTAAAGTGAAAGGCTATTCTTTTCCTTTTTCTTTCAAAATTGCTTTTCTCTGACTTGATCAAAATCCCACTAATATGAGGAAAAGTCATAGGTATGGTGGAGGGCAGGAAGTTGAGTATCATCCTTTATCATTCCCTTCTATCCTTTCATTGTAGGCCAGTCCTTGGAGAAACCATGACATAGTTAAACTATGTATTCAGCAATACACATCTGCCTTTTCAGCATTTCCTTTCCCCACTTCTCTCCAGATGACCTCATAGAATCATGAAGCTGGAACAGACATAAAAAACTTTTTGCATAAATTCTTTACTTTAAAGATGTGGAAAATGGGATCCTGTGAGGGGGACAGTTTAGTCTTGGATACAGTAATGTCATAACTCAAACTCTAGTCTTTTCCAGTTCAGTTCTCTTTCTGGTAGGTCGAGATAACCTCCTTGTGCTTCAGTTTTCTGCTATAAAATGGAGATTATAATAATAGCTTTTGCTTCATAACATTGTTGCTAGTGTTTTGTGAGTGTAGAGCCCTTAGAACAGTATGGACCGGACCGTAGAAAGTTTTGGATATAAGGTTGCCATTATTATCATTACTAGCTTCCATATTCTGACAGCACACTGCACAAGGTGCACAATCTGATGGAAGCTCCATTTGGGGATCATACTTCTGTCTTGTATTCCCAAAACAAGTCATTAAATAATCTCTTGGATTGGAAGAATCAACATTGTGAAAATGACTATACTACCCAATGCAATCTACAGATTCAGTGCAATCTCCATCAAACTACCAATGGCATTTTTCACAGAACTAGAACAAAAAATTTCACAATTTGTATGGAAACACAAAAGACCCCGAATAGCCAAAGCAATCTTGAGGAAAAAAAAGGAGCTGGAGGAATCAGGCTCCCTGACTTCAGACTATACTACAAAGCTACAGTAATCAAGACAGTATGGTACTGGCACAAAAACAAGAATATAGATCAATGGAACAGGATAGAAAGCCCAGAGATAAACCCATGAACATATGGTCAGCTTATTTTTGATAAAGGAGGCAAGAATATCCAATGAAGAAAAGACAGCCTCTTCAATAAGTGGTGCTGGGAAAACTGGACAGCTGCATGTAAAAGAATGAAATTAGAACACTCCCTAACACCATACACAAAAATAAACTCAAAATGGATTAAAGACCTAAATGTAAGGCCAGACACTATAAACCTCTTAGAGGAAAACGTAGGAAGAACACTCTTTGACATAAATCACAGCAAGATCTTTCTTGACCCACCTCCTAGAGTAATGGAAATTAAAACAAAAATAAACAAATGGGACCTAATGAAACTTAAAAGCTTTTGCACAGCAAAGGAAACCATAAACAAGAGGAAAAGACAACCTTCAGAATGGGAGCAAATATTTGCAAACAAATCAATGGACAAAGGATTACTCTCCAAAATATACAAGCAGCTCATGTAGCTCAATATCAAGAAAACAAACAACCCAATCAAAAAATGGGCAGAAGACCTAAATAGACATTTCTCCAAAGAAGACTTACAGGTGGCCAAGAGGCACATGAAAAGCTGCTCAACATCACTAATCATTAGAGAAATGCAAATCAAAACTACAATGACGTATCACCTCACACGGTTTAGAATGGGCATCATCAGAAAATCTACAAACAACAAATGCTGGAGAGGGTGTGGAGAAAAGGGAACCCTCCAGCACTGTTGGTGGGAATGTAAATTGATACAGCCACTATGGAGAATGGTATGGAGGTTCCTTAAAAAACTAAAAATAGAACTACCATACGACCCAGCAATCCCACTACAGGACAGGAATAAAGACGCAGACGTAGAGAATGGACTTGAGGACACGGAGAGGAGGAAGGGTAAGCTGGGACGAAGTGAGAGAGTGGCTTGGACTTATAAATACTACCAGATGTAAAATAGATAGCTAGTGGGAAGCAACCACATAGCACAGGGAGATCAGCTCAGTGCTTTGTGACCACGTAGAGGGGTGGGATAGGGAGGGTGGGAGGGAGACGCAAGAGGGAGGAGATATGGGCATATATGTATATGTATAGCTGATTCACTTTGTTATACAGCAGAAACTAACACACCATTGTAAAGCAATTATACTCCAATAAAGATGTTAAAAAATAAAATAACATAAAATAATCTCTTAATGTCCAATTCCATCAAGTCACAGTTTCGCACTGGGTGACATTGGGTTGGTAAATTGATTTCCTCAGGTAAACGAATTTTATCGTAAGATGTTGACTGCTTAATGCTGTCTTTGCTTGAGAGTAATGCTTTAACTCACTGGAACTGTATGGGCTTCCAGAAAATCCTTAAGGACTGACTTTAATGAGGTGACTTCAGCTTGTGTGGTAGGTGAGTGTGTAAGTTCTTTTCAATCAAAAATGTCTGTCATCTCACCTTGAGGCAGGTACCTTCTCCACTGCAATGAATGGGGCTAGCCATGCCATCCTCATCACTCTCATCTCTAATTTCTGCAAAGTAAATGCCCACTTCCAAATGGATGAGCATTTAGGATTTAAACGCTGTTTTTAAAATTTCTTTATCAAGGCCACTTGAATGGAACTTTACTTGAGCAATGGAGAAAAACTAGTTCTCACCTTTAAGTTTATCTGAATTTTGAGAAGCAGGCAAATATCTGATGGCTAGAATAAGAATGCTGGGAGTGTGACTGAATCATTAACTGCCAGTGAGGGACAATGCCATTATAGGGCAAGCTGCGTCCTGCATCTCAGGAGCCCTGAGTCCCAGGCTTGAAATGGCCCCTGGGAAGTGGGAAGTGGTGGTGGCTGCATCTGGAAGGGAGCTTGACTACCAGTTCCTGTGGTGTCCGGGCCTCAGTCAGCTTGAGCCAGGATCTTTTCTTTCTTTTCTTTTTCTGTCTTTGGTCTTTCTTTTAATCCCACCTCTCTCCTCCCCTCTTAACTGCATTACCTGGTCCCACTCCGCCTGAGCGTTACACTTTATTGACATTGTGAATGACCTATTGGGGGACGCAGATACTGAGTTGTAGCTTCGTGGAGCTGAAACTCCTCTCCAGTGTTAACATCTGCCCAGGGACCCTTTGAGGAGTCTGTCATGAATCAGTGGAAACTCCAACTTCCTTACTTTTGTTTATATTTTCCTTTTTTCACACCATTTTGCGGGGAGAGAGAGAGAGAGAGAGGGAGGAAGGGAGGGAGGAAGAGAGAGAGAGAGAGAGAGGGAGGGAGGGAGGGGGGAAGAGAGAGAGAGAGAGAGAGAGGGAGAGAGAGAGAGGTGACTCCCATTAGCAAGAAACATATCGGGACTTTCTAAGTATGATGTGTGGTTACTTTAGTACCTGTCAGTTGCTTTAATATTTCAAAATGGAACCGGCTCTCTGGCGGGCGTGGAAGTGAGCGCTGTGAATGAAAGCTCCAAGCACAAACTCCGCGGAACCTCGCCGTGGCTGTTTGCCCCACCGGCCCCCTGGGAGGACACGGACCTCGGTTCCCTGGGATTTCCGCTTGCGGTGCCGTGCTGTTCATTTTGTGCGGGCTTCGGGAGCCATCGGCGCGCCGGGGCTGGGGGCCCTGCGCCTCGGCGGGCCGCCCTGGCGCGCGCAGGTCTCCGGGTGCGGGGCTGGAGCCCGGCAAGCGTGTGCCCTGCCGCCGGCGGTGCCCGGCGCGCCCCTCCCTCCGCGCCCGCGGGTGCCAGACCAGACGCCGGTCCCGGCGCGCTCGCAGACGACTCTTCTCAGTTGTCAGTTTTCTCTCTTGTCAGCAGAGCTGCTGGTAAGTGACAGAAAACAGAGAGGGGGCGGGAAGGCAGCGTGGCTGGGGAGAGAGCGACCGGGAGGGGGAGCCGCGGGGCGCCCCAGGGCAGGGGGCGCGGGTGGAGCCGGGGTGCGCGGCCTCCGGGTCGGACCGCCCAGCCCCGCGTCGGCTCCCCCTAGACTCCCCCCCACCTCGCTCTCCCCTTCTCACTTTCTCCCTCCTCGCCCCCTCTCCTCCCCACTCGGTACTCCCTTTCCCCCCCTGTAGTCCTTCAGCTGCCAAACTGTTCGCTTCCTTGGCTTTGTTTGAGAAAAAAAAAAAAAAAAAAGAATCCGAATAGGTCTGAGGTGTTTTCTCCTAGATCAGGAGCACAATTCCTACCCTTGGCCCGGGAGCATGGCTGGTTCCCGCAGCTGCCTCCGGGTGGCACCTAGGCCCGGGGTCGCCGGCCCTCCGGGCGCGTTTTAAGCCATGGTTTGGGGGTCGCAGAAGGGGGAGCTCACGCAGAAAGTGACAGGCAGACGCGCTCGCCACCTGACTGGGGCTCGAAGGCAGAGCTGGGCACAGAGGCGGGAGGGGACAGGCCAAACTCTCTCGGCCTCACTCCCAGTGATAACCTGCAGCTATGGAGTCGCCAACCAAGGAGATTGAAGAATTTGAGAGCAACTCTCTGAAATACTTGCAACCAGAACAGATCGAGAAAATCTGGCTTCGGCTCCGAGGGCTGTAAGTAGATCTGTTTACTTCTCTTGCCCTATTTCCCTCTCATCAGTATTTTACTACACTGCCACAGTCACGACTGCTCACCCCCATTCCTGCATGACCCTTAAAAATACAGCCCTAGAAGTTCCACAACCGCTTCTCTGTTAATTACAGTCACTGCTACCTTCCTTTCAACAGCGAGACTTGTCTTTCTGAGTGCTTAGGAATGCCTTGCTGTTCCCAGGTCATGCTTTCTTTGGGGAAGAGGAGATGTCCTTAGATTTCAGTTATAGTAGCTCAATATTCATGGAGATATTTCTGTTTGTTCTTTTCTTTGTCAGGGGAGAAAAGTTTGGGGACTCAGGTCACAGACTTTTAATCAAAGGAAGAGTTATTCTCTGCAGAATGCTTGCAGACACCTTGGCAGGTGGTCCAAGAACTTACCAACAGTTCACATTCAGCATGCATTCTGGCTCCCTCTCCCTAGCCTACTTCAACTTATGATATTTTCTTAGGATTCTTTCTAGCAGGAAAATAGTTACTGAAAGGAAGGACTATTTTTGGAGAAAGTAGTGTTCAGAACCAATATTGGAGTTTCCTAGTAATATTTGGACAGTGAAATAGGGTGTTTGCTTTCAATACAGTGGCCAGAATTCTAGTTGGACTGGTGAACAGAGATCTCTGAATTTCATTCACTTCATTGGGTGCTGTCTGGTTTTGGGTACTGAGGAGAGGTGACCTGAAAATATGTGTTATTTTCTGTGAAAAGGTTTCATAAACAATGAACTGCTGGTTATCCCAGTCAGGAAGCTGTAGTGTGACAGCTGTATGGTTACAGCTTGCTCCTCAGTTGACCAGGCAGGTCCCAAAGATACCTTCCATAACCACCAGATACTCATTTCCCAGATACTTGGCATCAAATATCTAGTGCAGATTAAAAAAAAAATAGGTTTTCTCCAAGTATATTCTCCAGACCTTCTGTTCCTACCAAGGGCAGTGATGGGAAAACCAGCTCCTTGGCAGTTTGTTTTGCTGCAGTTATTGTTTTTGAAAGCACACACACACACACACACACACACACACACACGCACACACACCCCAAAACAAATCAGAAAGGCACTGATCTAAGTTATCTTTATCTTGGGGGAGACCACATTCCAACCAGGATATTCACAGTTTCTAAAGGGAAGCAATAAGGTAGGTGTTTCTTCAAGGTATCCCCATTTAAAGTGCAATTTATAAAAGCCCTTCCATCAATAATCAAAGTGAGTTTCATTGCCATTGATCTAAATGGGAAACCATGCCAAATAACATGATTTTTGGGTTGTCTGACTGCTGCAAGCAGAGGCTGTAAACTTATTTGGAAATCTTGTCTTTCTGGCTTGCAGGCTCTTCCAACAGTTGAGACGCACGCAATGCAGCACCTCTTTCAGAGAGGTGTTTACAATAAGCTCATGTTATATGTGATGAACACTCCATGTGATCGTATCGTGGTGCACACAGAAAGTTTGTTGCATCCACAAAATCTGGGTCCACAATATACAATGTCAAAGTGTTGTCAAGCTGGTCTCCTTGACATCCCGGCTGGAGGGACTCATGTGCACACACTCAGGAACTGCTTCTCTCAGGCTGCTTTACAATTCCAACCAACTCCACAGAGCTACTCAGGCTGGGGAAGAGTGTTTGGGCAAATCAGCCAGGTTGAGGTGGGAAACTTGTGCGAAAAAGCATTTAGAGCTTACAACGCACTGTCTTGTAGCTTCCTGTTTCATCTGTTAGGCTTCTCTCCCCAGATTGTTGTCTGCATTTTTGTTTTCAAGTCTCTCATGTTTACCTAGCACCCTGTACCTTTGAACATAAAAGGTGTGGGTTGATTCTTTTCCAAATGTGTTTTTGAATCCTTCTCTTTTTACCCTTCCTACTGAAACACCCTGCCCAACAGCAGTCCCAGGAGATCTGTAGCTTCACTTTCTGATTTGAAAAAGGACATGTTACTATTGTTATGACTTTTTTTTTTTTTTTTACTACTGTTATGGTTCTTACTACCACTTTTTTTTTTTTTTTTTTTTTTAAACAAAACAGTAGTGCTATAATAAGTTGCTAAAGACTCCGGAAACCAAAGCTCATGCTTTTTTATACAACTTGGAATAACACTTTTGCAGTTAACAAAATAGAAACCTTAGGAGATGGAAGGGTGTGTGTCTCTTTGCTCCTACAGTGGATTAACAGTAAGAGAAAGGAAGCTGTTCTTTCAACATTTTAGAAAAACTCAATAGCCAAAATTGAATTTTCATACCAGTTTATTACCATGACACCTGTATAGAAGGGACTTTACAGGTGACCACAGACAGTCAGGAATTTGGTTCACCTTGTTTGAGAGCCATCTAAGTTTCAGGACTTGATCATCTCATGCCTGGACTATTTAGTGGTATTGTCAGTATCTCGCCTACTTAATCTATCCTTGAATTTTTCATCTCCTCCAGTAGAATGTCAGTTCCTTAGGACAGACACATTGTGTGTCTTGCTCACTGCTGTACCTCCAGTGACTAGAACAGGGTTTGGCACGTAGTAGGTGCTCAATGAATAGGTGATGAAGGAAGCATAAAGACCCAAAGGTGAACTTTTAAGTATTCAAAATGAAGGTAAATGTATATCTGGTTCAGCTTATAGGCCACGTGATACTATCAACACAATATTCCATGAACTAGATGGGAGGTGGATTTAATTAACATCATTACCCAGGTGGGGCACAGGAATCTAAACTGAGGTGGAAACTGGGCAAGATGTGGCAAAGCCACGACCCAGGGCAGAATCCCACTCTTATGTTTACCCAGGTTCTCTCTTTTCCTCCCCTTTTCTGCACTTGCCTAGAGTGGTCTTTACCAGCAGCAAGAGGATTGTTGCCAAGAATCTACAGTGTGGAGAATATAGGGGATGGTCCTCTCTATATTACAAGCCCCACACATCTCCCTTTCCACGCTTTCCTTTTTTCTCTAGCACATTTCACTGTCTTAATACTATATATTAATTTATTTATTATGCTTATTGTCTGTTTCCTCCAATTAAAATAGAAGTTCCTTGAGGAAGGAGCCTCTTTTTCTGTGTTTCCATTTCCTCAGTTGTCCCCCAAGTGCTGTTGTCCTTACTCTATCCTCTGTAGGAGTGGGTGGAATTGTTAAGAGCCCCTCCCAACGCCTGTTTTGTTAGGGAATCTTCCAGTCAGGGAAAACATGACGACTGCACTTGCTTCCTCTGATGATGAGGTCCGGGAGCCTCACGGCTGTATGGTTTTGAGTCATAACTTGTACCCTGGGTCCTGACCAAGAGTTTTTCCTGTTATATGATGACAAAAGTGTGCTTCTATACTTTTTTTTAAAAAAAATTGAGAGCAAGAGAACGGTTTCACTTATTTCTTGGCATTTATTGTCACAATTGTAATTAAGCCTTTGTATATCTGTTTTGCCCAACTATGAGGTAATCAGTACAATAAACTTTATGCTTTTATAACACTCTATGAAGATGATGATGCTTTTTTTGCATGATCTAAAATAGTATTATGAACATAAATGGAGGTATGATTTATTATGTTTCTTGTCTGTTTCCTCCAACTAAAATATAAGTTCCATGAGGACATAGTTTTTGTTTTTTTTTTATCTGTTTTGGTTACTGGCGTATCCCCAGGTATATGGTTATTAGGGTCACAGACTGGGATTATTGTTTCTGTCTATTCAGCAAGCTTTCCCATCCCCCTTATTATGGCAGTAGACCCTCCCCCCTCCCCCCCAGCCCTCCATGGGCTCAAGATCCAGGATTGGCCAATCATAGAATTTCACCGTTCTGGCAACAGCGGTTGGTCTCAAGTGTGGTGCAGAACCCAAGCAGAAGCCGTAGAGTCCTCCGCTGAGATTCTCTGTTGGCTGGGGGAGAGTGCTGCTTTCTCTTCTGGTTTTCCTGGTGGCTACTGCTGGCTGCATTTCTCACTGCGTGGAGAAGAGCTTTCAGTGACAGGAGACAGGCCAGAACTTACAGAGAAGCAGAGGGGAGAAGATGGAGTGGAAGTCCCTGGGTCTGCTCCCACAAGCCCCAGTTCCTGCAGTTGTTTCTCTGATTCTGTCTGCTGTCCCAGCTACATGAATCCGTCAGGCTGTGTTCCTGCATAGGCTACTTCGAGTTTGGTGTCTCTGAAAGTCTTCACTGATACCCCCACTGAAGTACAGAGAACTTAAGTGACTTTTCCAAAGTATACATCAAAGGTGGGGGCGGAAATCCAGAGGCAAAGAAGCCTGGATCTTTGGTTTTGTATTTCTTATTTAATAAAGGCTTCTCACTCTGTATTTTCTTCCTACTCCTCTGAAATTTTTAATAGGGTCATCAGTGTTCAGGCAACAGAAGTTTAGTCGGTTAACATTTGCTGAGTGTCTGTTATGTGCCGGGCACTTTGATAAACTCTGTGCAAAAGTAGATAAGCCATAAGGCTGTAAGATATAAGGCTATAGCTAAAGAGATGAACACCCGGAAGTGTTGGCTGTAGTTACAGAGGATACACGGGGAGCTACCTCTGCCTGGGAGGGCCAGAGAAGGTGTGAGCCGTGAGCTGCAGACTTACTCGGAGCAGAGTCCTTAGAGTCACAAGGAAGAAACTTGCACAGATGTCTTTCATTCATGTCAGCCTTTTGCAGAGAGGTGAGGAAAACAAGGAGTCATCCAGTCAGCACAGAGTACATCAGCTCAGAATTCTGAGCTCTTTTTATGGACAACTGGAAAAGCTGTGTCTACTTAACTAGGAATATAGCCTAAGTCCTAGTGCACTTCCCTATGTTTACCTCTTACCAGTAATCCCAAAAGAGAGGGTGTGGTTGGGTCTAGCTGCTGTCATTCAGCATGGAGCTATTGGACAGAAATCTCCCAGGTCACCTCAGAAGCAGTTGGCCCCTACATTGGTCTCTGGTCCATCAGCTGTGCAGGTAACAGGGTTACCTTCCCTGACAAACCAATCCCCAGAGGTCTTAGATATTCTCCTTAAAAGGTAGTTGTGAGGTATCCTCTTGCAGCTCATCTAGCACAATATTGAGGGACAGATAAAGCTAGTGAATGGAGGTAACAGTGTACAAAGGTACAGAGGTATGGGAGACATTGACACATCAAGGAGGAGTGAGAGATAAAGTTGGGAAAAAAGGCATGGGCCAGGTAGTGATACATGGAATTTTAAAAAATTTACTTTTTGTTTTATTCAAAACTATACATGCTCATAGTTTCAGGAGGCAGGTCTTTGAACACCTTACACACACATACAAATGTGTTCCAGACACTCTCCATTCATCTTTCACGGAATCTTTTTCTGAATGCATGTAATTTTAAGGAGTTTACACTTTATCCCTTAAGTTCTAAGGAACTGTTAAAAGACTTTAAGCTAGAGAGTAACACAGTGAGATTTGAATTTTAGGATGGCTATTCTGGAAGAAGTATGGAGGACAGGTTGGAGATGAGACTTGAGGCCTGGAGATCAGTTGGAGAAGATTCTTCAGTTATGGTAGTACCACTGAGGAGGAAAAAATAAGGGGCACAGTTGACATTAGAATGGAGCAGAGAGAAAGAGAGAAGGAGAAGTTGTCTTCCAAGCTTGTTTTGTCTCGGGTGTATTAGTGAGTTTGGTGCCACTTGCCTTGTTAGAGACCACGGAGAGAAGTGCACCCTTGGATACAGCAGAATGATAACTTTGGGTTTAGACGTGCTGGACTGGAGCAGCCTCTGGAAGGTTCAAGTAGCTGGTGGTGATAGCAGCCTGGAACTATGGAGAGACCTTTGGCCTAGAGCCTCGGGTCTGAGAGTCATGCTTCTGAGTTAAAGCCTTGTGAACAGATGACCCAGGGAAGAGGGGCTTCACCTGAATCTCACTAATAAAGCAATTCCAAAAGAATAATTTTTAAAAATTGATGTTTATTTCCCCCAGATTACATATTTTAGGGTGTTAATTGGGCCTTCCACTCTCCCATTTAATTGCAAATGTCAGATGGTTCAGCATAATTTTATTGGCCTCTTATTATATACTGGATATTAGGAGCTTCAGAAGAGAAATGAAAGTATCAGAAGAAAAGCCCTGCTTTCAGGAAACTTAGAGTCTAGTTAGGGAGACAAGATAATTCTTTATAGAAGTGAAAAGTTATAAAACAACAATAAAAGTATGGGCAATAGTTAATTGCTAGGTAAATGACATTGACACAATGTCCTAGGATTTAGAGAAGGAAGACATTTGTGTTTGAGGGATTGTTTTTGAGTCTTTCTTTTCCTAATAAAGGCCAGTTAAGTCTCCCTGAATTATGTTCTTTTTTTTTTTTTTTTTTTTTGCGGTACGCGGGCCTCTCGCTGTTGTGGCCTCTCCTGTTGCGGAGCACAGGCTCCGGACGCACAGGCTCAGCGGCCATGGCGCACGGGCCCAGCCGCTCCGCGGCATGTGGGATCTTCCCGGACCGGGGCATGAACCCGCGTCCCCTGCATCGGCAGGCGGACTCTCAACCACTGCGCCTCCAGGGAAGCCCTGAATTATGTTCTTAATGTATATTGAAGGGGAGAAAGAGGTGAATATCAAAAAGGGTTAAGTAGATTCTTATATTTAGAATGAAATTTTCTTTACTTGAATACTAATGTCATATATTAGTACATCATCACTTGCTTATCAGAATTTGGTTGTGCTAACTTATTAGCTAATTACAACTCAGTATTTAGCAGCTGTTTATTATTTTGGCTAAGTTTTACAGCCTCTGTCTGTTGGTAAGCAGCCCTAAGCAAAGAGATTTCTTCATTTCTAGCTCCATTTTCCATCTTTAATTTTCTTTGGTTCATAGAAAACTACTTTCCTTGGTTCCAGTTTCCCCATATGGAGGGAAAGTGCTCACATGACCCACCTCATAGCTTTTTGAGAGATGACAAGAAAAATAATGATTAAATGTGAGACACATAATGTAGTCTGTAACAGCTTTGAGAATGACCATCACAATTTCCCATTAGTAATACAAATGAATTGTACAACGAATAAAATGCTCTATTTCTGGAGAACGTATACTGAATCCATGCAAAGTGCTATATTCTTCAGGCTTATTGGAATGTACGCTTTATTTAAAGACATTTTGACAGCTCTTATTAAATAAAATAAATGAGTATAAGAAAAATCTAGATGTTCCTAGGTTGTGAAATTATGAAAAATCTTAAGAGAATAATTCAGTCAAGAAGACATCATTCATAACTGTAGGTAATGAGTTTTATTTATAAATTTGAATGAATACACACTCATCTATATGCAGGAATCTCATCTGTCACTCATTCACTCAGCAAACATTTCTCTAGCACTTACCATGTGGCAGGCACTATGCTAGGCACCAGGGATACAGTGGGAAAAAAGACAAATGTCCCCTCCTTTAGGGAGCATTCAGTCTACAGGTAGAGGCAAATGTTAAACATCTAATTCCCCAAATAGATATTTACTGTGATGAGTGCCGCAAAGAAGTACAGGGTGCTGTGGAAACATATAAGAGGGGGCCCACACCAGGTCTAAGAATCAGGGAAACCTTCTCTGAAGAAGTGAGATTTAAGCTGAGATATGAAGAATAAGTAGGTGTTAGTTAGGAGTTGAGGAAGAGTGTTCTAAGGTATCCAAGGCCTGGGAAAATAGCACGTGCAAAGAGCCAAAGGGACATGATGCCTCCAAGAAGACAAAAGAAGGCCAAGTGGCTGCGGCAAAAACTGTGGAGACAGGAAGCTCAAGGCACAGCTGGAGAGAGGGGCAGATCTTGCCTTTTCTTTTAGACCAGGGAGCCTTAGCAATGGGAAACCACTGTAGGTCTGTGGGGATGGATTTGAGAGATTTTTAGGAGGTAGACTCAACAGGATTTGGACTTGGCATGTGAGGGAGAATGTGGAATTTAGATTAACTCCCAGGTTTTTAGCTTGAATCCACAGGTACTATTTACTTAGATTGGGATCACTGAGCGGGGATCAAGTTTGCAAGTTTGGTTGTGTGTGGCAGCAGAATGAATGCAGAGTAGAAATCATGAGCTCAGTTTTGGACATATTGATTATGAGGGGCCTGTAAGATGTCCCTGAGGAGACATGAGCAGTTGGATAAGAGGGCCTGGAGATTTAAGGGAAGGTCTGTGTTGGAGATATAAGGTACAGCCCAACAAAGTAAGAAGAAAAAATTATATATATATATAAAATAATGATATAATACATATTGTAAATAATATATATAATGTGTATAAATATGTATATGTGAATATGTGTATTCATGTATGTGTCTGAATGATGCTAAATTAATATTCCTATAAATTTTACAAGTAGAGAGAACATAGTTTAGTGGGACCTCTCTAAATAGTCTGACAGAAGTTGCCAGAAGACTATGAGTTTATATATACTTTCTCATTGGCATTTACTTGTTCAACATTTGGGAAAGACCAGCTAGTAGTCAATCTGCATGGCTTTGCTTGGAACCCTTGTACTGACTGCTTGGTGTCATGTCCACCACAACATGGGTTTGGAGCAAAGACAGACACCTGAGGGCTAGGCAGGGTCATTTCCAGTATTCCAGAGGCAGAAAGAGACCATGACCCAAGAAGCTAAGTGGAACGAGGCCCTCATCACGGACCTTGTGGGGACTGTCAGGCATGAGCCAGGCAGTGAGACTCAGAGCTTGGAGCCCAGCCCCCTGCAGAAGGGTCTGGCGGAGCTTGGCTGGGTGGAGGCTCCCCAGACCCTGCAGGAGGCTGTCCTGCTGTCTAGGCTCGTCCAGCGGGCGCCGCCTCATGCCGCTGCTCCCAAGGTGTTCTACGTGCACACACCGGGCCTCTGTCTCTTGGGGCATCCGCAGTCCTGCCATAGTACTCACGTCAGCTCTGCCTCATTCATGGCCTTTTCCCCGGAAGCTCTTTAAGGCCTTCCAAAAACGGACCTTCCTCCCTTCTTTTCCACTCCCTTCCAAAGACCTGTTGCAGGGACCCAATATTCAATATTCTGCCAAAATATAGCTTTCCTTTCCCTTAAGGCCAGTGGAAGAGTGAGAAGCAACGTGAGGCTGCATTTTGACTGAAAGTCACTATCAGACATCCAAAGACCATTAAATTCTGTTTATCCAGATTCCAAACAACCAAAATTCTTAAATAAGCAAGACTTTTCCTACACTCTGGAGACACTGAGTAAATCTGGTAGTGAAAGATTAGTCTTTGAAAGCTACTTCCAGGTGTGTTCTTAGGAGTAGTTCAAATTCAGATTAATATCCCACTCCTTTTTTTTTCTCTACGTCTTTGAGTCTTGTCTGAGGATGACTCTAAGGGGTCTTACAATACCTTTAAATTAACCCCCCTCAAAGTATTTTATATTTAGTATACTACTCCAGGTTGTTACTTGGAACCCTGTCTGCTAACTATGAGAACCTATAAACACTTTCATGAACAGGGTTCTGCATAGCTCATGTGTGAAATATCAGGATGAATTATTGTAAATCAAGCTTCATAATTGTTTAGAACTGCCATTCTGTCTATAAAACTACTAACTGAAATTAGTCGTGGTTAAAACAATGAAAGAATTGTTTAAAGCACCCATTTCTGGGAGTCTTGGATACTTTCAGCGCGGATAACTGTAGCTGAGGAGAATCTGGTTCAAATGCTCAACTGATTCAGTTGACAGTGGTGCTCAAAATGGTCCCTAGGAGTGCATCTGCTAGCTGAGTGGGTTGTTGTTTTTTTTTCTGTATTTTGGGGATTGGCCTTACTTTTGCCATATTTAAATTGTTGAAATTTACGGAGCCTATGTCCAGAGAACAGCCTTCTATAGATGATTCTATTGTGAGAGAAGATTTTAGAGGAAATAGGAAGGACATCTGCTTTCAAGGAACTGTTGTATTGACTTACATTCACCTGGAATTGTAAATGGCCAATAGCTGCTTTCTGCCGGGAGTAGGTTTTGATAACAAGTTGGGAGGAAAGGTGGAGGAGAGAAGGAAGGAGGTACTACTTGGGGAGATAGGAAAGGCTTAAAAACATTAGCCTGGTCACTGAAGTTAAACTTGGCAGAAGATACAGTTTTTGTTCTGGCTAAATCTACATGGGGAAAACAGAGTAGAGAATTCAAGCATCTCTCTGGATAATTCAATTAAAAAACCTACCCCTCCCCTAATTACAGGAATATATCTGTGAAGAGTGAGGTTTTGTCTCAGTCCTTTGGATTTATCTCCACTCTGGCAGTGTTGTCACAGATATTAAGAAATATTTTTGTTTTCAGCCTTTCTCATTGATGTTTATTGAAACAGGAGACAGGCTCCAAGGAAGGAGGTCACAAAGATCTCTTCCATTCCCACCCACACAGTTTTATTGTACTTAGAACACTGCAAGTGGTTGTAAATATGTGAATGGAGGGATAGATCATTTATGCAAAAAAGTACTACTTGGACTTCTACAAGCATGACATTTACTTTCTGTTTTCTTTAGCAACCTTTCTGTATTTTTTCATTGGTGCCACTGATTAGCTCACTGCCCAACTTTAAGCAGTAGATTTTAAGCTAGAGGGAAACGGTCCTTGGTCTGCTCAAAAATAATGCTTTTCAGAGGAAGATTTCAGCTTTCTTTGGGGAGGGGTCCTATTTGGGGGCCTGTTAGACAGTAATCTGAGTGCTAGAATTTTTAACCCAGGCCCAGGAGAGAAACAAGCATGAACAGGAGATTTGGATTTTTGTGTCTGGCCAGCTGTCTGCAGCTAGACGAGGGGTCTGGGGAGGGGGAGCAATGAAGACACAGCCCTGTGGGAATGTGGGCGCATCCGGCACGGCGTGGATTGACTGTGAGTTGGTGCCAGTCCAGGTGGGGCTTCCTGTGGGGTTGTTTAGTTTGAACTAAACCTTCTCCTCAAGGATTTCTCCTGTTTCCACTGCCCAGCCAGCATTAGATAGAAACACATTTGCTTCCAGAAGTGAGTTAAATGTTGATCATCTTATTTACAGCTGTGTTTCGGATTAGCATTCTCTCGTTTTTCTGATTTACCGTGCTCAACCCCAAACCACACTCTTGAAGGCTTCCTTCATTTGAATTTGATCTCATCACTTTGGGTTAAACATATTGGAATTTTGTACTTTGGGAGTTGCTGTCCCCAAACATGACCTTCCTTTTCTAAGAGCCCTAAATGAAAGGGTGGGAATCTGTAGGACAATTTTCCCCAATAGACAACCTGGCAGAAAAATTCTCTAGAAAATTTAAGCAAAAACAACTCCTTCCTAATTATTGGGTTATTCTAAGTAAAAGTAAGTTTATATTATTTCATTATTTTTTATTTTTTGTCCTGCCTTAGATCTTTGGCCAACCAGGAAAATAGAATTGTTGCCCATATGGATTTTCATTCTGTAGCTCATCAGTTAAGAAATATTTGAGCTAGTAAGAGAAGAAAGTTTCTCATTTTCTCTAATATCTTTCTTCTCCCCGCCCCTTCCCCAAATAATCTGCTGGGAGGTGCGAGGAAACCACAATTTGTATATATTTTCTCATTGGCATTTACTTGTTAAAAATATGGGAAAGGCCATAAAGCAATCAGTATATATAGCTTTGCAAATCTAGGTTTTAACATGGGTATCATGGAAATGAAATCACTGGGAGAAATGAGAAGAAATGTACAAGGGCCTTCCATTCTCAGCAACATCTGAAGTAGTTCATACAAATGATTTAAGACAGATGCAGTGGAAGTTTCTGGCGATACCCAGTTTTGTTCAGTCGGCACCCCATATGCCAGTAAAAAACAAAACCAGAGGAGCAGAGGATCATTCAGATCCTCGATCATTTCACGGATATTTGTGGCATTTTATCTCAGTCCACTTTCTCACGAGTGAGCCGCATGTGACCTGAACTTGTGAGAACATGTACTTAACTCCCTGAGTTTTGCTGTGCACTTTTTTTTTCTGAGCCTGTCCCCCAATCTCCTCTCCCTTGAGGGAACTGAAGCCTGAGAACCAACATTTCCAAAGCTATCTGTGCGTCGGCAGCAGTAGTGACCTCAGTAAGGGAGGATGGAGACGGGATCTGATGGGATCTGGGGCAGAGTGAGTCATTATTGCCCAGAAACCCTGGAGAACATTGCAGACAGAACTGGACTTCTCACTGTGTGTGTGGAGTTGTTGCATATTCACCTTCCCAGACCAGAAAATCTTGTGCTCAACTGGGAGGTATCTTGCTGTCAACTTAGAGACTAAGCAGAAGTTTTGGTTTTTCTAAGCCAGCTTGTTTGAATATTAAGCCTATTTATAAACCTCATTTTTGCAGCCACCCTATGGCTCTTACTCAAAGATACTCACTTTAAAAAAGTGAAAGACTGCCAGGTGCTTCATGATTTAACCTCAGTGCTTAATTGACTCTCACTCACCCAGGCTATCAGGAATGATTCCCAAGTCATCTGTTTGACTTTGGAGCCTGTGAAACTTAACACGTGATTGTGGGTATGCCCAGTACTATGCAAACTGCTAGCCATCAAAAAGCAAACAAAGCTCTTTAAAAGCATCCTGTGTCTGCCACACTGTTGTTTCTTTTTTGCTATTTCCTTGCTGTCTCTACTCTGCCGTTAGGCAGGTCCAGGTGTACTGTGGCCGGAATCACTCCTTATGCTTGCCTAGTTTCGTCCCTTCTCTCCCAAATTGGGGCCAAGAGAGGTAAAATGAAGTGCAGGGTCTTGAAGTTCAAGGTGTAGATGACACAGCCATGGACAGCTTTGGGGAACCTTTTTAAATATTGGGGGTCAATGCTCTTTGCTCTTTGATGATACTCCCGTCGCAGTAGCCACTTGTCAGAATGTGATCAGCTGGACGTAAATGGACTGAAGCCTTCCGGGGAGATTTTTCCAGCTTATCACTTCCCCTGTTCTGTACACATGCATGCACACATAACACGTACACACTATTTGATACTTCTTGGGCAATCCACGATTTCATAGAAACATTCCAGAGTTAAACAGACATGGATTTTCAGTGAAGACCAGGAGTCTTTTAATTTGCCTAACAGGTAAGTGGATGTGGTCAATCAATAATTCTAGTTATAGCATGATATCTCTGTGCTGAGTTATAACTTCTAGAGGATGCTTAGGGATTCTGTGTAAGCAACTCACTGGGCTTCAGTTTTTAGGGAATTATCGATAAAAAGGTTTTTTCTTAACAGATAATTTTTAGATATTTCTAAGGATTATCATGGTGTCCAGTTCCTAAATATCTAATTTTACTTTCTTTTTTTTCCTGCTTTCTGAGCAACGACCCAGCTTTGACGTTAGAGGAAAGTGTGTGGGTCTGCTAGGCTAACAGGGACCACACTGCTGGGTGGGTGTCAGAGTGTATACAGCCTTCAGGCTCCCTTGGGCGTGTGGGGAGTGAGGAGAGCTGGGCAGAGTTTCAGTTCCTCCTCTGCTTAGTAGGACTGAGATTAGCACCTGCTTTCTTTGTGGCTCAAGTGTTCTAAGATGAGGAGAACTTGGAGTATTCAATTTTTCTACTTTAGAGAACAATCTTAAACTTCTTGGGCTTCCCAGGTGGCGCAGCGGTTGCGCGTCCGCCTGCCGATTCAGGGGAACCGGGTTCGCGCCCCGGTATGGGAGGATCCCACGTGCCGCGGAGCGGCTGGGCCCGTGAGCCATGGCCGCTGGGCCTGCGCGTCCGGAGCCTGTGCTCCGCAACGGGAGAGGCCACAGCAGAGGAAGGCCCGCATACCACAAAAAAAAAAAAAAAAAATCTTAAACTTCTTTTTAAAACTTTTTTAATCAATGAAAGCCTTTTATTTTTCAAACAAAATTTGGAAACCTATGGAATTATAATACCATTATTACTTATGCAGTATGATTGTTATAAATATAGTAGCTGACTCGTTCTTGAACATTTACTGGATGCCCAACACTGTGCTAAAACTTTACATTCATTATTACATTCAACTCTCACATCAACCTGTGAAGTGCGTATTATTGTTACCCAAATTTTACAGACAAGGAAACTGGTGGTTGGGAAAGTGATGTAAGTTGCCAAAGGTCACATAGCTTATTGGACACAGTAAGTTGAAGAAGAGATTTAGCTTAGGTAAGTGATCCTAAACACTATACTGTAATGCCTCTCTTTAAAAAACAAATGAATAGACAAACAAACAATGCCGTGTGTGTGTGTGTGTGTGTGTGTGTGTGTGTGTGTGTGTGTGTGTGTTGAGTGAAGGGTAGAGGGCATTCCAGGGAACAGAGTTTGCAAAGTGCTCTAGGCCTTCATCCATGCGGTTTCCTCAGCCTGGCCTTGTGAAGATGGCCTGCCTTCTGCCTCAGTGTGCGGGTGTGCTCTCTCCATCTCCCACACTGCCGAGATACCAGAGCACAGCAGCTCCTGGTCATTCTCTGTGGTCTGAATTAGGTCAGTCTAGCTACGTGAATCTTGAGACTTGTGATGTATTGTTGTAAGTTCAAAAAATTATAAATTTAAAGTAAGTTTGAGAAACCAAAAGAGAACATTTAAAAACATTCCCTTTGTCTTTAAGGTTATGAATCAGGGGCAAATTCTGTTGAAGTTCTTAAAAACAAAAGGCCAGGAATAAACTAGGTTCTTTTCCAGCTCATTTCCTGCTTTTGGGTGGAAAGAGCCCAGTATGTTCTGTGGTTGGTTTTGTCAAGTGTCTAAATTTCCTCCAGGCATCCTTTGACTTCTTTGACTAATTTCCTCAATTTTCTTTGAGGGCTTCAGAGTTTGCTTTCTGTCTCAACCAGTTCAAGGTTCTGTATCCTTAGTCAAGTTACTTAACCTCTCTGAGCCTCATTGCCATCAAGTATAAAGTGAGGTAAACCTCCTAGGGTCTGTAGGAGGTCAAAGTGAGTTAATTTATGTAACAGACATGGAACAGAGGAGATGCTCAACAATTGTGAGCCTCCTCCCCAGCTTCCCCGCCGCCAGCCTTCTCTCATTGCATTCCTCCTGTGTGTAGAAAACCATGACTGTGGTAGATGGCCTCACTGCTTGTAGTAAGTCATCACTAAACAGAAAAAAAAATGAGTAGAAAGAACGCATTTTGATCAATGTCTTGATAAATTCACTCATTCACACAACAGCAGTATATTGAACAGCTGTCATTTGTCAAGCACCATGTTAGGCAAGGGAGAAACACTAGCAGATAGTGCACAAGCTATCGATCTTGCCATCAGCATAACAGATGAGCTCTGGCCACCATGGAACACACAAAAGGGATGATCCAGTTTGGGAGGCCCAAGAAGGTTTTTGGGAGAAAGTGATGACTCAGCTGAAAGCTGAAAGCTGAAAGATAAGTAGGACTCAAGCCTCACCATCTTGCCCAGTCAAGGTGATCTGTGAGTAGCATCTTGAGTAGAGTAATTTCCATGGATCTGTATTTTCTCTTGTGCTTTAAGTGCTGACCTTCCAGCTCCAGTGTAAGATGACACTATTTGGGTTGGGTCTCTTTGGACATGGGGGCTGTCTGTCTAAATGGGACAAGATGGGAAGGGAGAGCTTCAGAATCTGTGAAGTCAGGAATGCATCTGTGAAGGTGGGGAGTGAATGTTGGGAAGGTGAGTTGGACTGAAAATCAGATATTTTGGTCTCTCTTTTTTTGGTCTACCAAATGCACAACCCATGTTTTGATATGTGTGGGTGGCAGCTACAAATGATGTATTTATTTTGCCAGCAGACATTTGTTGTGTACCAACCGTGTGCCCGTCGATGTGCATGCCCTTGGGTTAGATACAGAGACCTATATGACAGGACCCCTGAGCTCAAGAAACTCACAAAAAGAGGAAAGGGCCCTAAACCTTTTAGAATTCCCCTTACATGGCATGCATGGTGCCTGGCAAATTCAGTGCATTACGTTCTCTGAGATCATTCCTCCCATTTTATAGATGTGGAAACTAAAGCTTGCTTTAGTGTAGAGCTTGTCTGAGTCTCACAGCTAGAGCGGGAGAAGTTGGATTTTGAACCAGGTTTATCACATTCCAGAACCCTATTGTCTTTCCACAAGGCAATGCAACAGGTGACCCCTTCTCTCAGGTGTCATCTTTTAAAAAAAAAGTATACGTTTTATTACTTTTCTTGATTAGCTCAGTACTTTTTAGCCTTAGAACCTGCTCTCTGCCTCCGAATCTGGCTGGGCTGAGCTGGGCTGGTTTGAGGTCATTAGGCACACGCCCTTCTTACCTGCTTGCCCACGTACTTACGTATTCCTCCTTGTTGAACTCCTGCCCATCAATCAAAGCTACCTCTTTCAGGAAGCTTCCGGAGCCACCCCTTGTCTTGGTTGTTATAATATAACACTTTGGGTAACATGTATTAATTTCGTTTTTTAGGATTCAGATTCTTTCAGAGAGTAGATTTTTAGTAGAGTTATTATGAAGATTAGTGATGTATGTTAGGTGCTTGTTACTAGTAGGTGCTGAAATTGGAAGCTATTCTTATTTTTGTTCATTTTGATGCACTCAGCGTTCCCAGCAGTGCCTTTGTATGATCCTTGGCAAATGTTGGGAGAATTCTGTGGAAGCCAGTAGCAAAGGTTGTCTTCTTCTGGCCTCTGAAGATACACTCTGTTGACAGAACTAGTTGAGTTTCTGGGTGGGAACCAGGGGCATCCATCTACCCCGACTGACCCCTTACCTTTGGCCCTTGCACACTCTCACTGGGTTATTTTCCAGTCTTGCCAGAGACTCCCAAGCCCGGTTCATTAGACAGCAGTTCTAACGAGGGCCAAGGGCATGGGTCACACTCACAGCTCACTGTGCTCTGTGCCTGTGGATGAAACCTCTGCCTTTGCTACTGCCTAGAGCGTGTGAGCTATCACTGCTGGGGTCGGGGGGTGGTCCAGGATGGTCAGTGCACACCCATCACAGCTTTTGGAGGGAGTGCAAAACACTCTTTTAAGCAGTGGGATACAGTGAGGCAGCATACAAAGAATCTGCCTTTGGGGAGCTGACATTCAGGTGGGTTATCTCATTTATTTCTCACCACAAGGTCTTGAGAGAGGTGCTCTGATTATTTCCACTTTACAGATAAAGAAAGTGAGGCTCAGAGGGGTTGAATATCTGGTCCAACACCGTAGAGCTGAGTGCCACAGCCAAGATCGGAACACAGGTAGTTTGCTCTCAAGCCCAAGCCCTAACCCATCTGTTAGCTGACCTTCCTCCCTACATATATGATATAATTCAAACATGTAAATATCTCTGTATATTCTTCCTATAGATGTATATATCTGTATATGTGACTGTATATGAATATTTTATAAATTTTTATAATTATTCTAATTATAATCATAATGCTCATTTAAAATAGAAAATATAGGGCTTCCCTGGTGGTGCAGTGGTTGGGAGTCCGCCCGCCAATGCAGGGGACGCAGGTTCGTGCCCCGGTCCAGGGGGATCCCACGTGCCGCGGAGCGGCTGGGTCCGTGGGCCATGGCCGCTGGGCCTGCGCGTCTGGAGCCTGTGCTCCGCAACGGGAGAGGCCACAGCGGTGAGGGGCCTGTGTACCGCAAAAAAAAAAAAAAAAAAAAAAAAAAAGAAAATATAGAAAATTCATACAAGTAAAAATAAAAGTAATGGGGCTTCCCTGGTGGCGCGGTGGTTGCGCGTCCGCCTGCCGATGCAGGGGAACCGGGTTCGCGCCCCGGTCTGGGAGGATCCCACGTGCCGCGGAGCGGCTGGGCCCGTGAGCCATGGCCGCTGGGCCTGCGCG
>NC_041218.1:45830325-45830753 GCF_002837175.3 Physeter macrocephalus
GCGCGTCTGGAGCCTGTGCTCCGCAACGGGAGAGGCCACAGCGGTGAGGGGCCTGTGTACCGCAAAAAAAAAAAAAAAAAAAAAAAAGAAAATATAGAAAATTCATACAAGTAAAAATAAAAGTAATGATTCATTAACCTACTACCCTGGGCTCACGGTTATCACTCTGGTGTTTTTCCTTATAGATAAATAGGTATCAGTACCTATCAGGTCAAGATCGCATTGTGAGTTCAGTGCTGCATGCTGCTTACTTCACTTAGCATGTCACACTGCCATGTATGTTTTCATTTAAACAGAGATATCACAGGTCATAGGGATTCTGAACTTGAAACATCTGTGCCTTTTTTTTTTTTTTTTTTTTTTGGTATGCGGGCCTCTCACTGTTGTGGCCTCTCCCGTTGCGGAGCACAGGCTCCGGGCGCGCAGGC
>NC_041218.1:45830877-45839053 GCF_002837175.3 Physeter macrocephalus
CCCTGCATCGGCAGGCGGACTCTCAACCACTGCGCCACCAGGGAAGCCCAAAACATCTGTGCCTTTTTTTAAAGCATGTGTGACATGTAGCTCTATTAGCAAATCAATGGCTTGGCTTCCTGGTGCAGTGACTGTAATGGGAATGTCGGTGTGGAACTAAGGACAGCTGTATTGCCCTTCCTGGAGATGCTACCGGGAGATGCGTTTTCCTCTCCCAGCACTTCCTTTCCTTTAATCCCCTCCATTAAAGAGTCTTTTAAAACTCTTTTGAGGGCCTTCAGAGCCTACAAAAGCTGACACAAATGTGAAAAACATTGGGATACACTGGAAAATAAACTTTTATGGCCATTTCCTCCTCAAATGCCACTGTGACCCAGGTGAGATAACCAGGGCAGATGTGACCTCCATTTGATAGATTAAGAAGCCCTGCACCCAATAGATTTGCCCAAGGCTAAGTGAGGACTCTAAACAGCAGAGGTGGAGTAGAACTCCAGCTACTTGTGCTTCCTGGGGACGTGTTCTTCCAGGGGCCTGAGCCCACAGCTTAGCCAGTAGCAAGTTCCTGATTCTGCTCTCACTATTTTTGCTTCTAGACTTCCTCATTGTCCCTTTTCTCACGTCTTCCTTCTCTGAAGACCTTATGTCTGGTCTTATGGTTTAGTTGCATGACATTTTAAAAGGCAGTTCTTTAAAGGAACTTCGGTGCTAGCTGATGGGGATAATAGTAACAGTAATGACAGTACAAACAGCTAAGAGTTATGGACCATTTAATATGTGCCAGATACAAGACACGCTTCACAGCCTCTGCCCACTTACTCCTCAACAACTCCATGAACCTGGTGAATGAAGGGCTGACATTTGAACCTGGATCTTGCCGTCTTTAAGGTCTGATCTCAACCAAGATGCTACAGTGCTCTCAGAGGGGAAAGAGCAGAATATCGGGGGCAGAGCCATTGAGGTCTTGGGATGCTATGTGTAGCTGATAAGACTATGATTCTCTGCATCCAACCACAATGTAACACAATAATCCAAAACTTTTAAGTGGGCTTTGAGACCCACAAGCCTCACAGAGAGAACTTTCTACAAAGTGTTCACCTCTGCGTCCATCCCCGCTGAAGCTATCTTTTTCTAACCTACCACCTGCCGCAAACTCTTTTCTGATGTGTGTTTATGCTTCTTTTCCCACAGGAGGAAATATAAGAAAACGTCCCAGAGGTAAGAGCGTCCCTCTGAGAAAGGGGAACTGGTTGGTTGACTCCTTTGTGTCACAACTCTTCGCAAGTCTGGCTCATGGTGGAAGTTCATTGTAATAAACAGTCTCTCAGTTCCTTCTCAGCGAGTTGCCTGCTTTACCTTCGAGTTGCTACTGTTTCTGTAATTAAAAATTGATTGCAGGCATTTAGTGTGGCACAGTAAGTGTACATCTTCACCTGAGAGTGGATCCGGTGGCTTAAAAAGCTTGTTACTGCTAAGTTATCTAGTGATTTTATTAAAACCTTGACCAGAGTGGGGCTGGGCTGAGGGCATGTGTGAAGGATTATAGGTGGAGCAGAAAAGGTTTGCAAATGCATGTTTAGTGTTTGGATTCTCCTTTGCCTGATTTGCTGACAAAATGCTGTTGAGCTCAAAACATAGATACAAATTCCTTTAAGGGCAGTCTTTTGATTTAACCATGGAAAGGGTAATGTAAAGTAGAATATCATCTGTCTTCACCCTCCATTACTCTGTTTTATTGAGAAGAGTTTGGAAAGCACATTCTAAAGAAATAGAGTTGCTTAGACCTTCTGTTCGCCAAGCAGCGGAAGACTACGGCTCAGTCTAAAAGGCTAGTGTCTGCTTTTCATTGATTGACTTTGGTATTATGGCTTTAAACAGATTATATGAGATCAAAAATTGCTGTTGCAATTAAAATCTTCCAATAGGTTTCAACAATGGTTTCAGTGACGACTTTAATCTGACCTTTTCTAGTGGGTCTCATCTCATAGTAGAGGCTCCTATGTCCTATGGTTTCCAAATAAAGTCAGTAATCCAAAGTAGTGGTATCATCATTTGATGTGCAGTGTGGAGGTGCACAAATCATTGAGAGAAAATGAACTAAAACTTTAAAAGCTTCCTAGTGGTTGCTATACTTTTCTAAATATAGCGAGCTTATACAGATGGCCGAATAATTCTGTCTTGTTCAGGTTCATCAGGCTCATGGTAGTAATTGCATGTGAACCACTGAGCAGGGGGTAAATTAATCACTCAGATTAGAGGGCATAGTAGTCTTTAGTAGTAAAAGGTAATTTATCATTTTCACATGTAGTTAATTTAGGGTATGAGATGTTTCCAAGTTGCCTCAATTTTATTTTAAGGGGAGATAAATAGACAGGTAAGAGGGAGTTTCTCAAGAGAACTGCTCAAACCTGTCAGGTTTCAAATTACTGTGTCAGTTTTTTGGGAAAGCATATTTTTGCATATCTGATGTGAAAGCTGTTGCATTTTTATGTCGATGTAAAAAAAAACTGGTTTGTATCAGCTTTATTGAAGTCTTATAAGGTGCAAATTAATAGAGGCTTGGTGTGAGCTCTTCTGCTTTTAATCACATGCATATTCTCATGTGAAATATATCCATGTCTACTAATCTATCATTGAGTAACAAACCATCCCCACACTCATGGCTTAGAACAAGGGTTTTACTTTGCTCATGATTTTATAGGTCAGGAATTCAGGAAGGACTTGTCTGGGTGGTTTGGATCTGACCCACCTGGTGTCAGCTGGGGCTGATGCGGATGGAGGATCCACTTCCAAGATTGACTCTTCACTCGCGTGTGGGGAGCTTTGGTGCTCCTTCTTTCTTTCTCTCTCTCCACATGGCTTTCGTCCTCCAGAATGTCCCCAGGAGTTTGGGCTTCTACTGCATGGCGGTCTCACGGGTGTTGCACTCTTAGCTGGCTTCCTAGGCCACGTGTTCCAAGAGAAAAGGAGTGGAAGGTGCTAGTCTCCCTGAAACTGGCTTAATGTTACTTCTTCTGTATCTTATTGGTCAAGCTCTTGCAGAATCCACCCAGAGTCAAGAGAAGGGGATATAGATTACATCTCTTGATGGAAGGGTGTTAAAGAATTTGAGGCCATTTTCATGTATCAAACCTTCAACCTATATCAGAATGATCTTGCTTGAGACCTTTTCCAAGGATCTGTAAATTTGGAGTATGCAGATACCTCATTTGATGAATGGTAGACACTTTAAAATATATCTTGATACCCCGTCAGATGCTGGTCTGTTTGAATATATGCTTGTCTATTGGATGATTCATTTGGACTGGGAATAGCTGTGATTCCTTTTTCATGTTAGGGACAGGTGTACTAGCATGGACTCAACTGGTTAGTTGAATTCTAAGTGCAGTTATTTGGATTCAGTCAATAATTAGTCAGGTAAAGTTGGTGGCTTCATGTAGGAAAACTAAATGACACAAATGCTACATTAAAAAGCTTTAGATCTTGTAGGTTTGCTTTGGACATTAGGGGAAAAACAGCCCAGGATACAAAAATAATCTACCTTTGTTTAAACTTTTCTTGCTGAGTTTCATTTCGTTTTACTCATGTATTTATTTACCTTCTAAAGCCACGTTAAAGAAAAAAAAAATTGACTAGCTTTCAAAGTCATCATTATCCCACTACAACTCAACTGAGGTCGATATATTTCTTTAAATATTTCATAAAGTACTAGGCAGATTTTAGTAACCCACAAGAATATATTTTTTTAACATCTTTATTGAAGTATAATTGCTTTACAATGGTGTGTTAGTTTCTGCTTTATAACAAAGTGAATCAGCTATACATATACATATATCCTCATATCTCTTCCCTCTTGCGTCTCCCTCCCTCCCTATCCCACCCCACTAGGTGGTCACAAAGCACCGAGCTGATCTCCCTGTGCTGCTACGCGGCTGCTTCCCACTAGCTATCTATTTTACATTTGGTAGTGTATATATGTCCATGCGACTCTCTCACTTTGTCCCAGCTTACCCTTCCCCCTCCCTGTGTCCTCAAGTCCATTCTCTAGTAGGTCTGCGTCTTTATTCCTGTCCACAAGAATATTGTGATGATAGTGATTCTACTAAGTCTCACTTTTAGTGTTAAGGGAAATGTACTCATGTCTTTCAAGACCAGAATTTCAACCTAAAGACTGATGTTATAAGTACTCTTTACTGGGTTAGCAAGGGCACCTGTAGGTAGGAGGTAAGCTTCTCCCTGCACAACTTTATTAGATTGGGCTTTAAATAAACACAACTAAGGGGAACTATCCTTTTGCTTTCTGAATGGGGCTTGTCCACGAGGGCCAATCATTTCAAGAGATTTGCTGAAGTGGTGAAACGGTAATTTGACAGCTAGGGGGGATTACACCGGAAACCTGCTTCCCCATAAAATTCTCATCAGGTAGTTTTCAGTACAGCTGCAGCTTCAAGTTATCAGGTCTGGCTCTGAGAAGTTTGTATCTTTGAGAAAGCATGCCAGACCATGTACAAAATAATCACAAATACCTATAAATAGTCTAATATTTCGGGGCTGCCCCTGAAGAAAAGAATTTCTATGAGGGATGATGTTATAAGCTGAGTCCATATTAGACGAGCTTCCAACACACACACATGCACACACACTCACTCCCTGTTTCAATGTGCTAGGGAATCTGTGAATGGTCAGCACAGTTAGAGGCAGATGTACAAATAAAGACATATTCACAAACCTGAGGGACCTCCACAGACAATTGTTCTGTTTTCATATGTGTGGGCGGTGGAAATACTTTGGTCAGGATGGCCAGGGGTTGGAGTTTTAAGGCCACCAGATAGCAAAACTCTCAGTGGCATGAAGGTTTTTGTTGATTTGTTTGTTACTAACCCTAGCTCTGTTAAGATCATTTAAGTAGAAGTTCTGGTTCTGACTCTATCTGATTTACTCATTTTATAAATCTAGACATTTCTGTGAACAGTTAACTTAAGCCAAAGTTGTCTCTCTTTTTGTTGATAATCATATTAGATTGATAGTCACATGCATAGCACTTTACAAAAATCTCCCGTTTTAACAAAAGTTTACTGAATACTTACTGTTGCCATACACTGAAATAAATACCAGAAATAAAAAGATGCATAAAAAATAGCCTCTGTGAGGAGGTACACAGGCTTGTAGGTGTGACTGTGAAAAAATTATAATAAAATTTGGTAAGTACTATAATAGATGTAAATACTGAATGTCATTGGGAACAATTAGATCTTTGGGGAGGATTCTAACATTATCGCATGCTCTTCTTTCACTAGATCACAAAAGAGAGCTGACAGTATTTTTTATTATTCATGGGCTTGAACGTATGGGCGTATTATAAAGTCTAATGGGATAGTTGAGAATTTTTTTTCTTCATGTTTTCAGTTATTTTAAACATGTATGTTTTGCTGATTCTTTAGGCTTTTTCTCAAAGGGGCAAATGGCTCAAAAATATTCTGGACATTAGGAGGAAGACAGCCCAGGATACAAACATGTGGAAATAATTGATAAAGTGCATCTTGCACATGTAGATAACAGAATGGCCTCTGTCTGTTGCAAGGCATAACAAGGAGTTATTTTTTTCCCTCAAGTGTCTAATGCCTTCTTTTACTTGGATTTTTATGTGGCTCAGTAATCACATTTGATAAGCCCGATAATTGATTAAATCCAGCAAATGATTTCTTTAGTCAGGTCTGCCCATGTCATCCTTCATGAATCAGCATACTTAATGAGTCATCAGCGGAACCTCCACCTTTGCTGTTAATAATAGATTGTCGTGTGTGGGCGGGGATGGGTAGGAAGGTGAGTGGATATCACCCTTTGGCAAGACTGCCTTCCAAGCACTCGTATTCTTGTGTTAGCAGGTGCATCTTTTGCTGAACTGTGTCCCGTTTCATTCCGGACACATTAAGACTCATTGGTGAATCCTGAAGCTCTTTTGGCGTCACTGACATAGACTCAGTGGATGTTGTCCCCTACCTTTGTGGTAAAAAAAAAAAGACAGCCAAATAACTTGTGGGGGAAGTTAAAGGGGTGATAGGGTATATCAACGCACATATTTGTGCATGCTTAGGGATAACCAATCTTTCACACTACTACTTACTCAGTAGTATTGACATTTAGAGCCCAAGTATTAGTGGTGAAATCTGGGGCAAGCGGATCTTCTAAGAAATAAAGTCCTTTAAAAAATATTTTCCTATATGTATTTGTGATGACTAAAATTCTCAAAGTAGTAGGAATGTGTGCCTCAGCTATGAGAATACGTCCAGTTTACATTCCAAGTTTGCCAGCTGAGTCAGGGTGACTTTACAATGAATGGTGGCAGACAGAGTGCCAGAGAAAGGAGCAAAGAGGTCTGGTTAGGGCACAAATCACAGACGGACAACTGAGAATTAGCCACAAAGGATAATGCCCAAGGCAGTTAACATGGGAAATGGCCTACAAGTACTGTGATTTCAGGTGAAACAGCCAGGGGAGAAAGGAGGGTGATGGAGGGTCCACAAAGATAGTTTGGTCAGATTTCAAAGTATCAGGCAACTGCCACTCATCATCCCTTACTCACGCATTCGCCTTCTTAATAGATCAGCAGGAGTCTGGGGAGCACAGGTGCAGGGTTCTAGACTCAGAGTCTGTGTAGCAGGAGTTGGGAGCGAGGTATGGTGAGAGGGTGCTCAGGTGGAGTAAGTAGCTCAGGCACTGAGTCTGGGTAGTATATTTAGACACTAGTAACAGGAATGACCTTGGCATTGAGCTGTCATTCTCTGAATCAAGAGGGTTGTCTAGGCACAATTCAATCTTCTTTTCTCTTGCATCTTCAGGTCTGATCATTACTACCATTCTCCCACTCACCCAGGATCAACACTTTTGAGTCCTTTTATATGAGCTTCTGTTGTGTGTGTTTCTTCAACTTTTCCTTTTTGTTCTCCCCTTTCACCTGTGATACATGGGTCTCTAACAGGTTGTGGGCTTTTCCTCCTCACTATTTTCATTCTCATCATCTTGGTCCAGTCTCATTATCCATCTCTAAGAGTCTTGAATAGCCTCCTAACCACTCTTGTTATTCTGGTTTCTTCATCTCCACTCTGCTTACCCATGTCTGATTCCTTTTTCCACAGTGTCTCTGATGGTGTCACATCTGTTTAGAAAAAAGCAACAGTAACTCAACAGCAACAAACCTCCACTGGCTTCCTTTCAGCTAGTAAAGACTATCTTCTTGTCTGGGATTTTAAGGGTTTCTTCATCTACCTCCATCTCAATTTTCCTGTTTGTCTCTGTTATTCTCTTTCATTCACCCTGAGTTCCAGTCAAGCTCAACTCCTTGCGGATGGTCATATTTGCCTTGTGTTTTCTATCATGCCTTCTTCATTAACAATCTTTCCTTACATTTAGGTCTCTAATCCATTTTGAGTTTATTTTTGTGTATGGTGTTAGGAAGTGTTCTAATTTCATTCTTTTACATGTAGCTGTCCAGTTTTCCCAGCACCACTTATTGAAGAGGCTTTTATTTTTTGAATTTTATTTTATTTTTAATAGAGCAGGTTCTTATTAGTTATCTATTTTATACATATTAGTGTATACATGTCAATCCCAATCTCCCAATTCATCCCACCACCACCACCCACTCCCCGCTTTCCCCCCTTGGTGTCCATACGTTTGTTGTCTACATCTGTGTCTCTATTTCTGCCTTGCAAACTGGTTCATCTGTACCATTTTTCTAGATTCCACATATATGCGTTAATATACAACATTTGTTTTTCTCTTTCTGACTTACTTCACTCTGTATGACAGTCTCTGTGTCCATCCACGTCTCTACAAATCACCCAATTTCATTCCTTTTTATGGCTGTTGCTTTACAATGGTATGTTGGTTTCTGCTTTATAACAAGGTGAATCAGTTATACATATGTTCCCATATACCCTCCCTCTTGCATCTCCCTCCCTCCCACCCTCCCTATCCCACCCCTCTAGGTGGTTACAAAGCACCGAGCTGATCTCCCCGTGCTATGCAGCTGCCTCCCACTAGCTATCTGTTTTACATTTGGCAGTGTATATATGTCAATGCCACTCTCTCACTTTGTCACAGCTTACCCTTCCCCCTCCCTGTGTCCTCAAGTCCATTCTCTAGTAGGTCTGTGTCTTTATTCCCGTCCTGCCCCTAG
>NC_041218.1:45839613-45845092 GCF_002837175.3 Physeter macrocephalus
GCAGGCGGACGCGCAACCACTGCGCCACCAGGGAAGCCCTTGTAGATTTTTTGATGATGGCCATTCTGACTGGTGTGAGGTGATACCTCATTGTAGTTTTTTTTCTTTTTTTCCAACATCTTTATTGGAGTGTAATTGCTTTACAATGTTGTGTTAGTTTCTGCTATATAACAAAGTGAATCAGCTGTATGTATACATATAACCCCATATCCCCTCCCCTAAGAGTATATGTTTAGAAAACCAGAATTCCAAAGAAAAGTCACATGCACCCAAGTGTGCCCGGCAGCACCATTTACAATACCCATGTGTCTTTTTGTTGTTGTTATTGTTGGTTTTTTTTAACATCTTTATTGGAGTATAATTGCTTTACAATGGTATGTTGGTTTCTGCTTTATAACAAGGTATAACAATACCCAAGATGTGGAGAGATACAAAATGTCCATGGACAGCTGAACAGATAAAAAACAAGTGATGGGGTTTCCCTGGTGGCGCAGTGGTTGAGAGTCCGCCTGCCGATGCAGGGGACGCGGGTTCGTGCCCCGGTCCAGGAAGATCCCACGTGCCGCGGAGCGGCTGGGCCCGTGGGCCATGGCCGCTGAGCCTGTGCGTCCGGAGCCTGTGCTCCGCAACGGGAGAGGCCACAACAGTGAGAGGCCCGCGTACCGCAAAGACAAACAAACAAAAAGACAAAACAAAAAAAAACAAGTGATGTATGTACATAGTGGTATATGACTCCGCTGTGTGAAAGAATGAAATAATGTCATTTACAGGAATATAGATAAACATAGAGGTAATCATACTAAGTAAAGTCAGTCAGTCAGAAAGACAAGTATTATATGACATCACTTATAGGTGGAATAAAAAAATACACACCTCTGAAATCATTGAGAAAACATAAACAGACTCAGGGACGTAAAAAACAAACATATGGCTTTCCTGGCGGCGGGGACGGAGGTGGGCCTGGCGGGTCCGCGCGGCCTCAGGGCTGGAGCCGGGGTCCCCGCCCGCCCCAGCGCCCGCCGCCTGCCAAGACCCGCGCCCCGCGCCTCCGTCCTGGGTCCCGGTGGCCGGAGGTGCGCCCGGGTCCGCGGGACAGGCTCAGAGGTCCCTTGTGTTGGGGAAGGTTGCGGCGAGGTTCCGGCGCCTCCGCGGAGCATCGCGGGTCGGGGGCTAGGGGCGCCGTGGCTTGCTATGCTCTCCGCCCTTTCCCGGCTCTGAAGTCGCGGCTGTTGGCCTGTGAACCATGTACAAGTATTAGTTGGGTTCATGTTATTCTTCTTGACATCATTGTGACTTTTTTTTGAGTAGGGACTATGCTCCCCCAAAGCATGATGCCTTGGACCTGATTAGTATTTATTACTGTGGATTGAATTTATGAGTGCATCAGATTGGGATCCTTCATGTATTTCTACCATGGGTCAGAACTGAAGCCAGAATTACCCGGTGGAACTGCGGGCAAATAAGCTCAGACTGATAAATGATTCATACTTGTAGATCACCACATACTCCCACATCCAGGCTCTATTTGGCCCTCACACTGGCCAGGGTGGGGACCTATGAGGTCAGCAAGCCAGATGGCATGCATGGACAAGAATCAAAAAATATGCAGTTGCTTGGATCATTGACTCTGCTTTTCTGTTTAAGTTCTTTCAATATGGGTCTCTAGCTTTGGGTGGAAACTCTGAGAGTATTTTTGCTCTACATCAGTACTTCAATCTCTACCTCTCCTCCATTCGAACCATTAGTCCTGGAGATGTTTAGTGCAGTGTCAGTGTATTTGTTTGTGGTGCATTATTCTGAATATTTGATAACTGTGTGGTGTGCATCATTTGACTGTTCTGTGGTGTTTTGAGAATGATTTTCTTAGATTGCCTAATAAGACCTAAGTGCTTCTTTAAGACTTCAGCAGCTCTCACGCTGGGCATATCACTGTGCTTCAGAAGTTAAACCCAGACTTTCAGTTGCCCAAGTAGGCAAGTCCATAAATCCCTTCTAATCCCAGGAGCCTTCAATACTAAAGAGGCAGAATTAACTTGATCGATTCAATCATTGGTGAGAGCTTCCAAATTGGGGCCAAGTCCAATGCCCAACAGCAGCTTAAGAGGCAGCTTTTGGAGTATCGGGAGGCACTGGGTCCAGTAGTGTAGATCAGAGTTTCTTAACCTTGGTACTATTGGTGTTTTCATTGCAGGGACTGTCCTGTGCATTGTAGGGTATTTTGTAACATCCCTGGCCTCTACTCACTAGATTCCAATAGCAAACCCCCTATACCTAGTTGTGACAACCAGAAATGTCCCTTGGGGGGCAAAGTCATCTCTGGTTGAAAACCACTGGTATAGATGAAAGATTAAGAATCAGATTTGTATTCTGTCGCTAGTTTAGCTTTGCACTCTACTGCTCTCTGATCTCAGTGTCCTCATCTATAAAGGGATGAGGTTGAACACAAGAATTTCTGTGGTTCCTTTTGGCTCGAGAATGATACTCTGATTCTAATTACTAAGGTTTTCTAGAAGAAAACCAAGACCACCAAACAACATTTCCAGTGATGACAAGCACTCTGTGACCTATAACTGAATCATTGGGGAGGAGCAACACTGCTGATTAGCATGGAGGTCATTGGGCAGGTAACATGGTCTGGCCTCATGGTGATGGTCCTTTGGCCACCAGCCAGATTACCCGTGATTTAGATACTTCTAATTTCACCTAAATAGTGTGAACTAATCATGAGAAGGACATTAAAAGGTCAAATGCCAAAACATAAACTTTGGCAAAAACATAGATATGTCTAAAAGGCATTTTATTGATTAAATTTATTGTGTGTTTACCATGTGGCAGGGCTGCACATTAATTATCTTATTTAATCTTCACAGTGATCCTTTTACAGATGAAGAACCCAGGGAAAATAAGTAACTTGACTGATGTCACAAAGCAGAGAAATGGTTGGGCTAGGGTTTAAAGGCAGGTATTTGAGATGCTAAAAATGTCTTGTTTTTTTTCCATTCCGGTGGTTTTATAATTTTTTACAGCTGTGGAACCTCCCCGCCCCCAAATGAAGCAGCTTAAAGCTGAATAAAATCAAAGGGTCAGAAAAATATGCCTTTTGGAGTTCATTTCCCTACTCTGCCAATTTTTATTTTCTCATCAAGACATTTTACCTTTGAAATTTTTCATATTTGCCCTCAACCCACAAGTTGAAGTTCTCAGGAAAATTCAATGAAGACTTAAAAAAAAACCCAACAAGCAATAGTGATATTTAAATAATGTGATTGAAAGGGGAAAAATCCTTCACCTCTACCACCAGGTTTTTTTTTCAAAATCATCTGTTTTAGTACTTAACTGCTTAAAGTGCTTTGGAGCAATGTAGTCAGTCATACATGGATACATAACTCTTTATGCATAAAAAGTAAACAACAAAATAGAATCAGATAAAGGAAAATTTGTCCTGTATTTTTCTACCCTCTGATTTAATATGATAATGCCTTTTCAAAATTCATGAGATCACTGCTTGAATTTTTCCCTTTGTCTCTGCACAAGTAGAATGACTCTCTGCACTGTATTGTTTATTCCCATAACTTTGAGGAGAGGGGACCTGCATGAAAATTTCTAAGCAAGCTGGAGGGAGTAGACTAAGCCGAGAATGTGCTTTGGAAGAGGCATGTCTGTAGTCTTTGCTCATTCATGAAAGAAGGGCAGAAAGTTGGGTCAAGAGCAGGAGTTTGGAGTCACCCATTTCTAGAGTGAAATATGAATACTTACCAGAACCTTCGTTTCCTGTAGGTCAGATGGAAATAATGATACTTCCTAGGGTTCTTGGGAGCCCAGAATGATAAAGTATATGTGAAGCACATAGGAAGACTTTGGTTCTTGGAAAGTGCTTAGTCACTGAAGGCTTGGGGGATCCCTCAGAGAGAAACCAGCATTCAGTGGCCACTGTGCAAATGGTTTGCACTTTGAGACAGAGCAGGGTCAAGTAAGGGAACTGGTAGGAAGCAGATGGCCCTGCTCTTCAGGGGCAGGGATTGTGTCTTATTTACTGAAGAATGGAATCAGCCTTAACCAAGTGATTGGTGACCATCTTTTAGAAAGAAGGTTGGAGTAGGTGGGGTAGGGGAGCCCTATGCAAGGTCAACAGCCACTGGGACATGGGCCTTAATTAGGAAAAGAAAAGCTTGGAAGGGCCCAGTTGGGTGTAGTCATGGAAAACCTTTCCACAGGAAGACACTCATAGTTCATTTTCATATTTAGTTTTCTATTTTGAGGGAAAATATATGTCCTTTAAACTATCACAGAGTGAATAGCACTATGTTTTATTGGTTGATGGCATGCCTTCTAGACTCAGCATGCCTCACTTCTAATCCCTGCTCTACGATTTCCTAAGTATATGACCTTTAGTAAATTCCTTAATTTCTCTAAGCCAGTGGTTCTCAAGTGGAGGCGATTTTTCCCCCAGGGGACATTTGGCAGTGTTGAAGACATCTTTGGTTGTAACATCTGGGAGTGGGATATACTACTGACATCTGGTAGATGGAGGCCAAGGATGCTGCTAAACATCCTACAATACACAGAACATCCCCACCATAACAAAGAATTATCTGGTCCAAAATGTCAACAGTGCCAAGGCTGAGAAACCTTGCTCTAAGCCTTACTTTCTTCATCTGTACAGAGGGAATAATAATAGTACTTACCTCATAGGGTTGTTGTAAGGGTTAAATGAGATAAAGATTAAACACATTCAGTGCACTTCCTGGCTTTTAGTAAGTGTAAAGAGTATTTTTGCCATTATTATTAACATTACTGTTTTGATCTACGATTCATTGTTTATGTAGCAGATTTATGAATTCTGTTTCATAGTTTATGGAGCTGACATATACAACTTTACAGGTGTTTAGATGCCTTTAAATTTTATAAGGAAAAAATTTTGAAGTACTTTAGATCATTCATTAAAAGAGATTTTGAAGTTGTCTTGAAGGGATAATATTGTTTGGCTTATGTATACTCTGTGCTGAACCAAATCAGAAATCGTAAGTTCTACATGCTGTTATAGTCTGTTAGACCTAAAAAGCATAAAATCACAGATCTTAAAAGAAATAATTTGATATTATTGCATATTGTTACATAGGCAATAAAAGAGAACAGATTTACTGAGAAATCAAGTCCCATCTCTTACATGCGGGCGTAGAGAAAGTTAATTATCATAGTAATTTGAGTGAAAGCTGGTAACTACAAAGTGAGCCTCAATGTAAATTGGGATGGATTCTTACTTAGTACACCAGACAACAAAAATTGATATTCATACAAGTCCAGAGCCAGTGCAACACCTCTGAAAGCTTGGCTCTATCTGGAGTCACAGGGCAAGCTCCTCTCTGCTGTGAGTTTGTGAATTGCAGTGCTCAGCTGCTAGGGAATAGGGTTACCCTTGTTGTCTTGTTGCCCTCTGATATAAATACAAATGGTTGAATATATATATATATATATATAT